>NC_092744.1:134636992-134953867 GCF_047496795.1 Chiloscyllium punctatum | reverse complement strand
GGGTTCAGTCTGTAACTTGCTTGTTGTGAACAGCTAAAGAGTTAATCTGTCAGTCTCTCAGAGGCATGGCCTACATACCGAGCATCACACAGACATTGACATTCACACCCAACATCAATGAGCTCTGAGATAGACATAAGCAATTCAAAATGTATTCATATCTGACTAACATGCTTAAACACATGTGATATTGTTACCACAAAAATGATTATGATTGAATATTACCAGGGAGAAAGTGAGGACTGCAGATACTGAAGTTCAGAGTAAAAAAAAAATGTGATTCTGAAAAAGTACAGCCGTTCAGGCAGCATCTGAGGAGCAGGAGAGTCGACTATTAGTTCACAATATTAATACAAAGGAAAATAATTGCATATTTTCAAACTTCTTGCAATTAATAATAATGTGGTTGTGGGTGTGGGAATGATATTCATCATTTCAATGTTCCTTACTGTGAGTTGGGCATTGTTTTCATCATATTGTTGTGATAAAAGTGAACAGAATAAATGGGTGCATTTTATGCATTTTGGACAATCTAAAAGCTGGTATTTTGAAAGGATGTCGGAACTTCAGTAAAGAGACTTTGCTGTTAATGGTTAGAACAATGTTGTAAACATTTACACAGAGATTTCCAGCTCAAGTCACACACAAGAACGTTGGGCTTGGATGATGCTGGCAATCAATGGAGCTGCACAATTCTGTTTGGATACTAACATTGTGGGGCTAACATACACTGGAATTTGTTTATGGTGGATTCAATGTAAGATGCCATGTGCTGCAGGAGTCCATCACCTTTATAACACCGTCATTCAGGATCGGATCCAAGGTTCAGAATTACAGAGTTTAGGGACACACCAGAAGAAATATACTTGCAAGACATGGCTGTTTACAGGTCATTGTTATAAATATTGAACTGCATCAGGACCAGCACCATGTGCGAGTCCATTGACCAGTCTGCCCCACACACATCTCCCTGTTGTTCAGGTATGTCTTTAACCAGTCTATTGTGAGGGATTGTGTGAGGTACTGCCCAGCTCCAATTTGGAAGCTCTCTGGACAGATTTTGGAGATGGTCAGTGTTTTGGAGGTCGTGGTAAGGGCCAGTAACACTGTGTCTGAATTCAGGCTTTTCCTCAAAGTCATTTCCAACAGCTTTGCTGCCTGCAAGATAGTGTGTTCACTGATCTGAACATGAATAGGCTGTTTACTACAGTCACTGAATTGTGTAACAGTTAGCTCTGCGCTCTGGTATTTCAATTATTGTTCACTTCAATTGTTTACAACTGAAAAATATTGATGCTTGGTTTATTTTAAAATATGTAAGAAATAAAGTGATATTAACTCTTCACTATACAAAAAGTAAAATTGACCTGTTGCATCTTTCCCACAGACTAATCAAGCAACAATCAATATTGCCGGGAAAGCAAGATTATGTGAACAGGACTATGTCCCAGGCAACATCACCATCCTCTCTGGTAGTTTCTGTCCCACTGAAAGGACACAGCCAGGCAGAAGAGGGCAGGTCCTTGGCATATAGGGCAGCATGGTGGCTCAGTGGTTAGCACAGCTGCCTTACAGAACCAGGGATCCAGGCTCGTTTCCAGCCTTGGGCAACTGCCTGTGTGGATTTTACACATTCTCCCCGTGTCTGCGTGGGTTTCCTCCCACAGTCCAAATATGTGCAGCCCAGGTGAATTGGCCAGGTGGGTTGCTCTCTTGAGAGTTGGTGTGGACTGGTTGGGCTGAAGGATCTGTTCCCACACTGTAGGGAATCTATTCTAATCATAGTGCTCAGCATTGATGCTGGATTCTGTGACTGTTCTGCAGCAGGTTTTGCGGGAATCAATAAAAGGGAAACCTACAATCGACCACATTGCAGATACACCTCTCCATTTCATATGTCTGTAAGCATGGTCACTACACAGTCCTTATAGGGAGCAAGAGCTATCTTCCCATTTTGCAGACCCTCCACACAATGACATGTACTGAATGGTACAGACTTTAAACAGGTTAAACAACAAATGATGATGCATCCATGAGGTACAATGGCCCTTTGGCGGCGGCAGCAGGTAGCATGATATTCTGTACAATTCATACAGTCTGCAACTTCCTGGACCGACATACCTCCCACTGTACAGTAACCATTACGGATCGACATTCCTCCCACTGTACAGAAACCATGACACCCGGACATACCTCCCACTGTACAGTAACCATCACGGCCCGATATACCTCCCACTCTACAGTAACCACCACACCCCGACATACCTCCCATTGTACAGTAACCATCACACCCCGACATACCTCCCACTGTACAGTAACCATCACAGCCCGACATACCTCCCACTGTACAGTAACCGTCACGGACCGACATATCTCAATCTGTACAGTAACCATCACGGCCAGACATACCTCCCACTGTACAGTAACCATCACGGTCCGACATACAGTTGCAACACGGCCCAACAACTTCCCAGAGTACAATAACCATCACGGCCCGACACACCTCCCACTGTACAGTAACCATCACGGACCGACCTACCTCCCACTGTACAGTAACCATCACAGACCGACAAACCTCCCACTGTATAGTAACCATCACACCCCAACATATCTCTCACTGTACAGTAATCATCACGGCCCGACATACCTCCCACTGTACAGTAACCATCACGGCCCGACATACCACTCACTGTACCGTAACCATCACACCCCGACATACCTCCCACTGTACACAAACCATCACGGACCGATATACCTCCCACTGTACAGTAACCATCACAGACCGACATACCTCCCACTGTACAGTAACCATCACACCCCGACATACCTCCCACTGTACACAAACCATCACGGACCGACATACCTCTCACTGTACAGTAACCATCACGGCCCGACATACCTCCCACTGTACAGTAACCGTCACGGACCGACATATCTCCCACTGTATAGTAACCATCTGGGCCCGAAATACCCCCCCCACTGTACAGTCAGCGTCATGGGCCGACATCCCTCCCACTGTACCGTAATCATCACTGCCCGGCATACCTCCCACTGTACAGTAACCATCAGGGCACGACATGCCTCCCACTGTACATTAACCATCACGGCCCGACATACCTCCCACTGTACAGTAACCATCACACCCCGACATACCTCCCACTGTACAGTAACCGTCACGGCCCGACATACCTCCCTCTGTACAGTAACCATCACAGCCCGACATACCTCCCACTGTACAGTAACCATCACAGCCCGACATACCTCCCACTGTACAGTAACCATCACAGCCCGACATACCTCCCACTGTACATTAACCATCACGGCCCGACATACCTCCCACTGTACAGTAACCATCACGGCCCGACATACCTCCCATTGTACAGTAACCATCACGGCTCGACATACCTCCCACTGTACAGTAACCATCACGATCCGACATACCTCCCAGTCTACGGGTGCCATCAAGAGTGGCATGGTGGCTCAGTGTTTAGTACTGCTCCTTCACAGCGTCAAGATCCTTAGTTTGATTCTGGCCTTGGGTATCTGACTGTGTGAGTGTGCACATCCCCCCCCCCCCGTGTCTGAATGCGTTTCCTCCCACAGTCCAAAGATGTGCAGGTCAGGTGAATTGGCCACATTAAATTGCGAAGTGTTTTATTCATAGAGAAATGGAGGTGGGTGGGTTACTCTCCGGAGGGTTGATGTGGACTGGTTAGTCCGAAAGGCCTGTTTCCACGCTGTAAGGAATCTAATCTACTCTCCAAGGTTCAAGTCAGGAATATGATGGAATATACACTTGACTGAATGAGTGCAGCTCCAACCGTACTCTAGTATGGACTTAATAGCAACAGGCAACACAGTTGCATGGGGAAGATCATGTCTCACAAACTTGATTGAATGTTTCGAGGAAGTGACAAAATCGATTGTTGAGGGCATGGGGCTGGATGTTGGCCATTTTGTACCTTAGCAAGGCCTTGGATATGGTTCCTTATGGCAGGCTCATACAAACGGTGCAGTGAAATTGTATCGGTGGTCAGTTAGTAAGATGGATAGAGAACTGCTTAGTCATTGAAGAGAGAGTAGTGATGGAACAGTGTTGTTGTGACTGGAGATCTGTAAATAGATTGGCGGAGTTGCAGATTGTGAGGATGATTGCCAGCGAATACAGCAGGATATAGGTCAGCTGCAGACTTGGACAGAGAAAACACCGATGTAACTTTATCTGGACAGTTGTGACGTGATGCAATTTGGAAGGTCTAATGCAGGAGAGAAGTATAAAGTGGATGGAAAAATACTGATTGCATCAACATCCGAAGGGATCTCGGTGTACAGCTCCACAGTTCCCTGAAAGTGGTAACACGGGTGGATAGGGTGATCAAAAAGACTGACGGCAAACTTGCAGACAGGCATCGGAGCATGCAGTATGAAAATTAACAGGTCACATTGCAGCTGTAGAGAAACTTAGTTCGGGCACATTTAGAATATTGTGTACAGTACTGGTTGCCACACAATGTGGAAGTGTTGGAGAGGGTACGGAAAAGTTTTACCAGGACATTGTCTGGTTTGGTGGGTATTAGCCAGAAGGAGGAATTGAACACACATGGTTTGTTTGCACCTGGGCATCATTGGATATGGGGCTACCTGATAGATATTTACAGAATTATCAGAGGCATAGACAGAAGGACAGTTAGAGGTATATCCAGGCAGTGTGTAGTTGTTAAGACAAAGGGGAAACTCATCGCCTTAGTGTCAGTTGAGAAGATAACCAAGTGTGCAGGGAGGGTAGTTAATGAGGCAGATTGCGGATGGTGACAAGAGAAAATGCACTTCACCTTGTGGAGAGAAACCCTCCATAAAACCTGACTAAAATGAGACTTGAACAAACCATAAGATGATTTAGGCCTCTGTCTGTCTGAATCAAAATAGGGATGCAGTGTTAAACATTGGGAGGAATAAGCTTGGAGCGGAGAATTACAAAGGAGATTCAAATCCTTAAAAAGGGGTAACACAACGTTCCAGACTGTTAAAAGGAATCGGGGAAAATCCCCTGCCTGAAAGTTACCCACATCATCCAATCCTCACTGTATGCAGGGATGGTGCCGGAGGCCTGGAGAACGGCTGACATGGCAAATTTCTTTAATGTGGAGCAAGGGACTGACTGAATAGGTCGAGGCTGGAGTTCTGAGACAGTGGATACACGGTCACTGAAGAAGTCCCAGAGACTCCAGGACAGTCGGTCTGGATTTGTGCAAGGAAGATCGTGTGTAATTAATCTGACTGTATCGGTCTGAGGCAGTAACTTGTTACTGCATGTGACTTATTTGGATTTGACGAGAGATCCCATGGCAGACTGTTTAAAAACAGAAACTATGGGGTCCAGGTGAACGGAGCAAACAACCCAGAGAAGTGCAAGGCAAGGCGTGTGGGGACATAAACAATAGAGAGGAATAGACAATAAATGAGAGCATAGTCTGTGTGGGCGGATAAATGACGGTAGCTGGAAACATCAATAATCTCGTTAATATAGCAAATGGCATCATTTCTTCTATCAGCCAAAGTGCAGAATTTCAGAGCAGGAAACTTATGCTGGAACTGCATAAATAATGAGTTCAGTCACAGCTTGGGGATAGTATGCAGTTCTGGTCACCCCATCACATGGAAGGATGGAATTGGACTGGAGAGGGTACATAAAAGATCCGTTGCCCTGTGACAGTGGAAATGCAGTTCTGAGGAAAGATAGGAATGGAGGATGCTGAGAGGAGTTTTGATTGGGGTGTACATGCAGCTAGGGGCCTGTGTAGAGAGGGAAATAACATTTTATTCCTGTTGATAGACTGCTTTACCAGTGGTGAATATTTAAGCTAATTGGCTGAAATATCAGAAAAATGGTGAGGAAAGTTGTTATTTCAGCCAGAGTATGGTCGGGATTTGGGAGGCACACATGGAAGCGGAGTAGAGGCAGAAACTCTCAAATCATTTTTAAAAGGTGCCGGGATCTGCAGCTGAAGTCCTATAGTATCCAGGGAGACAGAACTAGGACTTTAAAAAACAACATTACCTCTTGTCCAATGCAGACGTTGGACAGATTGATCTTGCCTATACTGCTATTTTCTGAAGTTTTCAAAGGTTACCAATATCTGATAGAATCAATACGCAGAGATGAGGGTGAGGGCAGGGAGGAGCAGTGTGTGAGTTGATTAGCATCACAATATTACTGATCCCATCCTTTATACACAATGCTCCTTCACTGTGTTGGCCGATTTACCCTTCCTGTAGAAACGGGGAAAACCTTTCATTATCCAGTTCCCAGTCATGGTCACACTGCAACCCCATCTCCATAATCCCAGCTACATCTGAGCAGGTTCACACTGTTTAAAGCTAACATTTCACTGGCCTCGTTGTAAAGTTCTCAGCTTCATTCTTGCCCCGTTGAAGGCTGCTCTCAGTCAACTAATGTTTCTCACTCTCAATTATTGCATACCATTCTCAATCATCATCCTGAACGTTACAATAAAATGATCGCTGCCCCCCAAAACGATCCCCTACTGATCATGGATCCACTTGCCCCACGTCTTCCCCAAGGACCAGGTCCAACAGTACATGCTCTCTTGGGCTGGACACATACTCCTGCAGTGATCTCTCCTCTATGTCATTCAGAAACACTCGCCTCCTCAGGACGCTGCACCACCACCAGTAACCCAGTCAATATCTGAATAATTAAGGTTCCCATTATAACTAATCTGTAATACTGTCATCGCTCTCAAATGCGCCTGCATATTTATTCTCTCTATCATTTCTTTGGTTGCTGGCTGACAGACTTTACCTAACAGTGTAAATGTACACTTTTTGTTCTGTAGCTCCAGTTAAATTCATTCTGTCCTTGGACAGATCCTCTTTTCCTTGGACTCCTTAACTAACGCTAATCTAAACCAATACTTCTACCATAATACTTTCCCTTCCCTTCTATCATTTTGGAATATTTTAAACCCAGCAATATTAAACATGCCGTCCTGCCATTCCTTTAGCCGGCTCTCGGTGAACAGTACATCAGGTTTCCACACACCAAACTGCATCTGTAACTCCGCACACTCCCAGTATTCAGGTCCATGCAGATTACCTCAGATTAAGGCTTTCTTTCTCACTCCGTCTTCCACTGTTAATCGTGTTGTTGTAAATTCTTACCAACTGTATCTCCCATTATTTTGAGAATCCTGGTACTCTCCTCTACTATTTCTTTTTGTATCCTAAGCACACACCAAGTTATTTACAATCCCTCCCAAAAAAACCATACGAACTTCAGTCCCAGCTCTGTCACGTTAGCCCATCCGACTTGTACAGTTGCTGCCTTCCCCAGAACCAGTTCCAAAGTCCCATAAATCAGAAGCCCTTCCTGCTGCAACATTGTTCCAGTCACACTCTCATCAACCTAAAAGTCTGAGTCTTGTTCTCACTTGGACACGGCACTGGGAGTATTCCAGGGATTGCTACATTTGCGGACTGGCTTGCTAACCATCCACCTTGCTCCCTAAATTCTGACTCCCAGACCACTTCACCCTTCCTACCCAGGTCATTCCTACCAACATTGACATGATCTTTGACTGCTCACTGCCCCCCAGACAACTGTTCTGCAGACACAGTGACAATCTTAACCCCACTATCCTGGAATTACAGACACGCTGACACCTTCTTCACTTCCCTATCTCCCCTGTGACTATTGCCCCTCCTTCCTTCTCCCTCCCCCCCTGTACAGTCAGGCTGCTTGTGGTGCCACAGACATGGCTCTGACTGCCCTCCCTTGAGCAGCCTACACCTTCATCAGCTTCCAAACTGGGAAATTGATTTGGGAGGGAAACACCAGGATATGCTTGCATTCCATGACTGTTTCTCTTCGATTGGCAAACCCAACAGACCCTTCCTTCTTCCAGGCCGTCATGTCTGCAGTGTGATCTGCTCTGTGTGTGTGCTTTCCACTTAATCCCAGCATCACAGATGTCCCATAGTGTCTCTAGTCACTGCCTGAGCTCCATGACCCAGTGTCCATCTAGGACACGAGCAGGGCTATGACTTCCCAATTAACAGAACACATTTTCCATCTGACAAACATGTCCTAAAATGTATTTTGTCTCGAGTTACTTAATTAACTACTTAGAATGAAGTTAACATCCAGAAAATAGCAATATGCTTAAATCCCATCTTCAACTGTGGCTTACTGAGGGTAATTTATTATATTGGCTCACAATTTTACTTCTCCCTCTTATTTCTGTATTCAACCCTTATTTCAGATGTTGCAAAAAAATTGCCAACTTATAGCAATTAACTGACAGTCGCGAATAACAGAGAATGTATCAGCCAATGAACTTACAACATTTTCTTTAATGGCTCTTGCATTGTTTCAAACTCAGTGCAGGCAGGTCCCAGCAGTAGAAAGTTATCTCTGTAACTCCCAGGTCCTCCAGCTCCCACTCCACTCTGCTCCCTCACAGTGTCACTGTCACTGTGATTTCCAGGTATGACTAGGTCTCGATCCTCAGTGCTGTTTTATATCCTCTCACTTTGGTGCTTCTAAACTCCCAGGCGTGAGTGAACCTCATGTTCCTGCTTCAAGTTATTCCCTCACATGATCACTCCCTCTGTGGCTCGGTGCTGATTATGCGCCTCCTGCTCTGCTATTTTTCCAACTCCAAGTCCCAGTCGGCCTCAATCCTTGCTGCTAGTTAATATTCTCCAGCTCTGTAGTTCTCTCTCTCAGGTTCTCTCCCTTTGTGACTTCCAGATAATGGTAGGCCTCAAGCCTCAGCTGAGATGTATAACATCCCATTGCACACTGGTCCCTCACAGGATCGCGCTGTGCCTGGAAGACAGTGGAAAAGAGAAGAATTAGACAGAGCAGACGGTTTTACAGTGATTGAGGGAGCCGTTGGGGATGGAACAGGTTATCTGGAGAGGTAGGCAGACCTGCAGTGTCTAAAGCAGGTTACTAGAAGATACAGGGAGGGTTGTAGGCACTGAGGGAAGCAAAAGAAGTAGAGAGATGGCGGCTTGTTGGTGATGGAACCTTGCACATTCGAAAGGGATTTTTGTGAGCTGCTTACTGAGGTGTAAAGACTTCAACAAATTCAGATTGATAGCCAGGGAGTGTTGTGTGGCACTGGAGACTGTTGGATGTTACAGAGTTAGAACACTAGCAGTAACTGGGGGGTTACAGATGTTTGAAGCACTCGTGGTGTTCAAGGACCCTCAGAACATAAGGAGGTACAGAGATGGGAGCATTCTAAATAGTGGGATTGTAGGGGCTGGAAGAGCTAAGATGGATGAGGAGGATGAAAAGTACCAATTTAGCACAACCAGCCGCTGTAATCCACAGGGATTTAAGGAAGGGAACTTGTGCTGTCATTGAATACAGTTATATGGCGAGTTACAGGTACTGAGGAGTTACAAATTTAGAAAGGAAGAGGTTATCGGTGATCAAATTTTTAAACAAGAATAAGGAAATTTGAGAGATCACTAGCACAGATGACAATGGAGGTGGTGAGACATTCTGATGAACAATAAGAGTTGTCGGCAGAGGAGGATGTCACATATACAGGAAGAGCTGCATTGTCTGCATGCAGTTACAGACGTGAGGAGTATTGCAGCGCCTGCTGGAGGGTACACAGATAACAACAGTTCCAACGACTGGTGCAGTGGTTCAGGAAGGCAGCTCACCACCACCTTCTCAGGGACAACTCCAAATCAACAATACGTCCAGTAATGTTCATAACCACCAGTGAATAAATAAATAAATAAAGTATCTACAAGTTGCACTGAGGTCACTCAGGAAGGCCCTTTCAGCAACACTTCACAAATCCGGAACCACTATTCCCTGGAAGGACAGGAGCTCCGGGTGCACGGTAACTTCAGCATTTCCAAGGTGCCCTCCAAGCCACGCTCCATCCTCCCAGCACTGTGTCTGTCCCTACACCGAAAGGATTGCACTGGGTGAGGAAGGCAACTCCCCACCACCTTCTCCAAGGAATTACAAATGGAAAGGTAATGATGGCCAAGCAAGTGATTGCCACATCACATCAATGAATTTGTACAAATGAAACTCATGGACTGCCCATGTCCCCTTTGCTTCATCCACACAACCCACATTCCCATCTCGTTCTGTGTCAGCAACAAACATGGAAGCAGTAGATTTTGTCCATCAAATGTATCAAATCCCTTTGTGAATAGTTAGGGGTCAAGCACTAATCCATTTATTCCCATTTAGTTTTCTGTTAAAGAATTCCCAATCCATGCCAGTACATTCCCTCCAATCCCACATTTGCCAATTTTGCTTATCCACGTCTTCAGTGGGATCTTGTTGAAAGGTTTCTGAAAATCCCGACAAACTATTCCTCCCTTTTATCTACTCTGCTTATTCACAGCCAGACAGGAAAACAAATCCAGCAGGGTTTGTGAAATAAAAGTTCAGTTTCAGAACAACATGCTTGGCATGGGTAGAGGATTGGCTGATTAGCAGAAGAGAGTAGGTATAAAGGGGTCGTTTTCACAATGGGAACTGGTGACGAGGGGAACTCCGCAGGGGTCAGTGTTGGGACCACGCTGCACATGTTAAACATTAACAGTCTGGACAAAGGATGTGAGTGGGTACAAGAACTAGTTTTACAAGAAAGAGCCCAGGATTAAATGTTTGTCATATGAGAAGCTGGTGAAGTCTCTGAGTCTGTACTTGATGAATTTTCAGAGGCGGCGGTGGCAGGATCTCATTCAAACTTACAGAATACTGAGGGGCCTAGATGGAGTGGATTGGGGTGGGGAGATGTATTCACTGCTGGAGAGACCAGGGGTCAAGAGCACGGCTTCAGAGTGAAGGAACAACCCTTTAGAATGGAGATCTGGAGGAATTTATTCAGCTCGAGGGTGATGAATCTGTGGAACGGTTCCTACCGTAGGGAGGGTGAGAGAAGAGGGTGGGATTTACTAGATAGGGTACAAGAGCTGGAGAAGGTTATGGAGATGATTAGATGGATGGAGATACTAGAGGAGCTTACATTGACAGGGTGGGCCAATAGCGATGGGAGACTGTTATACAGATAGTGAGTCTTGCAGGAACTGGATTGGGAGAGTCTCAGGCATTGGATTGGGTTCTACAGATCAGGAGTAATGCAGGGATCTGTTGGATTACACAGACAGGGAGGATTGTGGGGTCTTCACATGTTGAGAGGTTTTCAGGAAGAGGTTACACCGATAAGGAGGGATGTTAGAGCTGTCGTAGTTTACAGAGATTGGGTGGTTTGGAGCTGTTTAATTGTTAGAGGGATATTTTTAGGGTCATTAATATGGAACGCAGATGGAGAGTTTAGATTTTATTAGATTCCCTACAATATGGAAATGGCACTTCGGCCCAACACGTCCACACCAACTCTCCAAAGAGTAATCCACCCAGACTCACTTCCCTCTGAATGATGCACCTAAAGCTCGGTCAGTTTAGAATGGTCAATTTATCTGACCTGCACATCTTTGGACTGTGGGAGGAAACCCATGAAGATACGGAGACAATGTGCCAACTCCATACAGACAGTCACCGAGGCTGGAATTGAACCTGCCTCTCTGGCGCTATGAAGCAGCAGTGCTCACCACTGAACCATCCCAAACTGCAGAGCTTGACAAAGAGAGAGTAGGTGAGGGGCAAGGAGGAGCACACAGAGATGGGAAGTGTTGTTGCAGCTGGAAAAGGGTCTGCAGGTGTTTACACAGATAAGGAGTCCGGTCAGGATGGGAGATGATTACAGAGGTCATGTGGTGCTATAGGTCAGGAGGCAGGAGTGTGATCGGACCTGCAGAAGATTAAGGTGATATCATGTTCTCTTGGGGCTTGGGGAAAGTGCGCAGGTGGGTAATTTGGTCCAGGCTGTAGGATTTCACAGAGACAGGGTGGACTGTAGTTATTGTGGAAAACTACAGAAATAGAGATGATTGTACTGAGTGCAGGATGAGGTTACTGAGATTGCACACGTTACCGAGTTTGGAGCAAATTACACATAGGGAGCGTTGTCACCATTGGAGTAGGTTTCAAATAAACAGCAAGATTATGGGAGGGGTGGAGGTTACAGAAATGGGAACTTTTTTGGGAATTACAAGCATTCAAGACACTGGTACAGATGCATTGGACCGAAAGGTATGTCTCCTTGCTGTGTGACTCTATCACACGATAAGAGACAGTGTGAGAGGTGGAATATAGAACAGAAAGACCCAGGTTTTAATACCACTTTCTTAAGGAAGGCCTGCTTTCCCCTCTGTTGTCCTGATCCTCACTAAGACAGCACAGGCCTGAATTGATAACTCTCAATTTCCTATATTGACATACGAAGGCTCAGTACAGCAGTGATAAAAGTAAACACGAGAGTGTGGATTGAGTCTGGGCCCATCATAATCTCTATTCACCCTTCAACACTGTATCTGTGTCAAATCTTCCGGACTAAACTTCGATCCCTTAAATTCGCTCTGCTCTGTTCACTGTGAGTGATCTTACCTTGCTGCAGGATTTATTGACGTTACCAGATCTCCCTCCACTCAGGCTGACCAATTGCATTCAATGAGATGATGAATAAAACACCCAGCAATTGGGAGGTTTATTGAGTCAGTAACATCCTGAGTACCTGCAAGAGTCAGAGAAATAGACAGAATGGGAAACTAGACTGATGCAGTGAGGGTTGCACAGGGAGAATGGCGCTGAGTACCACAGAGATCGGGAATATCCCAGTCTCTGTCCCTGGCCTATGCTGCTGTGTCTCTCTGGAATGGAGAGTTCTGTTGGCTCAGGATCTGGAGTAACTACAATAGCTGCAGTCACAGGCAGCAATTAGACTCTCACAGTGACAGATACCACATGGAGTGAGACTGAGTGATAGCATCAAATTGCAGGAAGGTATCAGGATCAAACCACGGTCAAGAAGAAGGGTTTTGATTCATGGTGCACTGGGAGCAGTACTCAGGGATGAGGGAGCTATCAGTGGGACAGGCGATGGCCTCGTGTTACTCTCACTAGAGTGTTCGTCCAGAATTTAATGACAATGGCAGGGATACCCATCTGAATGCGCAATATCCTTTCAGGAACAAAATCTGCGATAGGCAGCTGGTCTGACCTACATATGACTCCAGACCCAGAGCAATGGGGTTGACTCTAAACTGCCTTCTCTAATAGTCTCACAAGGCACTCGGCTCAATGGCAGCTCGAGGGTGGGCATGAAATGCTGGTCAGCCAGAGACAGCAACATCCCATGGAGTGAATTAAAAACAACACTGTTGGGACCAGTGTCCTGGCAAATTATGTCGGTGGGTTTATGGACAGGGCTTTAATTGACAGAGAAGATGCAGGGACAGGGTTCAGGTGAAAGGAGCTTTCCAAATCCAAAGAGAAAAGGGGACACATTGGAACAGCATGGGAATGTGGCTGAAGACAAGCAGAAAGGAACAGGAAGGGACAGAGTTTAACTAAAACTGTACATCAGTGAATTAGGCTGTGATAGGACATTCTGGGAAAAATGTCAATTACAATGTTCTTTTTTTTGGAATGGACAAAGTATCTGCAATAAGGTAATAGACTTGTGACACAGAGATAAATAAGAATTAGTCACCAGGAAGATATGGTTAGAGGAGAAGCAAAAGGTGGAACATAAATATTCAATTGTACCCATTGAACTCCCAGGGGTCTCAGGGAGTGCAGGATGTATAACCCTGACAGTAATGGGTAACAAAGGCATTCCAGAGAAAGCATTTGTCATCTGATGATGCAGCTGAATCAGCCTGAATGCAGATTATGAGTTACACGTGTCAAAAACACAAGCAGTAGAACAGTTTTAGGCTGCCTGACAGCATTTCATTGCTCAACACTGTTATACTTTCCAATGAATTCCTGTCTAATGCAAAGGCAATGTGATCATTTTGGGAGACTTCAATATTTATCAAAAATGATATTCTCCGAACTCCTCTTCAAGTGTTTGTGTCAGTGTTTCTTTGAATAACACATTGTGTAAATGGCCAGGAACGTGACTATCTCAGATCAACCGTTGGGTGTAGAAGCTGAGTGAAGGAGTAATGTCACACTGAGATATCCTCTGGGAAATTGTAGTGCAGTGGAATTCAGCGAGATGATGGATTTTTAAAGCGACCAAAAAGCACACCCGACAATCACAACCAAAGCCATTTACGTGTGTTTGAGAGGAGAATTGACCAAGGTAAACAGGGGAAACAGTGAAGTGTGCGGCTGGAAATGGACAGTGCAAAACATTTAGTCATAGAGATGTACAGCACAGAAACAGGGCCTTCGGTCCATCTCGTTCACACTGCCCACATACACTAGCATAATTTTGTCTCATTTGCCAGCACTTGGCCCAAATCCCTCTTAACCCTTCCTGTTCGTATCCAGATGCCTTTTAGATGCAGTAATTGTACCAGTCTCCACCACTTCATCTAGCAGTTCATTCCATTCACGCATCACTCTCTGCCCGAAAAAGTTGCCACTTCGGTTCCTTTTATATATTTCCCTTCTCACCCTGAACCTAGGCCGTCTGGTTCTGGACTCCACTACCTCAGGGAAAAGACCTTGTCTGTTAAACCTATCCATGCCTCTCATGATTGTATAAATCTCTATATGGTCACCCCTCAGCCTCAAGTAGCCCCAACCCATTCAACCTCTCCCTTTAGCTCAAATCTTCTAATCCTGGCAACATCCTTATAAATCTTTTCTCAAACCTTACAATTTATACAACATCCTTCTGATAGGGAGGAGACAAGAACTGCATGCAATATTCCAAAAGTGGCTTATCCAATGTCCTGTACAGCCACAACATGACCTCCTAACTCCTCTACTCAGTGCTCTGATCAGTAAACGCAAGCAGAATAAACACCTTCTTAACTATCCTATTTACCTGGGATCATACTTGGAAGGAACTATGAACCTGGACTCCAAGGTCTCTTTGTTCAGTAACACTCCCCAGGACCTTACCACTCAGTGCATCAAGATTCTTCTGTATATCAATGTCCCTCAGTATCCGAACTTTATTCTTGAATTTGACATGACCTCACACTTGTACAGATTAAACCTAATTTGCCATTTCTCTGCACATCTTTCCAACTGATCAGTAACCTCCTGCAACCTTGGATCTCCTTGCTCATTCACCCCAACTCCACCAATTTTCATATCATCTGCACTAATTACTTTTGTCACTTCCTTTCGTTTCAATTGTGTGAGAATGTGTAACCAGATGGCAGAAAATCCCAGCAAGAGCTCATCCAATTAAGATGGAGATGAGGAGGAATGTCTTCATTCAGAGGCTAGGGAATCTGTGGGAATTCCTGACTGCAAGGGTCTGTCGAGGCTGGGTCATTAAGAATATTGACAGCAGAGATGGTTAGATGTTAATGGATCAGGGAAACAAGGGTTTTCTGGAAAAGGCAGGAATGTAGAGTTGGAGAGTATCAGATCAGCCATGATCTGATTGCAGGGCAGAGCATCCTCAATGGGCCAAATGGCCTCATCCTGCTCCTGGTCTTAACTCGAACTCAATATCTGCATTATAACATATCCTCACAAAACTCCTCTAAAATGGGACTATTGGATATTTATTATTACACAGCATTTGAACTCCAATGGATAAATTTGTTGCTGGCTCCTTGATATAATGTTATAGAAAACCATCTCGTATACAATCCAGGATTCCATCCATTACAGCCCTGATACTCATTAGTTATCCAGTCGGGATGGAGACCACTATCACACACAGTTACTGTACTACCCTTGCTACGAGTACATTCAGTGTCCTGACTGTAACCATATTGACATTCCCATCACTGGTTAATTCCTTTAAAAGAATTCCAGCCAATGATTGCTGCAGCTGCTTGTTCATTCCCAGCTCCATCCAAATAGAGTCCAAATTTTGATCTTCAGCTCCACGTGGCTATCTCATTAATTCATAAACCTCATCCTTTCTTCACAATTTGTTGGATTTTTGCCAACAACCCAACAACCCGTCAATATTCCCTTCCCTGTGATGGTCATTCTGCAGCTACATCTCCAGAATGACGGTTCCAGCATATCTGTTCACTGTCATTTCATCTGGCGAATACAGGGAGTAATTCCTCTGTAGTGGGGGGTTGAACAGATGGATAGAGGTTGCAGAGATAGGGAGGCTTACAGGGACTCGAGAATTTTCGAGCTAAATCTGGGCAATAATGCTCATGGGACAAAGGGGTTTGCGGATTGGAGGAATTTACAGAGGTAGAGGGAGCTGGATTAGATTCTGGAGATCGGGATAGGGATGGATATAGGGAGAGGCAGGCAGACTGAGAGGCACAGACAGGGAGTGTTTCAGTGGGAGATTATTGTGTATACTGACAGAGATATGGAAGGTTGTAGTGACTGCAGATATTTACAGATATAAGAAGGCTTCTAGGTTCTGGAGGCTGCATAGATCGGAAGGCAATGGAGAATGCCAGGTTACTGGGTTGGAGATATTTACACAAATGGGGAGGGTTGCACAAAATGAAAGAGGTTCCTGTGGTCGGGAGGGTTGGTGGAGAGAGGGTGAAGTTTAAATAGATTAATATCGAAGATTAGTAGAACAATAAGGAGGTTATGATTTTTTTTCACAGGTAAGGAAGGGTTGTAACAGCTGGAGGAGTTTACCCAGATAGGGATGGATGGAGAGGTTAGAGACAATACACATTTACATGGAGGGTGGCATTGGTATGAGGTGCTTACAGGGATAGCCAGGGCTTGGCAATTACAGGGATGAAGGAATTTAGTATCTACTGGAGAAGTTTAGGGATTGGGTGTCAGGGATTGGAGAAACTGACAGAGACAGACAGCATTGTGTGTACTAGAGGAGATTCCAAATAGAGGAAGGATGATCGGGACTGTAGTATATTACTGAGATCACTAATAGAGTATGTGCCAAGACTGATGCCTGGGACCTCCTGTGCAGTCTCAGGGAGTTCCAGTCCAGTAGAGGTGACAGCAGGGCCCTCCCAAGATGGTGTGAATGAAGCCGAGAATGTTGCTGTTCCTTGCCCAGCATTGTAACGATGTCCTGTGTTCCAACATTGTGGAAAGTCAGGCAGAGTGGGAAGGAGAATGGGAAACTCTCATCGTTAGGGATAACAACGGGATTATATGTGGCCTCTGATTATCAATCATTAAGAAACCAAATTCTGGGTAATAAGACTCAGAACACAGGTGAAGGGCAGTGTTAAGACCCCTTTACAGCATTACATTGTGAGGCATGGCATTGGACAGGGAATTATTGGATTTTGTAAAAAAGACAGTAGGACAACTGAAAGGGGATTCAACTTCCCTATCTCACCATCTCATTGGCGGTGGGTCACAAACGAGGCTGACTCTCTCCGACTCTCAGAAGAGTCTGTGGGTGGCTGTACAGACCGATGTGGCCTTCCACACTTGGGGCAGAAGGTGGCTGTGGGATGGGGATGGGTGGGACGTTGGTGTGACAACGCGCTCCTTGTGCTGTTTTCTCCTGGATTCCCCTTTTTCCCCACATCACGTGTCCAGCTGTTCGACGCCGTCCCAATGCTCCTCCCCCACTTTGGACGGTCTTGGCTCAGTAATTCCCAGGATTTACCAGACTTCTTTAAGCGATGTGCAGAAGACAAAAAAAAAGTAACCATTCTGAAGAAGCCAATGCTTTAGAAATATGGAAGTATTTGTTTTAGGGATTGCTATGGGTCTACTGGTCGGAGGAGTGAAGTAGGAAGGGGAAATATTGACAGTGTTTAATCAGATGATAGGAACAGGGAGATTTGAAGGTGCTGGAGGTGGTGAGAGTGTTTCAGAGAGGGGCAAGGGCCTGAACGGTGTTACAAAGCCAGTACAGATTGCTGCACTGGAGGGGATGGCAGTGGTCGGGAGGGACACATATTTTTTATTTATTCATTCATTCAATAAGGATGTCATTGATTCAGTCAGCATTCTTTGCCCCACAGCTAATTTCCCAGAGGGCAGCTCAGAGTCAGCCATATTGCTACGGGTCTGGAGTCACACGTGAGCCATGGTGTAAGATGTCAGGTAACAATGTCAGATGGCATTCCCTCAAGGACAGACATGAACCAGTTAAGTTTTTCCAGGTAATCAACACTATTTTTATGATGGCCTCACTAATGTCCTGGACAGATATAACATGACATGACATCCCAACTCCTAATCTCAATGCACTGACCAATGAAGGTAACCATCCCAAACATCTGCTTTACCAACCTGTCTACCTGTGACACCACTTTCAAAGTACCTTTTACCTGCATCCCTGGGTCTCTGACTGTACAAGTCCAGCTCTGGTCAGCTTAATCAAAGTGCAACACTGTGTATTTCTCCACTTGCTATTCCTGAACTCACTGGCCCACTCTCAGATAATCCTCTTCACTGTCCACTTTACCACCACTTCCAGTCTCACTTACAAACTTGCGAACCATGACTCCTGTATTATCATCCAAACCGTTCATATAAATGATGCACAAAAATTACCCAGCACCGAACCCCATGACACACTGTTGGTCACAGGCCTTCAGTGTGAGCAGCAACTCTCTATGAGCATGCTCTGTCTCCTAAAGTCAATCCTGTTTTGTTTCCAGTTGGTGAGTGATCCATGGTTATGTGTGATCTAAACTTATTAACCAGTCTGCCATGTCAAAGGACTTGCTAAAGTTAATGTGGACATCATCCACTGATCTGCCTTGATCTATCACTTTTCTACCTCCACAAACACTCAATCCAGTTTGTGAGACATGGTTTCCTGTGCACAAAGCCATGCTGACTATCGCTGATCCATCCTTGCCTTTCCAAATACATGATGATCCTTTCTCTCCGAATCTCCTCCAACAACTTACCCACCTCTTCCATCAGTCTCACTGGTCTGTAGTGGCTGCTGATGATACAAATATTTCTGTGACGTGCCCTGTAAATTCCTCCCGAGCTTCTCACAGAGCGCTGGGATACATCTGATCATGTACCAAGGTTTTATCAACCTTTTTCTCATTTTAAACCATCCTATTATCCAATGTGAACTCTGTTCGATACATCACTATGTATTTTTCCAAGTTCCCGAGCGTCGATGTCTTTCTCCAAAGTAAATCAAAATGCGAAATATTTGTTTTGGATCTCCCCCATCAGCAGTGATTCCACACAGATAGCCTCATTGATCTTTCAGGGGCCCTATTCTCTCCCGAGCTAACCTTTAGACCTTGTTGAAACTTTTCAAAATGCTTCCAAAATTTGAAATATCCTTCGACCGTTACTAGCCTCCCCCATCCTTATCTATTCTGCCATTTATGGTCACACCAAAATAAAGAATCCAACAGCCTTTAAAAATTCCCCTTTCATAAAAAAATGCATCGCCCATTGCACAGACTGGGAGTGTTGTACGCAGTGGAGACGATCGCAATGATAGGGATAGTTTTAGAGACGAAACAATGTTGAGTAATAATGGGGGTTGCAATTGTGATAGCAGGTTTCAGCAAGTTGGAGGATATAGACCTGAAGAAGGTTACACAGATAGCATGGCTTTTGGGTCTGGTGGGGGCTACACAGTAAACGGGGTTGTAGTAACTAGAGGCATTTGCACAGATAGGGACAGCACTAGTAATAGGCAGAATTCACAAAAATGGGGAGGATTGTAGGGTCTGCAGGGCACTACAGACATGAGATGAGTTGTATCAATTTGATGATGAACACAGGCAGGGAAGGGTAAGAGGTTTGGAGCAGTTCACCATGATCAGCAGGTGCATGGAGACTTGGAGATTTTATGGAATGCAGAAGTTTTAAATCGCTGTAGGCAGTCAGAGATCATGAGGGAGTGATAATGTCTGCTGGAGTTTCCTCAGGTCTGGAGGATTGCAAGGACCTGATGATGTTGTATATGGAAGTCGGGTTGTCAGGACTGAATCTGGGAACAGATAAAGAAGGGATCAGCAGGGTATTAGAAATACCTGCAGGGTAGTGGTCTCTGGTGGAAGTTCCACATAGAGGGATGTTTTGTGGAACTGCAGGACCTTGCAGAGATGGGGAGAGCTGGAGGGGTTTCACGGAGCAAAGTAGATTGGGAGGGGTGGAGCACTTTACAGGGATAGGGATGTTGGTAGGTTGGGGTGGTTTGCACAGACAGGGATGGTTTAGGGAACGGAGCAGATGACAGACATAAAGACGGTTGTACAGACGGGAAGAACAAACAGACATATGGAGGGTAGTGGTGACAGTAGATGTTTATAGATACAGGAACATTCTGCAGGTTATTTAGACATGGAGGATGCGGAATCGGATAGTTTTTCCAGGAGATAACAAGGGAAATTTTGGTTGGAGACAGTTTCATAGATAAGGGAAACTAAGTAACCTCCTACAGTTTGGTGTAAGTGGTAAGAGTTGTATGGGAGGGTGCAGTTTACACAGACAGGGGTGTAAGAGCTGGAGAAGGTTTTAGAGATGGGTAGATGTATGGAGAGACTGCAGGAGCTTGCATTGACAGGGTGTCTGCTGGCGATAGGAGGATATCATATAGATAGAGAGTCTTATAGGAACTGGATTGGGAGAGTCACAGGCATTGGAGCGGATTCTACAGATCGGAATGCTGCAGGGACCTGAGAGGATTGTAGGGTCTTCACAGATTGATTGCGTCAATCAGTCTAGTGAGGTAGGTGAGGTAGATTTGGAAAGCTTATATCCAATGTATACCATAATAATTTTCCAGACCAGAACCTCAATATCCCTCATCAGCCACGAACCCCTAAATCTGCCCGCTTTCACCATCACTCTCACAGGGACATACTGGTCTGGATTCTTAATATCACAGTTGTAAAAGCCTCCTGTCTGCAAGTCATTCCATTTCCTTCAAATAGATTCACCCAGTTGATGGCAGCATGATATTGAGGAGCCGGTGTTGGACTGGGGTGGACAATGTTAAAAATCACACAACACCAGCTTACAGTCCAGCAGGTTTATTTGGAGGCACTAGCTTTCGGAGCACTGCTTCATCAGGTAGTTGTGCAGCACAATCATAAGGCACAGAATGTATAGCAACAGGATAGCAGTGTCTTGAAATGTAATATCAAATACATTTAGATTATGCCTTTCATCTTTTAAGATGATCACCTGCACTTCGAAACCTAGTGCCTCGAAATAAACCTGTTGGACTATAACCTGGTGTTGTGTGATTTTTAATTCACACGGTCAAAATCTGCTCCATTCTGCCTAATGGCTCCAAACCTGGCCCTGCTCCAGTTTCCCACCTTAATCTGTGGACCAGTCTGATCTTGATCCATAACATCGTTAAATGAAGACAGTTGTGGTCACTGGACACAAAGTGGTCTCTGACCTCGTTTTCTGAGGGGATGTCTCGTGTTGCACCCGCCCGAGTAGAGTTAGGCCTTGTTAGAGTTGCATCTTGATTTCAGAAACGTTCTTGAACACATTTGACAAACTGCACTCCGTCGAGGCCTTTTACTCTCTGTGTGGCCCAGTCCGTACTGACAAAATTAAAAGCTCCAACCAATACTACTCTATTACTCAGACTGTTATCTCCAATCTCTCAACACATCCTCCAGTACCCACTGGCTAATTGGGGGTCCATAATACAGTCCCAACAGAGTCACCACCCCTGTTTTGTTTCTCAGTTCTAACCATATGTCCTCATTTGTAGACTCTTTAAGAGAATCCTCTCTAAGCACTGTTGTTATGTCCTATCTTATCAAAAAGACAAATTGCCCTCCTCACTTACTTTTCCTTCTGTCACGCCTGTAGCTTCTGTATCCTGGAACATTGAGCTGCCAGTCCTGTCCTTCTCTCAGCCATGTTTCTGTTATGGCTATACTACCCCAGTCCCCAAAGCCAATCCATTTTCTGAGCTCGTCTGTCTTACAAGTCAAGCCTCATGCGTTGAAATAAATTAGCTTTAAACCAGAAGTCTTTTCCCTCCCTTGACTATGTCCCTGGATATCCTGAATAGGAAACTTGCTCTTGACGGCCGATGTATTTTCGCCTGACTTTTAGATCTTCCTTCTCTTATTCAGAGTCCCAACCTCCTGCCAAACTAGTTTAAGCCTTCTAGGATAACACTAGCAAATCTTCCCTCAGGGATACTGGTGCCCCTCTGGTTTAAGTCCAACCCATCCCCTTGTACAGGTCACCTCTACCCCAGAAGAGATTTGAATGGTCTAAGAACTGAAAACCCTGTCCCCTCCACCAGCTCCTCAGCCACACATCCACCGGCCTACCTTTCTATGTCTATGCTCACTGGCACATGGCACTGGGAGTAATATGGAGATCACTACCCTTGAGGTCAGCTATTTAACTTCTTAGCTAATGCCCAATACTCAAATTTCACAGAATCCCATCAATTTGTTTAGCTCGGTCATGTCGATCGATATGCTCAATAACCTCTGGCTGTTCACCCTCCCCATTCATAATGTTCAGTTACGATTCAGAGACATCCTTGACCCTGGTACCCGGAAGGAAGCACACCACCCTGGGGTCTCTTCTGCAGCCACACAGTCTCCTGTCTGTCCCCCTCACAACTGAGTATCCTATCATTATCACTATCATTAGAGAGGATTTGGCAAACCTATACTGGGAGGACGATCTGCAGTTGGGTCTGTATTAGGAAAGTGGGAGTATGTTAAAGTGATGCAGTGAGAATTCAGTGCCAGTGTGTTCCTGACGAGGGAATAGTAAAGGCAGAAAGTCCAGCAAATACTAATCAACAATATCTTGTGTTTGATATAGACAATACGGTGCAAGAAAAACAGGTGAAGCCATTCACAAGCATAGAAAGTGCAAGGTAGTCCTTTGAAATAAGGGACACACAATGGCCATGAAATATCCTTGTCAGATACTATTAAGGAAAAACCACAAGGTACTTTATCAATATAATTAAAATAAGAGGGTAACTGAGGAAATATTGGGACCTATTAGAAACCAAAGGATCGATCTGTGCATGGAGCCAGAGGAAGTAGGTGAGGTCTTCAATGAATACTTCCCATCTGTATTCACACAGGCGAGAGACATTGTAGCCGGGGATTTCAGTTGGGATGGTGAGGCTCTAGAACATGTTAAGATCAATAAGGGGGAGGTATTAAATGTTTTTATAGGCATAAAGCTGAAGGAATCCCCAGTGCCCAATAAAATGTATCCTAGGCTGCTATGGAAGGTAAGGGAGGAGGTTGCTGGGGCCCTGGTGGATATATTTAATACTTTGCTGGCCACAGGTGAAGCGCCGAATGACTGGAGGATCGTTAATGTGATTCCTTTGTTCTGGAAGGGCAGCAGGGATAGGCCAGGTATTTACAGAGCAGACAGTCTCACAGCACTAGGAGTGAAATTATTGGAAACAATTCTGTGGATGACTCAACACTTGCAAAGGTAAGGATCAACTCGGCTTAGTCATCATGGATTTGGTAGAGGAAGATACTGTCTGAGAAATTCAGTGGAGGTTTTTGAAACGGTGTCTAAAAATATTGATGAGGGCAGTGCACATGATGTGGTTTATATGGATTTGGGTAAGTCCTTTGACGAGGTCTCACATGGAAGGCTGGTCCAGAAGGAAAGAGACCATGGGATCAAAGGCAAGTTGGTAAATTAGATCCACAATTGGTGGATGGATTTGTTAGTTTTTGAAATTCTTTCACCGATGTGTATACCACAGGAACCTGTGGAGGAGCCATTGCTGGATATTGTGTAGATTAACAACTCGGATGAGAAAGCAGAAGAAATCATGAGTAGGTTTGCAGATGACATGAAAGGTGAGGGTATTGTCCACAGTGAGGGGGATGGTATCCGTCTCCAGTCCGATGTCAAGCATATGATAATCTGAGCAGAGTTTAGTAGTGATCAAAGTGAGGTAATACCCTGTGGGAGGAATGATAAGCGAAAGTTTGAGTCTGGAACACAAGTTAAAGAGAGCAATTTCAATAGAAAAGGCAGGCAAGAACACGGTGGCACAGTGGTTAGCACTGCTGCCTCACAGTGCCAGAGACCCGGGTTCAATTCCCGCCTCAGGTGACTGACTGTGTGGAGTTTGCACGTTCTCCCCGTGTCTGCGTGGGTTTCCTCCCACACTCCAAAGATGTGCAGGTCAGGTGAATTGGCCATGCTAAATTGCCCGTAGTGTTCGGTAAGGGGTAGATCTAGATGCAGATGTAGGGGTATGGGTGGGTTACGCTTCGGCGGGGCAGTGTGGACGTGTTGGGCCGAAGGGCCTGTTTCCACACTGTAAGTAATCTAATCTTAGGGAAAACCTGATGATTAAACTGCATTTATTTTAATGCGAGGGGCCTGACAGCTAAGGAAGATGAACTCAGGGGATGGATGGAAACATGGTACTGGGAGATTATCGTTATTACAGAAAAACAGTTGAGGACTAGCAAACAGGTAGGACTAGCAAATCATCGTTTCAAGCTAGAGAGACCACAGGAAGCATCGAAGGGGTCGCGAGAAAGGAAGGACGCGTGGTGGTGGGATTTGATTGCATGAAACATCACAGCAATACTGAGAGACACATTCCTGTGGGATCGCCCACTGTGTTAGTGGAACTGTGAAATAAGAATGGGTCATCATTTTGATACGAGTGTACTGACCCTGAATAATCCGTAGCAGACTGAGGAACAAATATGTCAGGAGGTCTCAAATATCAATCATAATAATAAGGCTGTTATGGTAGGGGTTTTTAAACTTTCCAAACCTAGATTGGCATTGCCACTATTCAATGTTAGGAAGGGAGAAATTCGGTAATTGCGTTCCAGAAAACTCCCAAACAGTACATAAATCGCCCAAGTGGAGAAAGGTGCAAAACCTGACGTCCCCTTGGGAACCGAGGTAGGGAAAGGGACTGTGGTGTTCGTGGGATTGCATTTTGCTAAAGTGACCACAATTCTATTAGTTTGAAACTAGCGACGGAAAAGGATAGGCCTGGTCCAAAAGATCAAGTTATAAAATGGGGCCTGTCCAATCTTGATCGTATCAGCCAGGAAAATTCAAAAGGTGATTGGGGAGTTTATTTGCAGGGAAAGGGAAGTCTGGCAAGTGAGAATATTGTAAAAGTGGGATAAATTGAACGATCAGCGCCAGCATGGTCCTTTTGGGTGCAGATCAATGCTGACAGCAATCAGAAACACTGGCTGTCTATTGAGGTTCTGGTCAAGGAAAAGGGGCCGCATGTCAGATATAACCAGCTGGATTAAGGTAATCCCTGAGGAGCAGAGGGGCTGTAGAAATACACTTCGGGTGGAAATCAGGAATGCAGAAAGGGGATATGAAATAGCTTTAGCAGATAAGGATAAGGAAAATCCAAAACTAATTGTGTAATTATATTAAGAGCAAAATAGTAACTCGGGACAAAATATGGGCCCTTAAAGATCAATGAGGCTATTGATGTGTGGAACTGCAGGATATGGATAAGACCATAAAAACATTTTGCACTCCAGAACTTACTGTGAACAAAGACTGGGCAACTCACGGAACAAGAGAACTATCTCAACCCACAATTGTAGTACACTGTAATTCCAGTCTCCCTGCTGTCAGAAGGATGTTGTGAAACTTGAAAGGGCTCAGAAAAGATTCACAAGCTGTTGCCAGGATTGTTGCTGAATAAGATGAGGTTATTTTCCTTGGAGCATCCGAGACTGAGAGGTGACCGTACAGAGTTTGGTATAATCGTGAGGTGTGAGGATTGGGTCTTTTCCCAGGGGGTGGGGAGTCCAAAACTAGAGGGCATAGGTTTAAGATTAGAGGGGAAAAGTTTAAAAGGGACCAAAGGGACAGCTTTTTCATGCATACGGTGATGCTGGTATGGAACGAGCTGAGGGAGAAAGTAACAGAGACTGATACAAATGTCAACGTCTGAAAGGTATCTGGATGGGTATATGAATAGTCAGGGTTTAGCGGTATATGGGTCAAATGCTGGAAAATGGGATTATCTGCTTAGATCTTCTGGACAGGCTGAACGAGTTGGGGACTGAAAGCTCTGTTTCCTTGCTGTACTTCTATTTGACTTGAAAGCAGTACATGTTATAGAAGAGGTGGTGCTGGAGTTTTTAAAACACAAAGGTATGGAAGGCCCCAGGACCTGATTAAGTGTACCACAGGATATTGTGGGACGCTAGGGAAGAAATTGTGGAACCCAGAGCAAAAGTACCATTGACAGCCATGTGTGATGGGGTGGAAGACTGGAGGGTGGAATCGTGGGCAGTGAAGGAGGTTTGCTAAAATTACAAAGGGATCTTGATGATTTGGGTGAATGGGCTGAAAAACTATAGATGGAATTCCATCTGAATAAATACAAAGAAATGCACTTGGTAAAACAAACAAGGGTAGAGCTTATACAATTAATGTTCGGGCCTCAGTTCGTGTTTTAGAGCAGAGGGACCTCTGGGTCCAGGTACATAATTCTTGAAGTTTGCATCACAGGATGGATAAGACAGTGCTTGTCAGGCCTGACTATTGCTCAGTCCATTGAATGTAGGATTTGGGACGTCAGGTTGAGATTGTAAAGACATTTGTTAGGCCTGTTCTGCAATACTCTGTCCAGTTCTAGTCGCTCAGTTATAGGGAGGATATTATTCTGCTGCAGGGGGTTCAGAAGAGATTTACCAAGATATTGATTTGTAGGGAAGGCTTGAGTTCTGAAAAATGGCTGGATAGGCTGAGTCTTTTTTCACTGGAACCTGGAGAATGAAAGATGACCTTATGGAAGTTTATGAAAAAAGATGAGAGATATAGATAGAGTTAATGGCAGTTGCCTTTTTCCCAGGATGGGGGAGTCTCAAGAAGTGGGGACACATTTTTAAGGTTAGAGGAGAGAAATGTTCAAAACAAAAGTATACAAGTGGCAAAATGTTAAACAGAGGGTAGCTCGAGTGTGGAATGAACTTCCTGAGGAAGTGATAGATCTCGGTACAGTTACAAGGTTAAAAATACATTTGGATAAGTACATGAATAGGAAAGGTTTGGAGGGATATGGGCCAGGAACAGGCAGCTGGGACGAGTTTACTTTGAGATTATGGTTTATTTCAACTGAAGAGGCAGTTCCCATGATGTACGACTATGACAAGAATATAGTTTTGTTCCATTATTTAAGAAAGACTGTGATGGAAAGACCAATTAGCCCGATGTCAGTGGTGGGTAAGTTGTGGAAGTGATTCTGCAAGACTGGAGTCACACACATTTAAAAAGACAAGGATTGATGAAAGATAGTCAGCACGGCTTTGTGCAAACAAAGTCAGGTTTCACTAACTTGATTGTTGTTAAAGTGGTGACCATACATTGTCTACACTAACGTCAACAGGACCTTTGACAGGATTTAGCATGATATACTAGTTTGTCAGGTTAGATCACATGGGATCAGGGTGAACCAGCAGCCTGTTCACAAAATTGGCTTGACAGTAGGAGACAGAGGGTGATGGGAGAGGATTGTTGTTCAGACTGGAGGCCTGTAACCAGCGGTGTGCCATAAGGATGGAGGCTGGATCCACTGATGTGCATCATCTACAAAAACGATTTGGTTGAGAATATGGGAGTCATTGTTCCTAAGTTTGTAGATGACCAAACTTATTTTGTATTGAATATGGTTATCAAAGGGGATCTTGAACAACTGAGACAGTCGATCAAGGAATGAAAGATAGAATTTAAAATCAGGTATTGGATCTTGTTAAGACAAACCAGGGAGAATGATCACAGTTAATTGTAGAGCCCTGGGTAGTGTTGTCGAACAGAGAGAGTCCAAGGGATGCAGTTACATTATTCCTTGGAAGTGGTATCACAGATGGACAGGGTGGGGTAAGCGGCATCTGGCACACTTACGTTTATGGATCAGAGCATTTAGTACATAAGTTGGAGATCTTTGTAACATTGTCCTCAATATTTCCCTTGGGCAGAAGAGGCCACGGGTTGATCTTATAAAGGTTTATAAAACCAATCGGTGCATAAGGAATGTGATTTGCCAAGGGTAGGTGAGTCCAAAATTAGAGGCATAAACGTGAGGTGAGATAGTACAGAGGGAGCTGAGGGGCAACATTATCCACAGAGGAAGGTCCATACATGGAAAGGAACGCCAGGGGCACATGGGAGAAACAAGAACAATTATAAAATGGAAAAGACATTTCAGCAGGTACATGGAGAGGAGAAGGTTTGAAGGAATATGGGCCAGACACAGGCAAATGAGTCTCATTCAGTTTGGGAAACCTGGTCAGCATGGACTAGTCGGACTGATGGTTCTGTTTCCATGCTGTATGACTCTGCATTAAGTTACTGGAGGAGGAGACTACCGAGGTAAGGCATGTTGTAGACACTGAAGCAAGTTACAGCAATAGGGATGGTAATTTGGAATTCAGTATGTTTCAAATATGGGGAGGGACTATAGGGAAGGGAGGAGGTTACAGGGATGGGAACTAATGTAGGACTAACAAATTATTGATCAGACTGGTCCATCAGACATACAGTGTTGGAGAGGGAACACAGAAAAGAAATTCTCATGCAGCATTACCACCCTCTTGTGGGAGGCCTGCTTTCCCCTCTGTTGTACAGATGCTCACTAAAAAAGCACAGGCCTGGATTGATAACTCTGAATTCCAGATGCTGTCTCAGTGCAACGTAAGTTAAATTAGGGGCGATGATTGAGCGTGGGGTGTGTCTGTACTGTGCTCCCCCTCCAGCACTGTAACTATGTCATGTCTTGGTAGCTAATATTTGGAGCCCTCTCATTGCTCTCTGCTCTGTGCACTGTGAGTGATCTTGCCTCACTGCAGGATTTATTGAAGGCTCCAGGTCTCCTACCCTTTGTCTCTCTGTCTGACCAACCATCTTCAATGAGACACCCAGCAGCTAGGAAGTCTAGTGAGTCAGGAACTTCCTGAGAGCCTACAGGAGACAGAGCAACAGACAGAATGGGAAAATAGACTGATGCAGTGAGGGTTACACATGGAGAATGGCCCCGAGTCCCACAGAGTTCTGGAAAATCCCTGTCTTAATCCCTTGCCTGTGCTGCCTCGTCTCTCTGGAGTGGAGAGTTCTGTTGGCTCAGGATCTAGAGTAGCTGCAAGAGCTCTGTGCCTCCGCATTTCAATACCTCAGCAGGGAAACCGTCTGCTCCAGCAGCCTTGTTGTTCTTGAGCTGGCGGACAGCCTTCTCTACTTCGAGTGGGGCTGGGCATTGCTGAGCCCGTGGTGTGTAGCGTGCTGTGGCATAAGGTCAAAGACACTCAGATTGATGACAGAGCCCTGGTTGAGGAAGTCTCTGAAGTGCTCCCCATGCATTGTTTAATGGTTTCATTGTCTTTGATCACAGTGACTCTGTCCTTGGCCAGCAGTGGGAGGGGGCCTGGGGGGTTTGGGTGATAAGTTGGAATCCAAATAGATAATGAAGTTAGCAGTGACTACTCCAAGTACACCCAAGAGTCTGAAATTAAAACAAAGCAAACTACATGGGTATGAGGGGAGAACTGCCCAAGGTTAACAGGGTAAACAGACTGAAATGTATGCCTCTAAATTAACAGCAAGAAAATACTCAACAAAAGGGCACTCCCTTGGCACAGACAAAAGTTCAGCAAGAAATACCAATCAGCGACATGCCTCGGGTCTTTAAGGATCATGTTAGAATAAAGCAGGCTTCGAAGACTGCCAATAAAAGCTAACAATTCTCAAGGCAGAGCGTCTCAGAAACTGACAAAAGAGCGATCAAAATGTTGAAGTAGGTATTAAAGGGAGAGCAAGGCCTATCCCAGTAAGAGAAGTGTTGTAGGAAGCGGAAACATTGCTGGTCTTGAATGAGATAATAAGGGAGACTTGAACGTACTGGATGTGCTGACAGATACATGAAGTGTGATAAGGGCCTCAGCGACAATAAAAAGCTGATATTGATTGTTGTGGCAGGAGGAATTCACAGAGTGAGGGAGGGTAATATGTGCTGGAGTTGGTTCAAGAGATGTGGAGGGTTATGGGACAGGGAAAGAATTACAAATACAGAGCAAGTTGTGGGAATCAAACCATTTTATCGAGATAGAAAGTGTCAATGGGTTTTGACCAGATATTAACAGGGCACGAGGGGATAAAGGAGGTGCGATATTGACAGCAACTGGAGGAACAGGAGCATATTTGGGCCGAAAGGCAGTTACAAACATAAGAAATGTTTTAGGGACTGGAGAAAGATACAGCAACAAGCGAGAGTTCTTCTGCTTGAGGAAGAGATGCCAATGCATATACACAGAACTGACCACTCATCCCACCTCACACACACAAACATTCCCAATCTGCAGGATAAAGATCAACTCCACGCTATTGTCAGATGTGAAGTAGGGAGGGAAACATGTCCTTTTACTGATGCATTCATGGGATGTGGGTGTCACAGGCTGGACCAGCTTTCATTACCCACTTTTAATTGCAAGAGGGCAGCTCAGAGTCAGCCATGTTGCTGTGGGTTTGGAAACACATCTCAGCTAAACCGAGTTAGAGTGTCAGATGTCCTTCCCTTCAGGATATAAGTGGACGAGATGAGATTTCCCGGATGATCAACAATGCTTGTATGGTCATCATTAAATGTTTACAAATGGTCTCACCAATATCCTGTGCAGCCACAACATGGTGTCCCAACTCAGTCTCTCAAGCTCTGACTAATGAAGGTAAATGGATCCAAATGCCTTCTTCCCTGTCTACCTGTGAAACCACATTCCAGCAACTGTGTACCAGTACCCATCTCTCTCTCTCTGAAAATACTACTCAGAGCTCAGAGGTGTATAATTACCTGGGTCATCTCTACTGCCCTTCTTGAACAAAGGCATATCATTTGGAATTCTCCAGTTCTCTGATAGCAAACCTGTACACAATGATGACTCAAATATGAAAGCTATCTCCTCCCTAGCTTACCAGAGAATTCTCCGATAAATCCCATCTGACCCAGGGGACTTGTCTACTTTCACTCTTTCTAGAATTCATAACACCTGCTTCTAACTAATCTCGATCCTTTCTAGTCTAATATCTCGTACCACATTCTTCTCCTCTACAATATTCTCCTTTCCCTGAGTGAAAACCGATGAGCAATGTTCGTTCGCACCTCTCCGATCTCCACAGGGTACACACTCAATTTCCCAGTTTTGTCTGTGATTGGACATATTCCTATCCTAATCATCATTTTATTCCTCACAGACCTAGGGTTCTCCTTTATTCTATTTGCTAAAGACTGCTCGTGTCTTCTCTTTGCTCTTCTTAACTCTGTCTTTAAATCCTTCCTATCTGATCTGTAACTCTCCATCTCGTCATCTGAACCATCTTGTCTCATCAACACATAAGCCTCCTTCTTCTTCTTAACAAGCGATGCAATTTCTGTCGTAAACCAGGGTTCCCTTACCTTATCACTTCCCCCCTGCCTGACATGGACATACCTATCAAGGACATGCAATATCTCTTCCTTAAACCAGCTCCAAATTTTCATTGTCTGCATCCCTTGCATTTTGCTACCCTATTCTATGCATCCTAATTCCTGCCTAATCGCATTATAATTATCCTTGCCCCATTGATAGCTCTTGCCCTGTGGCATGTACCTGTCACTTTCCATTGCTAAACTAAACGTATCTGAATTATGGTCATTCTCTCCAAAGTGCTCACCAAATACTAAATCAAACACCTGGTCTGGTTCATTACCAAACACCAGATCTAATGTGGCCTCCCCTCTTGTTGTCCTTCGGCATACTTTGTTAGGAAACTCTCCTGTACACACTGGACAAAAACTGATCCATCCAACGTACGAGAGTTTTAGCATTCCCAGTCAATGTTGGGGAAGCTAAAATCCCCCATAATGACCACCCTGGCACTTTTGCTCTTACCCAGAATAATTTTGCTAATCCTCTCTTCCACTTCCCTGGAACACTGTGGAGGCCTATAATAAAACTCCAAGCAGAGTGACCACTCCTCTCCTGTTTCGAACCTCAGCCCTCACTACCTCAGTAATACAGTCCTCATCAAAAGTACTCTCAGCCACCATTATACTATCCCTGACTAACATGACTTGCATGGACCCATTGCAGTGCTTCAAGCTCCATGAGGCAGCCATACTCTCTATGACAGACAGACTCAGTCTGGAAGCTCCTCTGTCCTTCAGACCTTATACACTGCCTGCACTCCTCCGTTTCCCCTTTGCATGTTCCCTTTCCAAATCACCCCACCTGCATCACTCCACAATTGGAGCTGTCAAGGGCAGAGGTCTGTCACATTGCATCCCTAAACTTTTCTATCCTCCTTTAAGATTTTTTTTTTAATCATTCTCCTTAATCAATGTTTTGATCATCCATGAACACCTTAGGAGATTTGCCATTATGAAAGATTCCATACAATGCAAGTAGTTGTTGTTTTGCCGTACATTAGGAGAAACAGGAATGATGCATTCAAAATTCTAACTAGAAAGTCACTCATAGGCGCAGTGCATAGGCCAGCAAATAATAACATTCACATTGGGATGGGCAATAAACAAAGAAATGACTAATGCCTGTAATAATGGTATGGTTATTATCATGGGTGATTTTAATCTACATGTAGATTGGTCAAACCAGCTCAGTCGGGGCAGCTTTGAGGAGTTCATTAAGTGTGTCTGTGATATTTGACTTGAACAGTATGAAATGGATCTACAAGGGAGCAAGCTATCCAAGATCTCGCCCTGTACAATGAGACAGGAATAATTAGTGATCTCAGAGTTAGGGATCCTCTCGGAAGAAGTGATGACTGTATCGTTGAATTTAATACATATGGAGAGTGTGAAGATAAAATCTAATACCTGGGTCCTGTGCTTGGATATGGGGAACTACAATAGAATAAGGGAGAACCTGGATAACATAGACTGGAAACAAAGATTTTATGGTGGGGCAGTTGATGAGCAGTAAAAGATTTTCAGAGCCACTTTACAAAGTCCTCAGCAAAGGTATATTCCAGTGAAAGGGAAGGACTGTAAGAAAAGGCGTTCTGTGCGATGGGTATCTCAGGAAAGTGATCAAATTGAAAGGCATACAAAGTGACCAAAACAAGCATGAAACTTGAACTGGGAAAACTTTAAAGGTCAGCAGAAAGCCACAGAAGAGCAACAAAGAAATGTAGGATAGAATATGAGAAAAATAAACTAGCACAGACTATAAGGACAGAGAGCAAAGGTTTATATAAACACACATAATGAGAAAGGAGTGGCTAAAGTAAATTTCAGTCCTTTGGAAAAAGAGAAGAAGAATTTCGTTATGGGATATCACAGTGGAGGATACTAATATCTTGCCAGTAATTAACAAAGAGACCAAGGTAGGTGAGAATTTGTAAACTAGCATAATTATGGAACAGCTAGTTTTGGACTGTTGGAGGTAATTGAGCTAATAATAGAAAATTCTCCTGGCCCTGACAGAATATATCCCAGGGTACTAAAAGAGATGCCAGGAGAAATAGCAAATGCACTGACAGTAATTTTCCAAACTTCACTGGACATTGTGGCAGTCACAGCAGATTGGAAAGCAGCAAAAGTAACACCACTGTTTCAAAAATGGGGAATTATACCCCAGTTAGTTTTTTCTCTGTAGTGGGAAAAATGCTTGGGTCTATTATCAAGGAAGAAATAGCAGGGACTCGATAGAAATTGTCCCACTGGACAGACACAGGGTTCATGAACGGCAGGTCATGCTTGACAAATCTCTTGGAATTCTATGAAAACATTTCGATCAAAGTTGGACAACGGGAATCCAGTGGATAATGTGTACCTGGATTTCCAAAAGACCTTCAACAAGGTGCTGTGCAAGAGGCTGTTGCATAATATAAGGGTGCATGGCATTAGGGGTAGATCATTAGCATGGATAGGAGATTGGTTGACTAACAGGAAACAAAGTGTGTGGATAAATACGTATTATTCTGGCTGGCAATCAATGACAAATAGTGTGCCTCAGGGATCAGTGTTGGGACTGCGATTATTTAGAATTGATACAGATGATTTGGAGTTGGGGACCACATGGAGGGTGTCAAAGTTTGCATATATCACTAAGATGAGTAGCAGGACAATGTGTGCAGAGGTCTGTGAAATGTTTGTGAGAAGATTTGGAGCTCGGTTGCTCGTTGTTGTGGTTCTTTTCGCCGAGGTGGGAATTTGTGTTGCAGACGTTTCGTCCCCTGTCTGCGGGACATCCTCAGTGCTTGGGAGCCTCCTGTGAAGCGCTTCTGTGATCTTTCCTCCGGCATTTGTAGCGGTTCGAATCTGCCGCTTCCGGTTGTCAGTTCCGGCTGTCTGTTGCAGTGGTCGGTATATTGGGTCCAGATCAATGTGTTTATTGATTGAATCTGTGGATGAGTGACATGCCTCTAGTAATTCCCTGGCTGTTCTCTGTTTGGCTTGTCATATAATCGTAGTGTTGTCCCAGTCGAATTCATGTTGCTTGTCATCTGCGTGTGTGGCTACTAAGGATAGCTGGTCGTGTCATTTCGTGGCTAGTTGGTGTTCATGGATGCGGATCGTAAGCTGTCTTCCTGTTTGTTCTATGTAGTGTTTTGTGCAGTCCTTGCATGGGATTTTGTACACTACATTGGTTTTGCTCATGCTGGGTATTGGGTACTTAGTTGTGGTGAATTGTTGTCTGAGAGTGGCTGTTGTTTTGTGTGCTGTTATGAGTCCCAGTGGTCGCAGTAGTCTGGTTGTCAGTTCGGAAATGCTCCTGATATATGGTAGTGTGGCTAGTCCTTTGAGTCGCGGCATGTCCTCGTTCCGTTGTCTTTTCCTTCGGCATCTGTTGATGAAAATGCGCGGGTATCCGTTTTTGCTGAATACATTGTACAGGTGTTCTTTTTCCTCTGCCTGCAGTTCTGGTGTACTGCAGTGTATTGTGGCCCTTTTGAACAGTGTCTTGATGCAACTTCGTTTGTGTGTGTTGGGGTGGTTGCTTTCATAGTTCAGGACTTAGTCTGTGTGTGTTGCTTTCCTGTATACCGTTGTGCTGAATTTTCCGTTCGGTGTTCTCTGTACCATCACGTCTAGGAATGGGAGATGGTTGTCCTTTTCTTCCTCTCTCATGAATCGGATTCCTGTGAGTGTGACGTTGATGATCCGGTGTGTGTTCTATATTTCTGTGTTTTTAATGATTACAAAGGTGACATCCACATATCTGACCCAGAGTTTGGGTTGAATTTGCGGTATGACTATTTGTTCTAACCTTTGCATTACTGCTTCTGCTATGAGTCCAGAGATCGGTGAGCCTAATGGGTGTTCCGTTGATTTGTTCATATATTTGGTTGTTGAATGTGAAGCGTGTTGTGAGGCACAAGTCCAGTAGTTTGAGTATGCCGTCGTTGTTGATAGGTTCAACGTCCTGTTGTCTGTTCTGTATTTCCAGCAGGTTGGCTATTGTTTCTCTGGCTAGGGTTTTGTCGATAGAGGTGTACAGTGCCGTTACATCGAATGAGACCATAGTTTCTTTCTTGTCTATGTGTATATTTCTGATGATGTCAAGAATTCCTGTGTTGCTTGTATAGATTGTCTGGATCCGCTGATCAGGTGTTTCAGTTTCTGTACAGAAACTGCATTCAGCACAAAGGTTTACAGGAAAGCCACACACACAAACCAAGTTCTGAACTACGAAAGCAACCACCCCAACACAAACAAAAGAATTTGCATCAAGACACTGTTCAAAAGGGCCACAACACACAGCAGCACACCAGAACTGCAAAAGGAGGAAGAAGAACACCTATGCAATTTATTCACCAAAACGGATACCCGCACAATTTCATCAACAGATACCTAAGGGAAAGACACTGGAACAAGTACATGCCACAACCCAAAGGACTAGCCACACTATCGTACATCAAGAACTGATCTAATTGTTATTATCAATCATTGATCTTCTCTACTTGCACCACCATAATAGGCAGCATGTTCTGCATATGTCCAGCTCATACAGACAGCAGAAACACTGGCTCATCTCCCGCTGTCTCAAAACCTTACATCTGACCTTAACTCTTGTGTCATCACCTATCGAATGCAGATATTTTTTGTCTGCTGTATCTAGGTGTGTTATAATCTTATACAGCTTTATCAAAAATATATCCAACTTCATCACTTCAAAGAAAATCGCAATTTCTTCAAATCAATCCAGTGAAAGCATTTTCTTCATCAGTGAACCACTCCAGTCAGTCTGTCCTCTGAAGGTCACTCATATCCTTCATTGTTGATGCCTATTTTGTTCCACAAATCCAGACGATGCAAGTTTTCTGCACAACAGCAGTAGCTTTATTATTGGACAGCCGGCAAGAGTTTCAAAGTGTCTCTAAAGTAGCCGAGTGTCTACTTCACGAATCTCTAATTGGAATTAGACAAAGGCATGTCAGTCACATGGACGATTGTCATTACATAGTTTAAAGCAGGTAATTATGACCTTACAAAGCTTGATGAATGGCGATGTCCTGTGATAACGTGTGGTGGATTACAGAAACTGATAATCATATTGTTCATGACTATGTGTTGATGGGAAGAGATTAAGGCAGAAGGGTTCTTCCTTCAGTAAATGGGGGATTCACTTACCTATGCTAATATGAAGGGGATGTAAGACAATGGGAGCGGAGGCAGTTTAACAGGGTTTTGCCCAGGGCACTCAGTCTTGTCTGGAAAGGGCAGATTCCTCTGTCTGGGGTTACGGGGCAATCCACATGTATGGCTGCAAGAGGTTCTATTTTGTGATACTGTCAGCCTCCCCCCTTCTGAGGTGTTCTGTTTCGATTCTAAGAGAACAGGCCTTCAGTTGATGAAATAAGGCCTTTGGCAAGGGAATGTTTAACCCTTGAGACTTCACGGTGTCCTGAAAGAGAAGCAAAAGGTATGGAACTGGTCCCTCTATGATATTTTAACTTCCTCGTTCTGACCAGGAATCTGTTGACCATAATTGAATGCAATGATTGACTGTGACCTAACTAGAGCTTTGTCAACGTCAGCATCTTTTCTGTAATTTTGTTATCATTCCCCCATTAACGAAGCCCAGCATCCCATTTGTTTTACTCAAAGCACTTTATGTTTTCTCTCCTTTAATGATTTGTACACATTGTCCCCCATTCCTGCTGTCCTGCTCTCTGTGTCTGTGCCATTCAAATATATATTCCCTTTCTACATTGCTTCTCTCAAAATGCATCAACTTACTGTGTGTTCTAAAGAAGAGATATATTCCACTCAAAATATTATCTCTCACTCCACACATTCTACCCCCTGGAAAACAGATCAGTGCAGCACTGGAATAATCGGCCCACCAGGTCTGTGTGGACCATGATGCCATTCCAAACTAATTCCACCGGCCTGGACATGATCCATATACCTGCCAACCCTTGCCAGCTTATGCGTCTGCCCAAATGCCTCTTAAGCATTGTGATTGTTTCTTCTTTTACAACCTCCCAGGAGAGTACATTCTAGTCATCTACCACCTTTTGCATAAGAAGCTTGTCTCACATAACTCTCTTTAAACTTTCACTTGTTGTTGGAAATGCTCAGCAGGTCTTGCAGCATCTGAGAAAATAAAAATCCGTTAATGTTTCGGGTCCTTCCTCAGAAACGCGAACTCTGATTTCTCTTTACAGATACTTCCAGACTTGTTGGCATTTCTAATCCAAACTGCTAAATCACCCTCAACTCCATGCCTCTGCATCTTCTCCAACAACCTACCATGTGGAACCTTATCAAGGGCTTCACTGAAGTCCATGTATACCACGTCAACCGCCCCAGTCTCATCGAAGTGCGTGGTCACCTTCTCAAAAAACTAAATGAGGTTTGTGAGACACGACCTGCCCTTGACAAAACCATGTTGACTATCTGAAATCAAATTGTTGCTTGATATATGATTATAACTGTTATCTCTTATAATCCTTTCCAAAACCTTTCCTCCAATGGAAGTAAGGCTCACTGGTCTATAATTACCGGGGTCATCTCTGCTGTCTTTCTTGAACAAAGGCACAACATTTGCAATCCTCCAGTCCCCGGGTACTAAACCCATAGACAATGATGACTCAAATATCAAAGACAAAGGCTCTACTATCTCCTCCCTAGCTTCACAGAGAATCCACAGATAAACCCCATCCGGGCGAGGGACTTGTCTACTTTCACTCCTTCTAGAATTGATAAAACCTGTGCGTAACTAACCTCAATCCTTTCTAGTCTAATATCTCGTACCACATTTTTGTCCTCTGAAATATTCTCCTTTTCCTGTGTAAACACCGATGAGAAATGTTCATTTAGCACTCCTCCAATCTCTGCAGGGTCCACACTCAACTTCCCACTTCTGTCTTTGATTAGCCCTTTTCCTACCCTAATCATCCTTTTCTTCTTCACATACCTATAGAAAGTTTCAGGGTTATATTTAATTCTGTTTGCTAAAGACTGCTCGTGTCCTCCCTTTGCTTTTTTAAACTCTCTCTTTAACTCCTTCCTAGCTGATCTGTAACTCTCTATTGCTTCATCTGTACCATTTTGCCTCATCAACACATAAGCCTCTTTCTTCTTCTTAACAAGAGATGCAATTTCTATAGTAAACCATGGTTTACAAACTCTGTGCCAGTTGGGTCACCCCACAGCCATTGACTTTCCAAAGACAACAATCCAAGATTTTCCAACCTCTCCCAATCCAGGCAACATCCTGGTAAACCTGTTTCCACCTTTCCAAAAGCCTTCACATTCTAGCTATAATGTGGTGATCAAAACGGCACACAATACCCCAAAGGCGGCCTGATTATAGTTTTATATTCACTCCCCTGACAAAAGAAGGCAGGCCTGCCATTCACCTCCTTCGCCACTTTCAGGGATCTTTCAGCTTTCAACTGAAGATCCCTCTGTATATCAGAGCTGCTCAGGGACCTTCCGTTTATTGTATACATTCCTCTTGCTGTGTGCCTTCCAAAACGCATCACCTCACACTTGTCCGAATTAAAATATATCTGCAATTTCTCCACAAAACTTTCTGACTCATCTCTTTTTTGCTGTATCCTTTGACATCATTCTTCACGATTCACAACTTCAACAGTTTGTGCCATCTACAAACTTGCTCATTAAATCGTTTACATTTTCAAACTTTTCATTTATATACATTACAAACAACTGATGTCCCAGTTCTGATCCTTGTGGAACAGCACTAGCCATAGACCTCCAGCCAGCAACATGCCCCTGCACAACTGTTGCTGGGAGAAATATCAACGAGGAGCCTTGAGTTCTGTGTTGAGCAGCATGACCAACGTTTAGTCAGAGCTCCTTACTAATACATGATGGGAGATGTCCCTCTCTGGCTCCCCCAGATAAGTCCAGCATTTTGATGTGTTTACTTCATACGTTCCAGTAATATTTTCCCCCTGACCTGAACTCCAGGGTTTGGAATGTCAGCTCGGATATTTCCACGTTCCCTTTCACAGTCTCTGATTCTCAGCTCATGCAGCTGCTTTGCCAGTTCTTTCAGAAATGGTTTAACCCTATCCTTGTCATTGCACATCTCCGGCCCTCCCACTACCATACCCTGTGGCATCTGTATTGTCCATCCAGTCACTAATTCAAAGGGGGAGAGACCCGTCCACTTTGCTGGGGTTGTCCTTAGTTTCATTAGGCTGGTGGGGAGTACTCTAACCCATCACTGCCCTGTCTCTGACAGAGCCTTAGTCAGACTAGCTTACAGTGTCTGCTTCATTCCTTCTACTGTCCCAGAGCTCTGGGGGTGGGGGGGGGGGGGGGCGGTGTGGTATGGGCGATGGGATTTCTGTTCAGTACCAAACAGGGCACATAATTCTTTAGCTATGTTCCCTGTAACATTTGTCCCTTGGTCAGAATCTGCAGGGGTATGCTTCCACCCACTGAGTAAACCTATTTATTAAAACCCAGCAGGACATCCTTCCCTGGGATTGGGATGGGTGTGTGTGTAAAATCCATCTGTAATTGTTCCCATGGGCCCCTGGGTCCCTGCTGCTACCTGCATTTTATTGCTTCCCTGGCTCACACTGTGAACAGACTACACACCTTCGACAAAACCTGACTGTATTTCTCCCTGTTCTAGGCAAGGATTGTAGTGGATCATCTGATAGTGCATTTTATCCTCCTCAATATGGGCCAGCCCATGATATGTTTTTAATAATATTTGTCTTATACAGTGTAGTGGCACTGCTGGGTCATCCAGACTCTGACGTGTCCTATTACTGCCCCACTCTTTTCCCATTCCTGTTTCTCCTGTTCTGGGACTGTTTCTCGGAATATCTTTAAACCTTCCTCTCTCACTTCTGTAGCTACGGCCATTGCTATCTCCTCAAATGTCTGCACTGTTTCAGTCAGTATTTCACATATAAGATTATTAAAGGATTTGACACTCTGGAGGCAGGAAGCATGTTTCCGCTGATGGGTGAGTCCCGAACCAGAGGACACAGTTTAAAAATAAGGGGTAGGCCACTTAGAACAGAGTTGTGGAGAAACGTCTTCACCCAGAGAGTGGTGGGTGTATGGAATGCTCTGCCCGAGGAGGCCGTGGAGGCCAGGTCTCTGGACACTTTCAAGAAAGAGTTGGATATAGTTATTAAGAATCGTGGAATCAAGGGTTATGGGGATAAGGCAGGAGCAGGATACTAATTGAGGGTGATCAGCCATCATCATAATGAATGCTGGTGCTGTCTCGAAGGGCAGAAGGGCCTACTCCTGCACCTATTGTCTATTGTCTATTCACCTGCCTTACCCACATACTCAATGCCCCGTTGGCGTGAGGTTTCTACTTTCCTGTGAGCTATAATCTTCATTATTGCTGCTTCACTGGGAAAGTTAGCTGCTTCCACAAACTCTTTGACCTGTCCTTCATGCTCTATGTGCCCCAGACAGGGTGATGTACCCTCACCGAGCACAGGCTATCACTTGGTCATGAACTATACCAAAGGCATTCTGTCTGTATGTGTATATGCTGACTCCCTGACCCCTGGCTAATATCCGTACTTCTGTCAGGGCTAGTGATGGTTCTGCCATTTCTGGATAATTCTCCACAAAAGTCCCCCAATAATTAAACAATCCTAAGGTTTGCCTTACACCCTTCATGGTGTGCGGGTGGATAGTTTTGAAATCATGGTCTTTTGTTCCACTGGGATTGTCCCCCTCCCTTCCTGATTTGATCTCCCTGATGTGATGTCCCAGGTAAATCTCTCCCCACCTTCCCACGCTCTGTGTGTTAATTTTAAGCCAGGCCTGCCTGACCTGACCCAATACTCTGTGTAATATCCGGATATGTTCTTTCTCTCCAACTGAAGTAATGAGGTGTTGGTAAGATTAAATAAAACGAACTCCATCAGCCATGTATCGGTGGGATATACTGGAATATTATGGGATCCCTGAGGTAACTGGATCCAGGTCAACTGCTTTCCTCAGACAGTAGATACTAGCTTATTCTGCCATTCTAGGTCCACAGGAACCCATTCACAAAATCAAGGGCTGAGACTATATCCTGTTGCAATTTTAATCCATTAAATATAGTGGTGTGGTTTGGTACTGCAGGATACTCTATAGTGGCTGAATTACTGAGGGAGGTATAATCAATAGTGAGGTGGGATGAGCCGTTCGGCTTCTGTGAGATAGCCTGGGATACTGATGGTCTGACTATTCCCTGCTTCTCTCAATCTGTTACTGTCACAATTATTGCCTCCTCAGCCCCAGCTTTAATGGGATCCGGTTTGTGTGGGGAGTGAGAGGGCCCTCGATCTTCACAGGATCTGCAGATAATAACCCAAATTCCTGTTTGAGTTACCCACACTGCTGTTTGAGTCCTAGCTATAACTCCCCAGATTCCCTGACTGTTCCAGTCTCCCTGCAAGGTAATTACTCAGGAGATGTAGCCTTGCCGTTGCTTCCTGTCCCGGGCCTGGCCAGGTTGTTCCCATATTAGAGTTAGTGTCTCTGCATCAATAGTTGTTCCGAACTGTTCTAAACTGGCAACTCCCAGAATGGTCCCTTCCTCAGTTTCACACTCCCATATCTGAATATATTTTGCTATATCCATGATCTGCACTGGGAGAGGTTTATTTCATCCAGCTTCCTCGATTCCCTCTCCAACTGCTCTCATTTTAGTAATTGAGGGGTGAGGGGCAAATCCATATCAGTAACTGATATAGATGTTCTTGCATTAATAGTTGTTCTGCTGGTTCGCAAACACAGCGTCAATGAATATTCATGTGCCTCCGTGAACTCATGCACACACACAATGTGAACATCTATCTCCCTCTCTCTGCCTATGTTCCTTGGCTATGTGCCCTTTCGTGCTTCACTTGTAACATTGTAGATCTGGTTACCATCCCTATACTGCAGCTATTCCCCTGTGTTTCTGAGTTTGCCTCAGCTCCCATGGCCCAATTCAGAATGTGGTTAGAATTATCTCCCACTGGCAGTCCCACGTTTATAATTACAGTCAAATAGGGCCGCATGTCATCTTTTAAATACATCAAACCTATTTCATCATTACAGGTTGGGGTTTGGTAATCCCCTGTAGTCGTTGCACACCTCAGGCTTCCTCTCTGTATGATCCTCGATATTACCCTTGGGCCCCTGAGTCACCAAGGTTATTTTAGCCCATTCAGCCTGTCCCCTCCCCAGTGTGTCCCTGTAATATCTGTAAATGCCTGGAGACACTGATCGGCTCTGCACGGGGGGAACCGGCTCGCACCCTCACCCTCTCATTGCAGGGACAGGTTCTGCTGTACACTTCAGGGCATCTTGGCCTGAGAGATCTTGGCTGACACCATCATCGGTGAGACTGTACCTCAATTAATTCATCCATATTCTCCCAATAAGGTCCATTATTACCATTTCTCTATCAGGCTGGGTGTTCATCACCAACACCTGTAGTTCAGCTGGGTAAACGGTTCAGTTTGGTTTCTGTCAGTTCCCTTTCTTGACCCCCTTTCTTCCCTGTCTGTCCAAGTTTGAGCTTTGATGCACAGCGGTGCCATAGACACGACCTTCTGGGCCTTACAGGGTGGTGGGTCATCCCACCCATTGCAGTCCCTCTGTCCATACGTTGGTGCTTTGTCATCTCACCCGTTCCAGTCAGTGTCACCATCCTCACTGCCTTCTGAGGAGAGTGGGGCACTAGGTACCTCCCCCACTGTAACTACCACCTGGCCCTTTGGCTTTAAGGCCTCACGTCTGAGAGTCACCACCTTCACTTGTCCCTGTTTCCCATAATAATGTAACACATCCTGTCATTCTTGGAATAAAACAGAGCAAAATGTGAATTTGGTTTGACTTGAAACATTAATAATTTGACATTTACTTTACATATCTATAGAGGTGAGAATTGTACTGTGATTATTTAATTAAATTTAACGTGATCATACAGTGAAAATAACTGATAATCAACGACAATGAATGAACTGAATAATATGTGATTATTTGTACAAGCTCTTGCAATGAAAATTCAATTTTATTTAATGTTTGTCACCTATTACACAATGGGCATTCTTATTAGGGAATAAAGTAATGGAAGGGTATCAGAGAAAATAAATAGACTTTAATTTTACCTTCACTCCAATAATGAACCAAAACAATATTGGGACATAACAAAGTTTCCAGTGTCATTATTAACATGAAAACTATTTTAGTTTGCAAGTTTTTTTGAACTAAGAATAATTGGAAATGAATTGTCATTATGAATTGACCATTTAAAATATATTTTGAAGAGAATAATCAGATATATTTTTTGGAGAAATTAGGAAAGGAAATAAATATGTATACATTGGTATTAATAGTTTTAAAATGTTTGGAAGTTGACTGGGATTATTTGATTGAGAGAGGCTGCATGATTATAAAGACTAATTCACCTTTTTCATTGCATTGTTGGTTTCATTAGAATCTGTTGTGGTCAAAGCTCTTGTGTGCAATGGACTGTCACTAATAGCTGAATTAACCTGCGAGTCCCTGATCAGGATTCCTTTGTCTGTAAGTCAGTCTGTAATTGCACGACACACCTGCTTTTCTGAGGGGAAACAGACATTCTTTTCAAAGGAAATAAGTGGCAGTTCACACTGAGAATGGTTTCTACCACACACCATAAGCAGGGAAGTGTTTTTCTAAAGAATTCCAATCTCTATCTATAAATCTGATGGTATCTGTGTTTGTCAGTTTGTGGAGGATTCAGCCCTTTGTGCCGAGCTGTTTTTATACAAGCAGTTGGTTCATTATGTCTTTGCCAAGAATTTTATTTTATTAGATTCTCTACAGTGTGGAAGCAGGCCCTTCGGCCCAACATGTCCACACCAACCCGCAGCCCACCCAGACCCATACCCCTGCATCTAACACTATGGGCAATTTAGCATGGCCAATTCACCTAACCTGCACGTTTTTTGGACTGTGGGAGGAAACCGGAGCACCCGGAGGAAACCCACGCAGACACGGGGAGAATGTGCAAACTCCACACAGTCAGTCACCTGAGGCGGGAATTGAGCCCAGGTCTCTGGCGCTGGGAGGCAGCAGTGCTAACCACTGTGACACCGTGCCGCCCTAATGTTGTTTACTTTCCCCTTTTACTATGATTCTGCAGGTTAGAATATTCTGAGAATCAATAATGTTCAATAACTGAACATTGAATGAATTTGCCTTGTTTTCAGCTAATTATTCACTTTCCATTTCCTGGTTGTGTTGAATGTTAGGGGGCGGCACGGTGGCACAGTGGTTAGCACTGCTACCTCACAGCGCCAGAGACCCGGGTTCAATTCGCGCCTGAGACGACTCTCTGTGTGGAGTTTGCACATTCTCCCCGTGTCTGCGTGGGTTTCCTCCGGGTGCTCCGGTTTCCTCCCACAGTCCAAAGATGTGCAGGTCAGGTGCCTGTAGTGTTAGGTAAGGGGTAGATGTACGGGTATGGGTGGGTTGTGCTTCGGTGGGTCGGTGTGGACTTGTTGTGCCGAAGGGCCTGTTTCCACACTGTAAGTAATCTAATCTAAAAAAAGTTACAGAAACAGGCTCTGAGCAATGTTTCCATTCACTTGTGTTGGAGTCACTGACAGCCACGTGGTCAGTCAGTTTCAGGCTGATGGATCAGTTTCTCTGTCCTATTAGATGGTGGTCACTTGCTCAGTTTCCGATGGCTCACCTCAGTGTCAGTCCTCAGCTGCTGAAAACCTGCATCCAGCATTTGTTGCCTCTCACTATAGCTAATCCAATACAGTCCCAGCTTGTCTCCCACATTCACCTCCATATACTCGCGATTACCTCAGATTCTACTGTCTGTGTCCTTGCAGCAAGTTGTGTAAGACACCTACTTCAGTTTTAACCTGATCTATATGATGTTCAGAAAGATCATTTCAAAATTTGGTTCACTGCTTCTTCAGGACCTTCGTGAAGAAGGGGTCATGCCCGAAACGTCGATTCTCCTGCTCCTTTGATGCTGCCTGACCTGCTGCGCTTTTCTAGCAATACATTTTCAGTTGTAATTGTAGTAACCAGTTAATTACATGTTACTGACAAAATATTTTAAGAGGAGCTGCTATTAGTGGTGGAAATGCTGCTGGTTGGTATAACAAAGGCTGGGGTGAATACTGGAATCGGTTTTGATGAGAAGTTTGAGCAATGTAAGATTCTATTATCTTTGTTAATAAGAAGAGGCAAAGATTGAAGCTAGGACATCCACAAGCATCCACCCTCACCAGTGATGTTCAGCAGCAGCAGTGCCAATCAAGCGGGCTGCTTTATTCCAGATGGTATCAAGTTTCTTGAGTGTTGTTAGGGCTGCACTCATCCAGGCAAGTGGGGAGTATTCCATCACACTCCTGACTTGTGCCTGGTAGCGTTTGGACAGGATTTCAGGAGCCAGGAGTTGAATTACTCTTGTAGCCACTGTGTTTATGTGGTGAGACCAATTCAGTTCCTGATCAATGATTATCCACAGGGTAATGTTCATAGTGAGTGTGCAGTCATGGTAACACCTTCGAATGTCATGGGATGGTGGTTAGGTTATTTCTTTTCTGTGATGGTCATAGCCTGCATTTGTGTGGCATGTATGTTACTTGCCTCCTGTAAGCCCAAGCCTGGATATTGTCCAGATCTTGTTGTACTTGGAATTGGACTGCTTCAGTACCTGAGGAGCTAATTATTTATTAACATTAAATAGTCATGAGATTATGCAAATTCCTTTTTCTATTATATATCATGGACTGTATCTTGTGGTCACTCTCATATTCACTTTCATTATCTTTTTATTTTCTTCCTAATTCACATACAAATGTTTGAACATCTATCAGAATAAAATTACATAAATTAAGAACACATGTTTCTACAAGTAAACTAATTGAATGAAATACATTACTTCTGCATTGTCTGCATTTTGACAAAAATATAAATTCTTTTCAATAACTATTGAATGGCTCGTTTATTGTCTTCAATCCATCAATCTAGGTATTATATTTCAGTCTTCAGTTTACCGATCTTAATGTACGTCTAATCAACAACAGAGCAAAGTGATTTTACAATATTGAGTCAATTTATTTGTTCAGAATACAACATTTATTAGGAATTCATTATCCTTATAATAATTGCAGAATAATTAGTTTGTCTTTCTAACATGCATCGTCAGATCCATATATTATTTTAAACCATATTTTAATTTAATCCATTGCAACAATGCTGTTGTTTTCAGGTCAACTATCCCACAATGGAACCAATCATTTTGCATACAACGTGCTTTGCAAACTGACTTTTGCTCATTTGAATAATCACAGTAATCTCAGCCTTATGAATTCTGAGAACTGTAACTACTTTTCACTGCAATAATTCCTGTTCATGTCTGCACATTGCACAGTCATGCAGCGAAATTAAATCTCTCCTTCTTCGAAGTGTACTGATAGATTTTCGAAAATCTAAGTGTTGCTAATATCTAATTATTTTTCAGTTCAGTAGGAGGTATAAATGTGTAATAATGGCTCAGTACATGAAGTAATGTGAAGATATTGCAATGTACAAACTCACAATGATTGTGAATATCAATTTTTATGTTAACCATGGAAACACAGTTGAATTGATTTAATTATATTTCACTTCAATGCTCACATTCATTGTATTTCTTATCACAATAAGAGCGAACTATTTCATGTGACAAAATTATTTAAAATTCAATGTCACTTTTTTATGGACACAAAATAGAATTAACACCCGTTTGTTCTTTCCTTTACCAATCACAGTGAAGTTTGAGTTGTGGAATGTTAGACTGATACACCATGGAAACAGGCCATTCAGCCTAACTTGGCAGTCCAGCCAGGTTTCCTCAACTAAACTAGTCCCATTTCCCTGTGTTTGTCCCATAACCCTTTGGACGTTTTCTATCCAATAAACTGCCCAAATGTCTTTCAGATGTTGTAATTGTACCAGCCTCTGCACTTCCTCTCACAGCTCATCCTAATGTGTGAAATACACTATGTAGAAAAGTTGCCCCTTAGACCTCTTTTAAATCTTTCCCCCTCACATTAAATATTATTTACACCGTAGAATCTTTAAGACTGCAAAGGTACTAAAAGTTGAGAGGTATTTAGAAGCAGCGTAATAACATTCATACTTTAATCAGTGATGTGAAGCAAATAAATTCAAGATGTTGTGATCATTATAATGAACAACAGTTACAAGTTGAGACAATGTTTGTTGAAAAGCAGTTCAATCGACACTTAGATATTTTCTAATTAACTCTGAGGTGTTTTGACACATCTCTGTTGAAGGTGGGAATTGAACCCATGCCACCTGGTCTACTAGTACAGACATTACCGGAGACCTCCATAATATTCCCTTGCAGGAAGGGCAGGACTATAATCACATACTTATTGTGTTTATTCCCAGGGAAAACTACTGAGATATTTATTGTTATAATTGGACTAGGATTGTATTAGACAGTTCCAGAGTGTAATTTATCGATAAAAAGAATTAGTTATTTCTAATAATGAAGGAACGAAGCAATAATGATCTTAAATAAACATAGATCTCATGCTAATCAAGTAAGTCAATATGTTTGAAGCAGTTATTCATCTGCATAAATAAAAATTAACACGCTTTTCTTATGCACATGAATTGGAAATAAAGCATTAGTCTTTCAATGTGACTACTCAGCGAAAGACAATTTTCCTCATTTTCAAAAAATTGTGATTGCTAAGAATTCAAGATTTCTTGATAAAGCATAGAGCAAACATTTGTTAATTCTGGTTTATTTACACAAGAAACTCAGAAAATTTAAATACTGTTTAACATGAAAAATATTTAGCTCTTATTGTAATAATCAGATATATAGAAACGTTAGAATTGAAGTGAAATACAATCAATACAAGAATGTAAACAAAACTATGGATGCCGGAAATCACAAGCAAAATCAGTAATTGCTGGAAAATAACTCAGCAGGTCTGGCAGCATTTGTGGGGAGAAATCAGTGTAGATACTTTTGGGCCAATGACCTTTCTTCAGACTGCATTTTTGTTCACAACCAATTCAATCCAGCTAAGCGTAAACACTTAAAATTATTTTTGCTAAAATTAAGAGAATGCAGAGTGCAATATTGTTTACGTCAGTTGATGTATTGAGCCATAGCTCCACATCGACAGCTGGAGATATTGGATTTCAACAATGTTTGCCGGTTAGATATTGACAATAATTCATTTTAAAATGGCTGATAACAAATTTAAGAATGATGAGAAAACACTTATTGCAATGTAATTGTGCAATATGTTGGAAAAAAAATTAAATATTTATGTGAAAAATAGTTAGCCATCTCTTAATTGATAAGACTGTTTAATGATCCTTCCATTAATATGAGAATTCAAATGAAAGAGAATGAGATAGTTAGAATGATTGTTGGATGAGAAAACTTTGGTTGATTGCAGGTGTGTTGACCTGAAAAGAATGTTAATATTTCATTATGATACTGGCACGAAGAAATAATGGATTCAACTAAAATGTGTATCTCATGATGGTGTGTGAATTGAAATAACAATTAAATAATAATTAATGTTAGAAATCAACACTTAAAATGATTCAATATTATCAAAGCATTCTGTACTGGATATTCATTAAAATCAGTAAACTGAGAATTAAAACATTGGGTTAATTTAAAAACAAAAATCACACCTTAGAAGATTATTCATCAGAATTATTCTGTCATTGAAAAAAACCTCATTTCTTCAAGAATTTTGCATTTCCCTCATTATCTGTCTTTTTTCCACAGGTATCCGTACTGGAACCCTTCTGTTTGCGATACAAATATATAGAAGTGAAATGGATTAAAATCTAACTGGGGGAGTTAATACGTTTGCAGATGATATAACGTTCAGTGCAGTTGGGGACAATGTAGAGGGTTGTCAAATAATGCAGCAGGAAAAAGATAATTTGCAGCTATGGGCAGAGTAATTAAAGGTGAAGTTTAATCCATGCAAGTGTGAGGTGTTTCACTTTGGAAGCTCAAATGTTAAGGAAAAGTAGATAGTTAATGGCAGGACCCTAACAGCTTTATTATTCAACGGGATCTTGCGTTCAAGACCATGGCTCCCTGAAAGTGACCATGCAAGTAATTAGGTGGTTAGGAAGGAAAATGGTATGCTTGCCTTTATTGGTCAGGGAACTGGTTACAAGTCTCAGGAAGCCATGTTGTAACTTTACAAGACATACTTAAGGCATACTTAATGTGTTGTGTCCACTTTTGTTCGCCATGTTCTAGGAAGGGTATGGATGCTTTGGAGAGGGTAAAGAGGGCGTTTACCAGGATGCTGCCTGGATTTGGAGAGGCGAGAAAAACTCAGATTGCTTTTTTGTGGAGTGGCGGAGACTGGGGGAAGACTTGATGGAAGTCTCTAAAATCATGAGGTACATAGATAGGGTTGATGGTCAGAAAGTTTTTCCCAGAGTTGAAGCATCAAAAGCTATGTGACATGCGTTTAAGGTGAGGGGGAATGTTCAAGGGGCATGTAACAGGCAATTTGTTTTTACACAGGGAGTGGTAGGTGTCTGGAATGAACTTCCATGGTTGGTGGTGGAGGCAAATACATTAAGGTTCTTTAACGTTAATTTCGATAATTTGGAAGGATATGGACCAAGAGTCGGCAGAAGGGATGATTTTCTTTTGCATTATGTTCAGCACAACGTTATGGGCCAAATGACCAATTCCTGTGCTGCACAGATCTGTGAGAGAAAGTTAACATCGAACTCATATGAAATTTACTCTAATCAATATTTAGCCACTGGTGTCAGAAATAGGAAGGAAATAAGTAGAGAACAAACTTCACTACAATCTAAAAATATAGTCAATTAAATTTACATAGTTTTTTGATATTTGTTCTGAATTATCAGATTAATAACTTTGTTGGAGATGTTTGGAAAATGTTTGCAGTTACTGATGTGCTGTCCCAAAATGACCCTTGTAAAACTGAAGATTGGACCAGAAACCTGTTAGAAAACTTGAAAATATTCAGTAAGGTGAGATGCACCTCATAATTTAACCCATTAATTCTTACTGCCAATACTACAATAACAAAATCCTTCAGCTCTGCACCAAAAAGCAGTGATTTCTTTCCAATGCTCATTATAAATATATGAATGCTACTCGTTTCAACAATCAAAGTAATCACAGCCTCATTGATTAAGAGACATCTAAGACATTTCACTAATAATTACTGTTTATTTCGACAAATTGCTCGTTCAAACTGCAATGTGAGATTTCTCATTAATATTCAGTTCACTGACAGCATATTCATAATTTAGTTATTGCTAATATATAATAATTGATCCTTCCAGTAAGTGGTAAAACAGTGGAATCATGGCTCAGTACATTAACTGATGGAAAGATATTGTAGTGTTCACTCTCCCAATTATTGTGAATATCGATATTTATTTTGCTTTGATTTGATTTGATTATATTTTTCTTCAACATGACGATTTATTGTATTTCTGATCACAGTAATAATTAAATATTTTAAAGTTAAAAAATTCAAATTTGTGATCTTTTGTCAACAAGAAAAAAGAATTTACATGCGTGTGTTCTTTTCTTTATCAGAGTAAATTTTGAATTGTTGGAAGTTATACATATGTGTAAGGAAGGGGAGCTGCCTGCAGCAGAATAGTCACATTGAATGATTTTTTTTGCGATTACATCCTGCTGCTAAGCATTCTAGCTATCTTTTCATGATAAGAAAAACGGCTTTAAACACATTCCGCAGTCATATGTTTCATGAATTTACAATAAGTGCATGATATGTGTATTTATCTTTCTTTCAATTGTCATGATTTTAATTTTTAAGTAAGAGCACATATGCTTAGTACCATCATTATTGGGAATTACTATTTCATTCTCAGTCCATTACACACAGAAACAGTCCAATTAATTCCCAGCCCAATTATCGGAATGAATATTGATTAGTTTTCATTTGAGGAATTACAATTGGTTATTATCCCACTCTTCCTTGTTAGGAACAAAATGAAAGACACTTGTGGAGCTCTAATAGTGTCTCTCCAATGAGACGAGGAGGTGTGGGTTCAGTTCCCTTCTCCAACAGAGATATGCCAGAGCAGCTTGGAATGGTGATTAGTAAATATCTCGGCAGAGTTTGAATTGATTTTCAATCCAGTTTTGTATCTGCTTCTGTGTGTTGTTCATTCCAATAATCTGTCAATCTGCAATTTATTATCTTCAGGTCATTAATAAAAGTATGTATCACATTATATTATATCTAAATTTTAGATTTGAGGACACTGCAGTTTTTAACATTTTGAAGTATCTAAGTAATGAAATTCATTTCGTTTAATCAAAATACATTCAGGTATTATTCATATGGTGGGCAACAGGATTTTACTGACAGTCAGCTCAAGAATGTTCAAATATTGTTTATTCTGTGAACTTAATTCTGCAGAAGAGTTTCAATAAACATTTAACACATCATTGTTGTGCATTTCAACTCCTCACGTACACCAATCCTTATTCTCTTGGCCGAGCAGATGAAGAGATGAAGATCGCCTGATGAAGAGGCAGTACCTTGAAAGTTAGGGCTTCCCAATAAACCTGTTGGACTATAACCTGGTGTCATGTGATTTTTAACTTTGCTCACCCCAGTCCAACTCCAGCATCTCTAAATCATTGTTTCACAAAGGAATTCCCATAATTTTTAAAAAGAAAATATGACTTTAATTAAGCACTTTAACACGCAATTATTAATCCCTTCCAATATTAGTAAAATATCTCAATGTATGTGAAATCAATGCTCACACAATAGGGCGCATACAGCCACCCAAATGTCTTCCTCGTAATCTAATTACTGCTCAGGAGAAAAACCGGAGTAAGTACCTTATCGTTCCTGAGAACAAGAGCCACAATAAACATTTGCTGACCAGTTCCATCCAACAAATGCATTTGATTTCTTACATTTTTGTTCAGTAATTGCACACAAAATATTTAGCTAAAACCAATAACCATGCTTTATTACAAATAACCGAGGATGCTAATATCAACAAATGTAGCAGCTAGCCAATCAAGGTTTCAGTTGAAGTATTGCAAAATAAAATAACTTAATTTCGGCTTAGTACAACTGTAGTTGAAAACATGTTGATTTTGCACATTAAAAACCTTTATCCGCTTATCCAGAGAAAATACTGAAAGGTGGCACTGTACATTTAATTTATTTTGAGTTTCTTTCACGAAAATAATCATGTGAATTGCTTTTCATTTTCTTCCTAGTTCTGATACACATGTCAAAATATTTACGATATTAACTCTTTATGAATAATGAAAGAGTTTTCTCTGCAAGAACAACATGAAGATGTTCAAGGTCCTCTAATGACTGTTGAGCAGAATACTCTTCATAAGGGTCTTATTATCTTGAACCGATGCTTATTATGACCATGATTTTATTTCTGACTGGTGTTTTGGTGACTGATATGTTTTCAAACCAAGTGCAATGCATAAGGATTTATTTAAATTTGTTATAAAAAAAAAATCTGCTTTGAACATGTTGATTTCTAATTATTTTTTACTCCCAATTTATTTATCAATGTACAATAATCAGAAAATTATGGAAGATCCCTGTATCTTATGTTCGCTACAATGTGCACTTTCACTATCTAGTTATTTACTTCCTACGCCTGACATGAACGTCTAAACGGTGTTCATGAACAAAAAGTTGTAAATTAAAGCTACATCTCAGTAAGCAAACCAATGGATGGAAACATGTAATTCTTGTAATCCTGCATTTTTGAACCAAAAGCAATTCTGCTGAATAATCACTGAATGGCACATTTTTCTGTATCATAAAGCTAGCTACTATATTATATTTCTCAGTGTACCAATCTTAATGAATATCCAATCATCATCAAAACAATGTGCTTTTAAAATATTGAATCTTTTTTTTAGATTACAACGTAATTTTCCAGTCACTGCCATGACAATAATTGCACAGTTATTGGAGTTAGTCATTGTAACAAATATAGTGTGATTCGCATTTTAATTGCATCAATTGTTTCTGAGTGCGAACACTACAATATAAAAATCAATTTACTTTTCAGGTGAACGATCCCATAATGGAACCAATGATTTCCCATTCGATTCCTCATTGTAAATATCTGATGATTGCTCATTTGAATTATCGTGGTAATCTCAGGTGAAGCATTCAGAGAACTGCAATTATTTTCATCAGAACAATTCCTGGTCGTTTCTCCACATTGCTCAGTGAAATAATCAACTGAGATTTCATAGTATTCTTTTTTTTTAATACCCAAGTGGCCAGTGACAAGCACAGCCCTTCTCATCAAAGGGCAATCTCCTGGTTATGTATTTTTTTTTTAAAACCCCACACTACTGCCTAACTGCGGTAGTGCTTATTTTTCCCCAGCACACAGGGTGTTTGTGTGTAGGTGTGAGACACAGTGAGAGCCACAAGGTGCACGAATCTTTATTCAAATTCCACCATCAGGGAGACAGGAAAACACTGGAGTGGCCAGTGACAAGCACTGCCCTTCACATCAAAGGGCAGTGCTGTGTGATCAAAACAGTGAAGAGGAGGGTAGGGACTAAATTAAAATAAAGTTGGAGGAGGAAATAATGCACTCCACTCCCTGTGGCTCCCACCTCTCCCTGAACAACTCCAGGGTGTTGGTGGACACCGCGTGCTCCTTCTCCAAGGACACCCGGGGCCAAACGTAACCGCGGAAGGGGGCGGGCAGTCGGCCCTAATGCTCAGTATTTTTAAATTAAATGATATAATTTTGACAATTCAATTGTTGCTATTATCTAATCATTGCTCAATATAGTTCAGGTTATGGTTACGAATTTATGGCTCATAAAATAAATAAAGTAAAGATTTTGCAGTGGGCATTGTGAATATCAATTTTTATTTTAATCGTGGGAACAGTTGAATTGTTTTAATTATGTTTTACTTCAATGTTAACGTTTACTGTATTTATAAACACAATACAAGTTAATCACTTTTCATGGAACAAAATCATTTAAAATTCTTGTGACTGTTTGAACTACAACAAAAGGAACTAACATCTTTATTGTTTCATGAAATAATCACAGGATATTTTAAACTTTGGGAAGTTGAACATTTCTGGGAAGAAGGGAAGTTGTCTTCAGACAAATAGCCGCACTGAGTGACTAATTCATTTATTTTCCTAATCATTTATGTTGCAAATACAAATTCATTTTCTTTTCATTTTGTGACAAACTGCATTGGACATATGGAAATATTTTATAGATTGAGTTTCGTTCATTAATGTACAGTGATCAAATGATTAGGTTATTTTCTTATCATGAATAATCACGCGATTCATATTTAATTAACGTCGTTATTGATTTGTTACATTATTACTGTAAATTACTAATTCGATTTGTCAGTTCATTACACACAGGAAATACGGAATTAATTCCCATTCAAATAATTACAAGAAACATTTGATTAATTTTCATTTGAGTTGCCACCGTAACCATGTGACTATGGTCCTGCCCTTCCTGAATGGGAACATTATGAAGTCTCCTTGTGGAGTTCAAACGTTTCAAGCACATAAACCCTTATTCTCCGGTATTATAAAGAGGAAAATATTAACAGTCGAAATTCCTCTTCAGCAAAATAACCAAATGCAACTTCATGTTATTCATTGGTCAGCTGATCACCTACATTTGTAACTAAACATTGCAATTCATCTAAATACTGGTATGTGCATTGATCAAATTAAAGTTCTAATTATTAGTTATTCATGAATTGTCAGGAATTTGTTTTTATTTTCCATTCACCTTTTCATATTGAGTGTAAGATTGATATGCTGTGAAACTATTAGCGTGTTTTCATTTGAACAGTTAATTTGTCTCTCTCTCAATTATCCCACTTCATGCATGATGGCTCCAATGCACTTTGCTAAACTTAAAGATTTTGTGGACTTTAAGTAGTATCTTTAGCACTCACTTATCATTTTAATCCAAAATCATAGAATCATAGAGTCATAGAATCCTTACAGATTCTATCCCAAATAGAATCCCATTTGGCCCAACAGTCCACACTGACCATCCAAAGAGTAACCCACCCAGACACACCCTTGCTTGATTACTCGACATTTCCCCTGACTAATACACCTAACCTAGGTAAAAACAATGACTGCAGATACTAGAAACCAGAGTTTAGATTAGAGTGGTGCTGGAAAAGCACAGCAGTTCAGGCAGCATCCGAGGAACATTAAAATCGATGTTTTGGGCAAAAGCCCTTCATCAGGAATACAGGCTGCATTCCTAATGAAGGGCTTTTGCCCGAAACGTCGATTTTACTGTTCCTCTGATGCTGCATGCATTGCTGTCCTTTTCCAGCAACACTCTAACAAAAACTAATACACCTAACCTAAACATCCGTGAACATTATGGGCAATTTAGCATGGCCAACTCACCTCAGCTGCACACTTGTATACTATCACAATGTTATTGAAATCAATGCTCACACAAAGCACGATACATAAAGCCACACAATGGTCTTCATGACCATCTACTGTTCAGGAAATAATCTGAGTACTTGTCTTATTGTTCCTGAGATTAATCACCACAGTAAGCATCTGGTCATCATTCCCTCCAATAAATACAATGGGTGTCCTCTGAAGTTTCTGTTCAGTAATTATCCATGATACTTGTTGCTCAAAGCAATGTCTATTCTTCATTACGAGTGGCCAATGATTCTAGCAGCCATTGATCTTGATCTTATTGTTACAGAGTGCAATAGCTACAGTAAACATCTGGTTATCATTCTTGCGAATAAATACAAGAGCTATCACCTTATTTTTCTATTCAGTAATTACATATGATACTTGTTGCTGAAAGTAGTATTTATTCCTTATGACAATTGGCCAACGACACTGACAGCAAGACATGTTGATAGTCCTGATTTGTTCATGTTTTCAAACAGGTTTTCAGGCCATGTATTTCAAAAAGAAGTAATTTGACTTCGTTCAAATTTAAATGTAAACGTTTTCAGATATTTTCCATTCAAATTGTTTATTTGCTTATTCAGATCGAACTTGAATCTTGCCTCTGTAAATTGAATTCATTGTATTTTCCATTCGTGGAAGTACTCATTAATTGGTACTCATTTTCATCTTAAATCTGATGAAAATTTGAAATACTGATTTCAGTGAAAATTGTACGAATTATACATGAGTGGTCTCGAAAAGAAAATCACAGAAGGCTAGATAGAATTCTTGAAAGGCCTGTATATTTGAATAAAAGAAAACATTTCTTCCAAAAAACGATGTTAAAAATTACTCAACACCAGGCTATAGTCCAACAGGTTTATTTGGAAGCACTAGTTTCTGCCAAATGACGGAGCAGTCCTCTGAGAGCTGGTTCAGCAAAATAATCCTGTTGGACGCTAGCCGTGGTGGTTTTTCATTTTTAACTTTGTACAGCCCAGTCCAGGACTGGCGCCTCCAAATCATTCAGAAGAACACTCCTAAGTCTGTGGTTTAACAATTTAACATTCCTGCAACTAGATTATAATTCTCAGTTTATCTATCTTAATAAATATCTATTCAATGTCAGTGTAAATTCCCAGAAAACATCCAATCGTTTTGTTTGTTAAAACTCAAATTTTAATTGAAAATTCATTGTTATCACAATATGTGAATTATATTTTAAATCTCCAGTGATGTGAAGTGACCCTTGGACTGAAATTGGACGTTCTAAATTCACCTAGAGGCAGAGAAATTGGGACAAATACAAAATTAGTTAAACTCAGTCAAACAGCAGCTAGAATCAATCTGCTCCAGGATCAATCAGATTTTCTTACACCTTGACTTCCAACCAGTGCCTGAGCATTATACGCCTCGCTTGCAAATGTCAAAAATGAAGGGTTTTCACACCAACACATTGAATTCTTTAAATCCAGCTCATAACCACATGTGGACGTTTGTCACAAAATTATTAATCATTTTACAAATCATGGAAAATATCTCAAAGCTCTTGAATTAAAAGTAATCACTGCACATAAAGCCACACGATGGTATCCAAGGCCACCTCACTCCTGTTCAGTGCTAAAACCTTTTGTCAGTATTGTATTGTTCTCAAGATGAATAGCCACAGCAAACATCACGCTTTCACAACATCTCAAATATAAACAAGATACCTTCTTAAATTTTACACACTACATCTTTCCCACCCCAACACACTTCATTGTTTACGACTAAGGAAGTAGCATGTTTTGAGACAAACGATTTCCTAAAAATAGGCGGGTGTTCTGATAGGGTTCCCCAGTCATCATGATAAAAAAATGTAATTGCGGCTCAGCACATTGTAACAAATCCCCATTAAACTTTTTCATGTATTCAGTCAGAGACAATGTTTAAAAATTTCCTCTGTAAATGCTGCTGACTGTTTTTTGCTATGATACCCATGTTCCTTGTCTATTTATTTTCTTTGTAATGCTGACACAAATGTCTGAATATTGATGACAAAAAGATTTGCATGGATTATATATTGTATTTCTACAGAAGAAAAGCTGAGTCAGCAAGTACAGATTTCAGGAGTATCTGAGAATGTTGAATGATCAATAATGACTGCATAGCTAATGTATTTTACAAAACATCATGCCAGCATTCTAATTCTCAGTTCACTGATACTAATTATTATGTAACCAATATCACAGCAAACCCGTTTGCAAATATTGAATCACTTAATGTGTCAGTGTTCTAAAATAGATGACCAATTCATTGTTAGTTCAACAATCACACAGTAATTCAGTTTAGGTATTGTAACAAATATCGTGAGATTCATATTTCAATTTAAGTCACTATTTCGTAGTGCAAATATTACAAAGAAAAATGGATCTTTTATTCCAGGTCAACACAACCACAAACCAAGCAATGATTCCTCATCCAACGCTGATAGAAAATAACTGATATCTTCTAATTTGAATGTTCACAGAAATCATTGGATTAATATTCGGCATTACAAATGAAGATACGCCTGATTGTTTTAGACTCCAATAATTAATGTTCAATTCTACATGTAACAGATAGCAATATGACATTTCTAATCATTTTATGTTTACAGTGACCAGTTTTAACACTAATTGTTACTTATATCTAATATGTAATCATTGATCAAATCCGGTATAATCGGCTTTAAGTGTGGAATTAAGTCTCAGTGACGTAAGCATATTGCATGGTACTGTTTTCTAATGGTAGCGAATGTTGATTTTTGTTTTACTGCTGAAATTCTTGTTGATTTGCTGCTGTAGGGAAGCCCTGAGCAGCCTGCCTTGGAATTAAAACACAAATAATGGAGGGTAGATAAACAAGACTAACAGTCTGTTTCAGTCTTAAGGAAAAACAAAAGAACATTTTGTACAATCCTACTCCAAGTCCATAAGTATGCCATTCCAGACAGTCATATTCCAGATAGTGATAAAAGAATGCCAGCATACAGAAAAATTACCAACCCTGACCTTCTTTAATGAAAGAATGATTGTCCCAGTGAATGAATAAACACCAGCTGTAGGACAGAGCCCAGCTAACTTCAACAGCTGCTATCAGGGAAGCAGACAGGTTTTGATTGTCAGAAATAGTTACTATGTAAAGTTGCTCAGAACATTAAAGAAGTTTCTAATTACATACTCTTCAGAATAGTGAATAAGGCAGAGAGACGTCCATAGGACTGCAGCAATTAATTTTGTAATCTGCGGAAATAAAATGCACAGAGAGATCCCAAGGCCTGGGGATTATAGCACCTGTAAACACCATGAAACAATAAGCAGCTGGGGCTATCCATAGCGATGTCCATCTAAGATTAGGTGTTCAACAGGATCGGGTGTCAGTATAAGGAGGGAAGGACTGTAACCACGTTGCATGTGGCCATTGTAATACAGAAAGTGTGTAAAAATACTGCTTTTTACTGTGCATGTTACAGTGTGTCATGGACCTCCCTTCCGAACTTGGCCTCGGGGGATGATCCATTCATTAACTGATTTCAGCATGTGTAAACATCTTCCACTTGTCTGAGTTCTGCCTATCTCCTGAGTGTTCATTCCCTGTCAGGGGAAGTCACTCCTGCAGCTATGGTGACATTTAAATTCAATACAAACACTTATTATCTGTGAAATTATTACTTGCAGAGCGATATCATTTTCATGTTAAAATAGTTTTACTTTTTTCGTGTGTAAGAAAACAATGTACGTACATCCTTTTGTTATATATTTCAAGTAATACTAAATTTTAAATTATTGAAAAGACTACACTGGGTGTGGGGGGGGGGAAGAACGATTTTTCAGCTCAAATGTCACATTAAGTTAAAGTAAAGTCATTTTTCAAATCATGTGACCTCCAAAATGTTAATTTAAATTTGAGATAGTTTCATTTTCTTCCAACATTAGTTGTCAGTGAACAATAATCACACAATTATTAGTCATTTGCTACAAAATGACTTCCTGCACCAAATGTCATTAACCGATGTTTTGTTCATAATCATGCTCACTTTCCTGGCCTAATAATTTTCTTTCTAGTTCTGACATTTGTCTAAACATTTATCATGATAAAAGTTACATTAATAAAATAGACAAGAACTGACCCAAAAAAATGTTGAACTGTGTTCAATCGTTGCTGAGATTGTTTTAATTATTAAAGCCATGTTTTATATTTTAATCTTCAGTTTATTAATCTTAATGAATGTACAATCGTCATCAGAGCAAAGTGTATTCAAAACATTAAGTCAATTTATCTATCAGGATTTTAGAAACAATGATCAATTACAATAATTACGCAATACTTTAACTTTGGCTTTATAACAAGAACAATGTGCTTTTAATACCTTCCATATTTCTTAGTGTGAGTGCTACAATATTAAAACCTGTTTGATCAGGCCAATATACCCACAAAAGACCAATAATTGCCATTGCAACATCATTTGTAAATATGTGACTTTTGCTCATTTGAAAGATCACAGTCTTTTCAGCCATTGGCATTCAGAGAACACCAGTTTATTTACACTACAATATTTCTCTTCGTTTCTGAACATTACTCAGTGGAATAGGAAGAGGAGATACCTCATCATTCTTAAGTTAATTAATAAAAGTTTTCAAATCGATTTGTTGCCAATACCTAATAATTGTTCAATTCGGTAAGGGGTGTAATTATGAAACTATGTTTCCATATAATATCTAATGCAAGGACATTGCAATGTACAATCTCTCAATAATTCTGAATATTGCTTTTCATTTTAAACTTGGAAATACTTTTGAATTGATTTGATTGGAAATCACTTCAATGTTAACATTTATTGGGTTTTTAATCACAATAACAATTGAATATTTTTCATATGCAAAATCATTCAAATCCCCATGAATTTTTTGAAGCATACAAAAAAGGGTTGGCATCTATCTTATTTCATTAAACAATCACAGGAAATGGTGACTTCTTAGAAATCATACATTTTCAGAAAGAATGAAAGTTGTCTTCAGCTGAATAGGCACATTGATTGACCAATTCATCATTTTGTTCCATTTACGTGTAGAACAAAAACATTTTAATTTGCATTTCAGAAAATGAAAAACTTCTGACCATATAGAATAATTACATTCATTTTTTGCATATAATGCACACTAACCAAACAATTCTGTCAAGCTATCATTCCACAAGTGAATATAAAAATTTTGTTTAATTAAGACATTTGTTAACTCCCATCATATTGTAAATTACTACTGAATTTTCAGTAGATTACACACAGTATCCAACCACTTAATTCCAAACCAATTATCACAATAAACATCTGATTAGTTTTCAGCCCTGCCCGGCCTGGTTGAAAATGTTATGAAGGAATCTTGTGCAACTCTAGTCGTGACTCTGATACCAGACCAGAGGGTACAATTTCAATTCCCACCTTGCACAGAGCTGTGCCAGAGCAGCTCTGAATGTTGATAAGAAAATATCTAAGAATCGAATGAATTGCCTTTCAAATCAACATTAGATATGTTTTCATTTGTTGTTCATTCCAATAATCACAGTATCTGCTATATATTTTCTTCAGTCTGCGAATAGCAGAATGTATCTAAATCCACTCAATCAATATTCTTTGCAAAATATTTGATAATGTTGCACTCACAAAGAATAATTATGCACCGTACAGATATTCCTTTATTTTCTTTTGTTCTGAAGAGCTGAGTTCAGACTGCACATAGAGCTTGATGATTCAAAGGTATAAATATGAGAAAAAATCAAGTTCTTCTTCAGTTAAATAAACAAATGCCACTTCCTACTATATATCATTTTTTAGTTATTGATCTGTTTATGAGTTGTCCGAAATTTGTTTTTAGTTTTCCATTCATCTATTTATATTGAATGTATGATTGAAATGTTGTGAAAATATCCGAGTGAATCCATTTGAAATTGAATTTGCATATTTCTCTCTAATCCAGTTTATTGCATGATGACTTAACAGTGTTTTGTTCAGCAAACCTAGTGAATCCTAAAAATTGTCTAATCTTAAATAAGATCTTTGACACCCAGTTATCAGTAAGTTCCTAAGTCATGTAAATATCTAAGTTTACTGAAATCAATTTTTCACACAAAACAGTGCACGTAAAGCGACACAAAGATATTCAGCTGATTACTATTCAGTGGATTAACCTGAGTAAGTATGTTATTGTTCCTCGGACAAATGACAACAGTAAGCATTTATTTACTATTCTATGCAGTTAATGCAATTGATGTGTTATATTTCACTTCAGTCGTTAATTTTGATTTATATTGTTTAAACCAATAATTCTACTTTATCACAGATATTGACTCTACTTCAATAACGTTGGGAAGCAAATTTTTGTCAATCTAACAATCTTTAAGCTCCTTTTTTGTTGTGTGTGTACAACAGACAATTCAAATTATAACCATTTTTATTACAAATTGAACAAATACTGCATTTTAAATTCGTGAAGTTCCTACGTTTTTGCAAAAGAGTTAGTCTTCACTGTGTATGTCACATTAAAAAAAACTGCTATTTCAAATCATGCGTGCTACAAAATGATTATTGTTTTCATTTCATTGTAAGAAAAGAACTGCTTTGACCATGTTGATTTTTTTGGCATTTCTACTCCAACATTTTTCATCATTGTCCAAAAATGACAATATTATTAAAATCGCATATACGCCACATGTCATTGACTACATTGTTCAGTTTCAAGCTCACTTTGATGACTTACGAATTCTCTTCCTAATTCTGACACAAATCTTTAAACATTGATCGTAATATTGATCATATAAATTGATGAAACATATCTCTACAAGAAATCCGGTGTATGGAAATTCACAATTCTTGTATTACGTACATTTTTTACTTAAAAAAGGAAGAATTTTGCTCAATAATCACTGCATGGCTCATTTTTCTTCAATCCATAAAGCTAGGTACAATGTTTTATTCCTCAGTTTATTGATCTTAATAAATATCCAATCAACATCACAGCAAAGTGCATTTGAAATATTGAATCATTTTAATTCTTCAAAACAACATTCATTATCAAGGCATTGCCATTATAATAATGGCACAATTATTTATAAAAATGTCTTTTGAACTAGTATAGCGAAATTCACATTTACATTTAATCCATTATTCCTGAGTACTAATAGTACTGTATGAAAATGGCTTTATTTTTCAGGTCACCTACTCCACAAAGGAACCAATGAATTCCCATCCAAAGTCATTGCAAATATCTGATGCTTGCTCATTTGAATGATCACGGTAATCTCAGCCTTAAAATTAAGGAAAATGTAATTACTTTTCACTAAATTAATTCCAGTTAATTTCCAGACATTGCTCAATCACTGGCAAAAAGAGATTTTTCATTATTCCTGAATGCATTGACAGACTTTGATAATTCAATTGTTGCTGATTTAGAATAAAAATAATAATTATTCAATCTTTTGCGCAAATGTGGATTTATGGCACAGTACATTAACCACTGTAAAGATATTGCAGTGCACAAACTCTCAATCATTGTAAATATCAATTTTTATTTTACCTGTTGAAACATATTTGAATTCAAATAATTATATTTGACTTCAATTCTCACATTTATTGTGTTTGTAATCATAATACGACTTACGGATGTTTCATGCAACAAAATCAAATGAAAAAGAATTAGCATCTCTATTCTTTCATTCAACAATGGCAATAAATGTTAATTTTTAAAATTTTGAACGTTTTGGAAAGAAGGGATGTTGTCTTCAGTTGAATTCTTGCATTGACTCACTAATTCACAGTGTCCGCTACTTATTCTCTTTGGGTTCCTCTGAAAAGAAATTAACTAGTTCTTCTGGTTGTAACTTCCTGGAAAATATTTGAGAATGTTGTGGTTTTAAAGGTGACAAGGCGAAGTGATCGTAAGTCATCATTTATTTTGTTAGAAAGAGCTTGATTCAAACATTTCGAACACACAGACACACAGTGTTATTCTGCTGTGTAACAAGGGGAAAAACAAGTCGCTTTCTTCGGCATGAAGTAAATATATGCCACTTCAAATTATCCATTAGTCAGCTAATTACCTACATTTGTAATTAAAAATTGCAATTCCTCTAAATATTGTTATGACCTTTGATCAAATTTAATTTTTAATTATAGTTTATTCATGAATTGCCGGGATTTTGTTTATTTTTTCGTTTTCAATACACCTATTCTTATTGAATGTAAGATTGACATGCTTTGACAATGTCGGAGAGTGTTCATTTGAAACTTATTTTTTTCGTATCGTTCACTGATTTTACTTATTGCATAAGATTACATGGTACCTCAGTGGTTAGCAATGCTGCCTCACAGCGCCAGGGACATTGATTTGATTCTCTCCTCGGGTGACTGTGGGGACTTTGTAGATTCTCCCCAAGTCTATGTGACTTTGCTGTGGTGACCTCCCACATTCCCACATGTGCAGGTTAGGTGAGCTAGCCATGCTAAATCGCAAATTGTGTTTAGGGACATGTGTATTAGTCAGCAATAAATGTGAAGAAATATGATCGGGAAAAGTGTTTGTGTGGGTCACTCTTTACAGGGTCATTTTTTTCAAACAATTGGCCTGTTATTACACTGAGGTACAGAGGTGCTTTCATGGCGTCGCTAGTGTTATGGTGCACCCCGAGATCTAAGCCATGTTGGAACTGAACGGAGGAATCTACAGAGAGGCTACAGAATGACATCGCATACATTTGGTTTTCTTTAAATCACTGACGAGCAGGAAAATGCATACAGGGAGGGCGAGTGGGGAAGAGGCAGCTGCAGCTCTTGTGAAAGTCCAAGGGTTCCTTTGAGAGTGCAATTTCGTTCATTGCTGTTGCTGATTGAATGAGCCACTAACGTGCAAACTGATCCAGGACCTCTAGTACCAATTCTCGCACGTTGAATAGCGACAGGTACTTTTCAAAATAGGCCGTTCAGAGACGACTTGGGGATTCAAACCCACGCTGCAGCCGAGACACGAGACTTAATCCAACGCCTTAGACCGCTGGGCCACACTACCAACAGAGCCGCCGTTCCATTTTCTTGCACTTCCAATTGTGCTCCTGCATAACAACAGATGCAAACTCACGTGAAAAGGGTTCCATGATCCCTCTCCGACTCGCACAGCTGCTCAGATGTGCCCGTCTACAATATCAATTTCACAGCAGATAACGATAGCCCATCAATCCAGACAAAAATCAATGGTAAGCTGAGTCTATCTTCTCAGACTGGATTCAGCTACAAATGTATCTGTGAGTGCGTGAGAATATATGATCGGTTATGATTGGGTCAAATGACCATGAGCTACTTGACATTACTGCAATTTCCATTCCTGCTTTGCTAAATGATTTCACCCATTGCTCGAAACAGGACAACTTTCACCTTTACACGGAACATGAAACACACCGGCCTACAGGGAAAATGCACAAGGCTGAGCAGGCCGTGTTCCACATCATACCGTGCAGCATCGTTTCAGTCACTGTGTCTGTTTTGAAGAATAAGGTTGCCAAAGAATGTTCCACCCTAAAACCGGAGGTAGCATTACAATCCAAGAACGACAGATTACATTGTGAGGAAGGTCTGACCTCTGAGCCAGTTCGAGATGCCACTTCCCTTGCCTTTTACCTTAACCGTGCAATTCACTGCAGAGATTATCACACCTGGACATGAGCCTTATGGATACCAACTGAGTTGGAAACCTGTGTGGGAATCGATGAGAAGCGACTCAATAAAGTTTAACAAGTTCCATGGTGCTTTTTAGAAATGCAGTTTCTGTTCACCTCAATCTAAAAGGCAGTTTCTGAACATAGTAACAGAAGTCAAAAGGTAATTAACTCACCCCACCCTCACTCCGGAAGAGGTGCTAACTGCCCTTGATTGCTTTTTGTTCACGATGTGAAGAGCCCTCACGCCTGAGTCACCTTCACGTTTCTGGTTGCTGAGTGAGTCACAAAGAAGGAGTCTCACCAGAGTTGCAACTGCCTCACTTCCCCACTCGCCCTCCCCGTTTACATTTTCCTGCTCCTCAGTGATGTAAAGAAAACCAAATGGATGCGATGTCATTCTGTAGCCTCTCTGTCGATTCCTCCGTTTCAGTTCCAACGTGGCTTAGATCTCGGGGCGCACCTTAATACTAGCGACGCTATGAAAGCACAGGTCCACAGGTTCCTCTGAGAGTGTAATTTCTTTCATTGCTGTTGCTGATTGAATGAGCCACCAACGTGCGAACTGCTCCAAAACATGATTCAGGATCTCTGGTGCCAATTCTCGCACGTTTAATAACGACAGACACCTTCCAAATGAGGTCTTTCAGAGACGACTTTGGGATACATTTGACAGACAGATTAGTTCAGGAATCCGTGGTGCACTGTGACAGCGGCGCATCAGCTTCTTCCCTGTCTTTGAACCGGGCCGCCTGCGCAAGGAATGCAAATGCGGGAATGCTTTTCGTGGAAGGATCAGAAGGGGGTAACTACACACTCAAACAGAATGGCATATGATCAGAACCAGGTTGGAGAAAAACATTACAATGCTTTGCACTGTAAGTAAATGGAATTGCATTTCATTTCATTTCACTACGAGAGCAGATTTGTTTAAGCAAACTCGAAGGCGAGTTTGCAGATGGGAAAGCAAGCAAGAAAGCTCCGTTCTTGTCCATGTCAAAAGCTGCAGTTGAAGAACAAAGCAGTTTCGGCCCTGTTTTGAACTGGGGGCCTTTCGCGTGTATGGCGAACGTGATGACCACGACACTACAGAAACAAGCCTCAGCCGTCCCTGCTAGGGCTCAGTGGCATCCAGCACTGAAAGTTGAAGCCATTCTCCCTTTCACCTTTCTGTTTCCATTAGCTCGTTGTTTAATGGGACTTGTTTAATTTTGGCTATGTGGTGAGCATGGACGAGATACACCGAAGTGTCTGTTTCCACGCGGTGTACCCCAATAACGTTGTGTTGCTCACACCTGCTTTAAAGAATTACGTTTTTGCGGAGCTTACCGTCGCAGTCTGTGGCAAAATCATTTAGTCTGTTCGACTGCTCACGGGAAAGGTAGTATTGTGAAACACTGCAGAAACGAACGACATCCTTACTTTTGCTCCGACTGACCATACTCCGTGAAAGTTTTCCAGATTCTCAGTTGAGGATTTTTGCAGCTGGAAGTTACCTCAGAAACCCTGTTAATTCGTAATGTATTGAGCGAATCGCAAAACAGAAAGCATTTAACACGGAACACAAACAGAACTGGAAAAACATATGCATTTTCAGACACAGCGAGCATGAATGCTAAATGTGAGACAGTCCGGGGGCATGAGCCATAAAGTAATCACACAACAGGGCAATTCCAAACTACTCTTTCAAACATACTGGAGCGTGAGTGCACCACCACTTCCCAGACAATGCTGCAAAGCTACAAATAAAGAACATAATAAGAATGGGCCATAAAAAGTGAATTTCACCAATCGCAGTCTCGATTAGATTACCTTTCCCTTCTGATGTCTCCAGGACGGAAATGAAGAAAGTGGGAGAAATTCAATAACATATGACATCGAAATACATTGCAACGATTTTCTCATTGGCCAGAACACCAAATGACGGCAGGTCGAGTCACCGTAGCACTCTGTTTTGCAACAGCGATGAAATAACAGTCTCCATTCGGTTCCAGTAAAAGCTCAACTTTTCTGGAACGGAAAGCAACAACACAGCTGCTTGCGATTTTTACAGCATTACAGCAGAGACACTTTGAAATATTCAGCACTGTCCCATACCACTGTTAAATTCCCGGGAAGCAAACCCACTTTTCGTTTGTTTTGAGCATCAATATAGTAGAGATCGACACAGCATTTTCACAAGCTGCAGCGTTAGAGGTGATTGGCAGGAATGGCAGCGGGGGCACTCGAAGCCTCTCCTATTGAGACGAGAGTCTGGATCCAGCGACTGAACAGCAGGGCAAGTCCAAACTGCGCGTTCAGTCGTACCTCAGTTTTAGTGCACTACCACTTCCCAGAAAGTGCTGGAAAGAGAGATAGAAGGAACATAATGAGAATGGGCCATAAAAAGTGAATTTCATCAATCGATTAGATGATCTTTCCCTTCTGTCTCTAGAATGGAAATGATGGAACACACGACATCGCAAACATTTTCCCATTCGCCAAAACAGCAAATAACGACGAATTGAGTCACCGCAGGACTTTGTTTCATAACAGCGATAGTACAAGAGTCAGCTTTCGGCTCCAGTGAAAACTCAACTTTTCTGAAATGAAACAGCTGCGGTCGAGCTGCTTGAGCCCGCGATTTTTCGTACGGGAGGCGAACACTGTTATGTCAGCACAGGCAATGACTCATTTGCTTGAGTCTATATTCGCACCCACCACTGTCAAGTCTTTGACAAGCAAACCCCAACTTTTTAACATTGAACCACATTTTAACATGCTGTAACATTCCAGTTGATTCCCTGTAATGGCAGTGCAGGCATTCGAATTTACATAACCGAGAGTCAAAAGCCTCAGCACACCTGTTTAGCCCACTGTGCCATGTGACCTTGCTGGATGCTTTCAGACGTTTGCACATATGCAGCTGCAAAGTAACAGAAGCACGTTCCCAGGGAAAGGGTTACGTAATCGCTCTCCTGCTTGCACAGCTGCTGGTAATTTCTGGCTACAATATCAATTTCTCAGCAGATAAGGATAGCCCATTAATCTAGACATAAATCAATGGCTATCTGAATCTATCTTCTGAGCCGCTTTTCAGCTGCAAATGGACATGTATGTGTGTAAGAATGTATGTTCGGTTTTGATTTCATAAAATAACCATGAGGTGCATGAGTTCGAGGTGCACTCGGTAAAGTCGGAGATCCCAGCCTGATGTCCCAATGTTCCCAGATCCATGTCAATCAAAGCTATTCCAGGTGAGTTTTGGGCTCCCAGCCTGATATTCCAATGCTCCCTGCTCCATGTCAATCTAAGCTGCTCCAGGTGAGTTTGGTGATCCGAGGTTGATGTCCCAATTCTCCCTGCTGCTCAATGTTAATATAAGTTGCTCCAGGTGAATTTGGAGCTCCCAACCTGATGTCCCAATGTTCCCTGCTCCATGTCAATACAAGCTTCTCCAGGTCCGGTTGGAGCTTACCGTCTGGTGCCCCAATGCTCCCTGCCGAGCCATGTCAATAGAAACTGCTCCATGAGAGGGTGGAGCTCCAAGCCTGGTGCCCCAATTCTCCCTGCTGCTCCATGTCAATAGAAGCTGCTCAAGTTGCTATTTGAGCTGAAGACGCGGCATCTCATGCGCCTCTATACGATCATAGAAGTAACGTGCGCTCACTGGTTGCATCTCTGTGGGGGGGGGGGGGGGGCACAGGGTAGTTGCACTATTAAAGTATCCAAATACAGGTATTTTCCGCAACATGAGAACCTTGCCTGATTTTTAATAACCACCCAAGTATACTTTGTGAAAGACTTTCTTTCCAATGCCTTGTTTAGCATGTGCCTATTGCACTCAACGCGACATAATGTAATAGTGGTAAATAGAGTATTTTCAATAAATATTACATCATATGTTTCATGCTGAGTAACTGCTATTTAGCAAGGATGACGTATTTGAGGAAATCAGCATTTTATTTCCTGTGAGGGAATGAGGTTTGTATTCATTAAAGTGAACTTGTTAAGTGTGTAAAATGATCACAATAGATCTCAATTTGAAAGATGTTTGATAATGTTGTTATCCAACATGAAATGAGGCGTTGTCTTCTATTGGCAACACCATTGTTAGAACTAACTACCTATTAATGACAAGAGAGTAAACGAAATTTAGATAATTTCACATGTTTGTTCTACATTAGTCAGCGGTTATCGTTCCACAGTTTTGGTCAGTCCCTGCAGTTAACATGATGTCTGCTCCAATTGTTCATAAAGAGATGGAGCTGGCTTCCCACTTCTTCTTTTTGTCTGCGTCTCATGTTCAGCATTCATCACTGGCAGGACCAACGAGAAAGGGAGAGACCAATGTGTAACTGTCTCCATGCCCATGCACAGTACCTACATTTCCAAGTTCTCTGCTGTGCATTTATAGCCAGTACTCGGTGTCCCTGAACCCTTCCTCTGCCACTTTTGAAATATCTCCATTATTTTCTGCTGTCAGTCTGTGCTTTTGTCACTAAGATGAATCACTTCTACCCAAGCTGCTTCAGGTTTCATCTGACAAAATACTCATTACCAATCCATTGGATAAACATGCGCTTGCCATCTCTCGTTATTTGCTTTTCCTGGATCTCATTCATTGGATAAAAGCTCACAATAACTTGTCTTCAAAAATAAACCCGTGTTCCTTCTCATTATCAGAAGTCAGTCTGCATTTCAATATCATTTAAGGGACAGATTCGACTAATTAATGGAGACATTACGGCATCATCGATGGCAATAAACTGACTAATTAGCACCACTAATCCAATTTACTGGATTAGTGGTGCTGGAAGAGCACAGCAGTTCAGGCAGCATCCAACGAGCAGCGAAATCAAAGTTTCGGGCAAAAGCCCTCCAACAGGAATAAGGCTTTTGCCCGAAACGTCGATTTTGCTGCTCGTTGGTTGCTGTCTGCACTGCTGTGCTCTTCCAGCACCACTAATCCAGTTTTGACCTCCAATTTAGCCGAGAGCCAAACAAAACCAGTGTCATGAACGACTGCACTCCATAAGCAACGAGAATGCGATTCAATCCCACGCCTGCAGAGAATCAATCACTTTAACATCTCAGACACCTCGTCACACATGCTCTGCACATCTGACCATATGTTTAACTGAGTTGAGAAAATTGTGCATAGAAGTGGATTCTTCTCCCTGCTGTTGGTGAAATGATAAATCGCATAGTCCAGTTCACAAAGAATGGCCTCACCTCTGCTCAATGGGGCAAGCGCATTCCCAATGTGGCATTCTGCTCACATGATCTGCACAGAAATAAAGAAATGACTAATTAACAAGATCTGCTGAATTGAATTCTATCAAGAATTGGAGCTGAAGAAATGAAAAATCACATGACGGGGGCGATGGAACACTGACTCTGAAGAATTGTTTTCCCCACTCGAGGACAGTCCACAGTGCTTAGTTGCAGAACTAGCACTCCCTCTCTTCTGGACAGATATTTTTGACCAATCGCACTTATGCACAGAGCAAACAATTTCAAAATCTTAAATAAGACTACTGAAAATTGAATTGAACAACGCAAAAAAACGACAGGAAAGACTCTTTACCAGTAAAGTTCATTTTGCTCAACCTTGGCATGTGTTCTTTTCCTGGGTTGGGTAAAGATCACAGCAACACAGTGAGCAAATGGCAGAGGGAAAATGTGTGTAGTACCACAGGGCATGCTGGAAGCAGCAGCAGATACACAGGGAAGTGAATTTCCCACAACGGGAAAACTTCTCAAACAGCGGGCTGAGATGGAAGAACTCAAAATATTATGAAATGTTATAACTGAATCCGCAGGCACTGTGGAGATCAATAATTGAATCAGTTCAAAATTAAAATTAAAGGATTTCTATGAATTAAAATCAAAATAGAAAAGTCCAGGGGTTAGTGGATGGAAATATTGCAATTATATTAATAATTAATTAACTCATCTTAGCAATGAGTAGCTCATCAATTTCCTCATAGAACGATGGAACCACTGGTAAAGGCGATCATATAATTCCAGGTACCAGCCGTGGTATCAGTGATACTCGTTTTCCCATCCGTTTTGATACAATCATGGAATGTGGCAGTAAGCATTAATGCGTGGATCCAGTGCAGCAGTTAATCAGTGGATGGTATCTCTGTGCCAATGTAGTACGCTGTGTTGAGTGGAGATTTTAAATTTGATTCTCACATGGAGCTGCTTCAATTTGTTATTGTATTGAAGTTTCAGGATGGAAGGCGATGGTCAAAGCGAAGTTGATTGGAAAGTACCAGTTTGTTTGAATTGAGAAACGACCTTTTCTGGAAAATGACTCATTACCAACAACCATGCTGCACATTTTTAAAACGTGACAACATGTGTGAACAGAGAACCGAAAATAATTTTTCAACAAATGGATGGCGTTTCCCATGCGCACTACGTTAACTTCAGAGAAAACAAAACATGTTGAGCCCGTTTCGTGTTACTCAATTTGCGGTAAACTCGCAAAAGTCATTGTAATAATCAAAAAGGAATTAGATTGATCACAAGGGACCATTCGAATATTGCATTCAGTTCTGGTCAGAACCTCTTTCAGCTTAAAATTGCGTGTTGTAGGAAATAACAGATGGCTAAAAAAAGACAAAAAAGACAGACAACTTTGAGAATTTAATGGATGGAGATAAAAAAGCATGAAATATACGTAACATGATGTAAATCTTGTCAAATATTTAAAGCAGGCATATGTCTCCTAGCGACAATTCAATTCCTTCTCATGAGGAAATAACTTTTGTTTGCAAACTTCTAGAAGATCAATTCCATTTACAATGTTTTACGTTGAAATTTATGAATATTTTATGTTCCATCTTATCCAGCTGGACGTGTTCGTGAAACGTCTTTTTTGATAAGTCAACAAAATTCGAAAGTTTTACACACACTTTGACTTTCTCCCAGTGGTAAATTCCCTACTTGTGTTCGAGTTCATGTGTCTTATGAAACACTCTGGACTCAGCTTCTATCATTCTTTCTGGAAATTCGTTTAGGGTTTAAATAGTTCTTGAGCAGAAGAAACTCTGACCCAAGTTTTTCTGCATCATTGACCAATGGTTTTGAATCTGAGACTCTATTTATGGATTTACTCGAAGAGGGAATACCACTGATTTAGTCACTTCAAACCTTATGTTACGTGAAAGATCTCTTGCGTTCTTTAGCCAAACTTGCATGTTTCCTGTACAGCATTTTCAAAATGATGTGCATAAAATCCCTCATTCCGTCTATCATCCACATAAAACCGGGTTGTATCATTTCTAATGTTTTTATGCCTCAGTAAACCTCAACACCGAGTTTCCTCATGCCTTTCTATACAGGACATTGTGGCTGTGCCCTTTCTAATGTCTTTCCTTTTTTTTGTTGGAGAGTGAGCACAAGGATTACAAATAATGTATGCACTGAGTTTGACCTTTAGGTTTTACTGTTACACTATGCTTTATAACACAATTTCGCTATTCATAAATTCAAACAACGTTCATTATTATCTAACCAGATCATAAACAACCTCCCCATGAAAACTTCCTTTGTACTTCCAAGTATTTTGGGAAAAGGGTTTTAAGGCCAGCATCCCTCAATCCCCTTGACCTGAGTGGGTCTCAGCTTTTTCTAAAGGTAACTGAGATTCAATCACGTCATAGTGGGGCTGCAGTCGTTTTCTGTGCAGACTGGTTGTGGACATGAAATGCCCGTCACCAAAGACCACCGTGGATCTAAAATCAAAACTTTCCAAAAAACAATTATCATATCTATTGTTTATCATCTTTCTGTGTTCTTGTCTGGTTTGTTCGTGTGCCCCTGTATTAAATCCTACCCAACGTTTAATTTGTGAATGGAGACATTGAATGATTTTACTCATACGCTCCCGGAGGACAGTACTCCCATTATTTGGATGAATCCAGTGAACATTCTCAACGCATCGTCAAAGCCAAGGATTCCCTTCTCGGAATTGGGGATCGGTTCTGCACTGAACTCAATGTGTGTGCTCATGTAAAGCAAAACGATTGCAGCAAGATTTTCATGCTAAGATTTTGCAATCTGCTTGCATTAACGTTTGTCCCAACAGTTACATTCCTTATTGTCATTTGTTTGTGGATGATAACATTTCCTGAATCCTTCTGTTTTTAATTCATATTAGCGGATGTTGCAGCAGTTTATAATATTAGTGATTTCTAGAAGCCACCAGAGAGCACGGTAGCTGATAATGTGAAATGAGACCGAAGTAATGATTGGCCTCAGAATGAAGGTGTCGCTGGTTTGCAGTGATGACAGTGTGGCTGAGTTTCGTATTTATTTTGGAGGAGGACAGGTTGGGTCTAAGATGAGCGCTTTAAACCGAGCAACGTGAATGGTATCAGATAGCGAAGTTAAGGTGAGCTGAATTGAAGTGGAAAATTGCATCAGAAGATGGGGCAGTAAAGCTTCATCATGTCACTCAGACTGTAAAAGGCACGCAGAAGAAGCAAAACACCTTCAGTGCAGCATAATTACAGGTCAAGTGGGAAGGAAACAAAGCAAGATACGAAGATAGAATGTAACAAGTTATGTGAAATGTTTCGCAATATATTCTTTGTTAAATGCCGACTGCCCTCTCGTTGGAAAATGGAATTTCCTGCAGTGTAACGGTGGTATTTGAATTGCTCCAACGCAAGGCCAAGAGACAAGGACACATTACCTTTTGTAACAGTGTGGCCTTGTGAAAGCACGCTTGGCCCATCTACCAGAATTCAAAACTTCAAAGATCTCCTCTGTGCTGTCCAACGTATTTGCTGCTCCTGTAGTCAGATCTCAACAGCTTTACCATGTGTCTTCCTCAGTTCCCTGCTTCCCGGAAACACTTCAAATGTAAACAAATCACCAGTATTCCACTTCCAATCATTGTTCGTAACTCCCGTGCTGACAAAACGTACAATTAACCAATTTGCCTTCTCTGGCTCTCACTCTGGTATAATCTGAATAGTGAACTGCACACTGCCTGATCCCCAGGACACCCTGCAGGATTTTCATCCTCCCTGTGACATGTATGTGCTGGGTAATGTTCTGTTGTGTAGATTTGCGAATATTACCGTTATCTAACTCCCTGCATTCTGTTGGTCGAATTGTGATTCCACTCAAAATCACAAATATGTCACAAAGCACATTAGCTGTACTGGCTCTACACAGAGACAAATGCGCTTCTCTGTTGGTATAGTTCTCTTGCCATCTCCCTGAAACTCTGCACACTTTTACTTTTAACATAAACATCGAATTAGATTTTAAATAACTTGATTGAAAGTGTGTATTTGTCAATGTCAGGTAGTGGTTTACAGACCCTAACCACTCCATATGTACATTTTGATTCTTTTACTAATGACTTTTAAACTCTACCGAATCGTTCTCGATCCCTTCAGGCGTGTGGAGCATTCTCCCTTCCTTATTTCGTCTGTCTAATCCACACATGTCTTGGAAAGGTTTTTCTGCTCTCCAAAGAGAACTGTCCCAACTTTCCAAATGACTTTATTTTTGCCATTCCTCATACACCACACCATTACCAACAACCTCTCCAGCTCTGTTTCCAATCATTTCACGTTCCCATTTCCTAAAGGTCAACATTCAGAACCGTGCGAACATCCACATGGTGGATTTATTCAGAGTGGGATTGTGTGTGTGAACATCCTGTAACATTTGTTTCGCTTTCACCACATATGGTACTGTGTCATGCCCACTACAATGACACTTCTGACCCCAAAACACAAAGTTATTTTAAGGGGTGCAACGTCATAATTTGCACTTTTTTTATCTAACAGTTGATACGGCGACAGGGCAAAAGTGCAATCAAAAAAACCAAGGCTCGAAGGCGACTTGAAGTACGAATTCTCACATGCCAGTATGAACACAAGCAATGAAGCGAAGATCATACCCCAAAAACTCTTGCATTTCCAAAACTAAACCATCTGAGAGTCACTCAGATCCAACTACATCCCACTTTGCTCTCCGATTTTGAAGCAGCAAAGAGTTTCAAGAATATCACCTACTCATTCCCTCTCCTTGTTCGCGGGACTTTGCTGTTTATCACTTCCGCTTGGACTGAGCTGTGTCAATCGGCAGATTATTCATCTATTTCCATCCACCTGCAGGTAGTGTGAGGGGAGGCAAGCGCGAATACGCTCTAAAGCTCTCTCACATCGGCACAACCAGGTCCCTCAAGTGCTGGATATCAGCAAGTTTCATTGGGAACTTCCTCGCAATATCATTTATCTGAGAGAGCGACAAAGATGTTGTGATAGTGGGACAGATAGAAATGTACTCCGGATACTCTTCCTTCAGGTAAATTCATGTGAGGGCATTTATGTGCAGACTGTTTGGCGTTCAGAATCCATCTTCACAAAGCAAGCCTACAGAGAAGTTTTTCTAATATCGACATCTGTTTCTTTGCTGCAATCTGGCAGCATTTAGCATCTGAGCCCCAACTGTCCGAGATGAAGAGAATCCGAGTAAAATTCTCACTCACTGAGAGCCATTCCCACAGCCCTGAACCGCAGGCTGCAGATAATCTGACGCGAAAGGAGGGTTAAAGATGAGACATTGTTTCACCCTCAGCCACTCTGTCCCAGAAACAGGAGGAGGGACAGCATCAATGAGTGGCGTCACTCACGCGACGGCAGAAGCCGTTCAGCCCATCGAGTCCACTGCGACTCTGTGTCGCTCCTAAATCTCTGTGGTTATTCATAATTTTTGATGTATGTCCTAATAATGCGAAACTGTGTATGTGTCGTAATGCTGTCTCCAACAAGATGATCCAATTGCCATTCATGGCTTTTCATTTCACAGGGAGGACATTGCTGTGTGAAACAGCTTGGGGAATAAATGCAGAGCGTCATGTGCACAGAGCACTCTGCAACTGATATGTCTTACCTACACCAGTTTATTCCCAGATCTGGCAAGTAATTTTGCTAATCAAATCAGAGAAGACAGATAGAGAACAGGAAAAGAGTTTCCAGACATTCACAAGCGTGTTTCCTCACCTGTGTAAATTTGGCAGGTGTATCAGCATGAGATATTCATTTCAGATACTTTGAGAGAAAGGAAAAGGAAATTGAAACAGCATGCAATACGTTGAATGAAGCTATATTATAGAGGAACACTGGCGGGGCAGTACACACACTGAAACCTGGAATTGTCAACGAGCAGAGGATGTTTTCTGTCCATTAATTTCTGGGTTATGAGCCCAGTATGCTCCCGCTGGGTCGCTCTGTTATCGCTTCCTACAGCACTTTCCCGCGATCTTCAGTTTTTAATCTGGCATGTGCCATGTGCCTCAGAGGATGATTTCAAGAAGGACGTCACTATTATCGTGTGATACACTATGGCGCAGATGTGTCCCGGCTGTGTTAACATAACCTGTGAGCAACTTCCCACATTCTGTTGGTTTAACTGTGATTTCACTCAGAATCACGAAATAGTGCAAAGTGAGGCCATACAGCCCACTTTCGCTGTGCTGGCACTAAACAATAAGGAAATGTCTGTGTCGTTCGTTTGATTGATTTTATTTGATTGATTGTCACATGCACCTGAGTGCAGTGAAAATCTTTGCAATTGGTAAAGGCAGATCATTATAATCAAGGACATGTAGAACACAGCATGAGAAAAACAAGGCATTCAGGTTACTCCGCACAGGACATGCGCTTAGCAAGATCCACATTAACAGGATCAGCATCATTTGTAGTTCGAGAATCCATTCCCCAGTCTACTGACCGCCTACAAGAAGCAGCTGGTGTGTGTCTTGAAGATTCAGTATCTTGATCTGAACTCGATCTGATCAAAATCATACTTTCTGAGTCAAAAATGGGACCGGATGCAAAGCTTCAGGGCTCAAGTGTCACTTCTCGCACGTACATCACCCACTCGATATATCACACCCAAGACCAACGAGCCATAACCGCACCTTAAGCGTGATCTATAAATCAAGTGAGTCTCTTTGTTTAAAAAATGCTTTACTTTTGTTTTGGAATGAAGGCAGCACTGAGTTTTTAACAATAGCTCCTTGCCATTCTGCCTCCCGTTTCCCAGGAGGCTGCTCCAGCCCTTCCCCCGCTGGCAGCTGGACAAACTCATCTTCTATTAGCAATCAGTGTTGTGGGAGAGCAAGATGAATGCGCTCTTCAGCTCCCTATCAAACACCGGCTTCTGCAGCGGGGTAGGGGGCTCGTGGGAGTGGGAGTTATGGAAATTCTGGAAAGCTGTACAAAAGGGAGATCTTGCATGCACAGGAACTCATATTCTTTTCAGAACCTTGTCCAAATAATTCCATCTGAGACAGATAGAAAAGTGCAGAAATGCTGGGAAAGAGAGAATCTCTCCCAGTAATCGGGAACAGTGTCTGTGTACTTCTCGAATTCACAACGAGGACTCTGCTGTCTGACTCAACATGGGATGTTACTGCAGCGAGTCCTGTCGCTCAGGCACATTGCACCTGATGTGCATAAACTTTACCACGTTACCCCCAGCTTAGGGAAGAGTTTTTTTTCACAGCTCACATCATCCCAGAGTGACAGGGAACAGAAGAAAGCAATTCAGACCAGCATCTTACCACCTGCTGGGGAGAAAAGTGATTTGGGAGAGCAGACAGTCTCCACCAGTGCATATTTCCATCATTTACAATCTTGGTCTGTGTGACAACAAAATTAGGAACCAGGAACCGTTTATTTTGCTTCTTAAAACAGGCGTGAAAACTTTGCAGAGCATAGATACCTGCTGTTAGTGAAATGATGAATAGCAGAGTACAGTGCACAGAGTATGGTCTGTCCTCTGTTTTATGGGACCAGCACTCTCCAACTGTGACCCTTTGCTCACATGATTTGAACACAAACAAATAAATGACTCAGTGACAAAACTTGTTGAATCGGATTCTATGAGGAATTGAAGGCGATGGAATGAAATCCCCTTGAATGCGGGAATGTTACATTATCTTATAGGGAATTATTCTCTAACTTCGAGGAGAGTGCGCAGTGCTGCTTCCAATGGTCAATACCAGGATAAATAGATTGAATCTGCGTGGGGTGTTATTGTAGGGAGCCCTGTTGATTAGACACACTGTATCTTTTGTAGAATGGTGCAAAAGCACGGAACTTTTGCGTCGAGGGGACAACTTCAAAATCGTTAATGAGACAAAATACACAAATGAGCGAAACAACACAGCAACCACAGAAACAGGTATTACATAACGGAGTAAACCCCTCTGCTAATGTAACTCCTCTGCACCCGATGTGGCCTCCTCTATATTGGGGAGACTGGCCGCCTACTTGTGGAACGTTTCAGAGGACACCTCTGGGACACCCGGACCAACCAACCCAACCACCCCATGGCTCAACACTTCAACTCCCCCTCCCACTCCACCAAGAACATAGAGGTCCTTTGACTCCTCCATCCCCAGACCATAGCAACACGACGTTTGGAGGAAGAGCGCCTCCTCTTCAGCCTAGGAACCCTGCAACCACAAAGGATGAGCTAAGATTTCTCCAGTTTCCTCATTTCCCCTCCCCCACTTTGTCTCAGTCAAATCCCTCGAACTCAGGACCGCCTTCCAAACCTGCAATCTTCTTCTTGACCTCTCCGCCACCATCCAACCCTTGCCTATCACCATCACATTGACCTCCTTCGACCTATTGCATTTCCAACGCCCGTACCCCAAGTCCCTCCCCCTACCTTTTGTCTTAGCCTGCTGGACACACTTTCCTCATTTTACAGAAAATTATTAACTTACAACTATTTACACTCCTTTCTCTAAACCTGTCTTTAATCTTCTGCTCTACAATACTGGTCTGAAGAGCCTTCCCCAACCCGGACGCCATTAATATTTACAAAAATATTCAAATTTAAGAACCAGCCAGTTGTCGAATCTTCTCGTTGTATCTTCCTCTGTAGATTTACTCTCCAGGTCAGTGTCGATGCCTTTTTCTATGTAATCTCTTTCTCCAGATAGTCACCTCTCGTAGATCTTACGAGCATCCGACATCTGTTGGACTTTTAGCTGCTCTCTTTGCTGTTTTTTGCCACTCTGGTTAACTGTTCAACATGTCTGATATTTGTTCCACAAACAGTCGGATCGTTTCACTGATTTTAATATTGTTAAACCTTGATTGGGGCATAATTCAAACTGATTAGGCGAATTCGAATTTGTTTTTTTATCCATGTAACAAAGCTGTTAGTTTTTTAGACCAAATGCTGTGTTGTTACTTGTTCTGGACTCCTTGTGCTCGCCATAAATTTCAGCACCCTTTAAAGTTCATATCCCACGACTTCATAGCACTGGGTTTTGCCAAGACAGTCTATTACGCTCAACATCGCTCTATGTCAATCTCATGAGACTGAGATTTGAACAATCTCTGGTCTAATTTATTCAAACGACCCTGATCTCATAACCTCAGATTTAACACGCCCCCTTATATATGTCTTATCATATTAATTGATTCCTCACTGTGTTACTTCAGCACACGTTGAGAAGAAATTAAAAATGAATACAACTTTCACCTATGTGACTGCAAATGGACCCAATGTTGCTGCAGCCAACCGATTCAGCTGTCAGTGAAATAGCCCACATCTTTCCTGAACCGCAATGAGAGTGCATAGCATAGTGGTAAATTTTCATGCGTTGAATTAGACCCAACATCATTTGTGAGGACGAAATTTACTGGGATATAAAGATATGATGAGATACCTGGGGGTTGGGGATTGGAATATGGTCAGGGAAGGATATGGTGAGAGTTCCCTTGATACAAAATCGTTCGAGACAACGGAAATTAGATTTACTGGGAGATAAAGCCAAGAGATAAGAAATTAAGGAGTTTAATGGGATGGTGGGATAGATGAAGAATAAGCGTAAAAAATCAGGGATGACTGAGTCGTGTCCTAATAGAGGTTTTTCAGCAGATGAGAGGTTGAGTTAAGGGTAAATAGGAGGGAAATTCCCTCATTGAGGTGAATGTATAACTAAAGGTTAGAGCTTCAATACCAGAGAGGAACGACAAAGAAGTTTACAGCAGGTACTTTCTATTCTGAGAGTTATTGAAATCGGAGATGATTTTGCAGAAAGAAACAAAATAGAAGCTGTTTCCAGAATATTTGAAAAGCCACATGCGGACACACAAGGAGCGAATTTAACAGGGACAGGGATTCTGCGCTGCTTGGATGGGGATGCAAAAGTGGCACACTCACGAATTGTTTAGCTTTCATTGGAAAGAAATTGCATAACAACTGCAACTGAAGAAGTTAAGTATAAGAAGAGCTGGTGGTGTTGAAAGGTGTCGCGGCTGGTTCTATGTGAACTACTACAAATTGTAAATATACTGATCTGTTTGTTATAGCTTTACAGTAAACGGAAGCCAGTTAGCACACTCCGCTGGCTAACTGGTTTATGGTATAGAGTGAGACTAACAACGTGGGATTAATTGTCGCACTGTCTCAGGTTGCCATAAGGATCATCATCTCTCCTACCCACCTGATCTGTAATACAATGGTGATTCTAATGAGTAGGAATGGCCCTGTAGATGTCAAGCATCATCATCATTGCCATCTGTTGCCTTGAACATTTGGTCACAATGACCAGGAATGGAACTGAGTCCATTTAATACTCACTGATCTCCGCACGAAAAACCCAGCAAAAAGACTCGTCCTTATTCCTGTCTGAACGCTCTGTTCTGCACAACAGCAAAACAATTTGTTCTGACTTTCCCAGATTCACGAACAACATTCAATCTACCCAAAGAGATAAATCTAATTCCTTTCGAACAGTTTAATGAGCTGTGCGAGTTTGCAAGAAATGGGATAATATGAAACGAGTTTAACAGCCTTTCCAAGAATGGTATATAGTGGAGGGTCAAAGATTTGAAAAATGTCATCATGCTAAAACTTTACCTCTGTTTCTCGATCCACAGATGGATAATCGCCTGTGGAATATGGACAGTTTTCCTGCTGATAATTGACACATTTCCCAAATACAGTATAATCCCACAAATCAGAAACTGGAGGTTTACAATAAATGCTGCTTTATTAGAGGTTATTTTTCAAATTCACTTCAGTCTGTTGCACCAATGATCCCTGATCAACATCAGGAAAAGCAGCTTCAGATAATAATTGAAATTACAGCTGCAGCATTTCACACGATGTTAAGTGATGATGAATTGTTCCACGGGAGCAGCAGAGCGTCAACCTGTAACGTGCGCTATTCGTATCTCTGGGACCTTCGACCAACCTGTTCTAGTTTTGTTGCAATCCTGAAATTAAAGTTAAGGCAGAGGAGGAGCAACTGACCTGTGACTATTGGAACACCAGGCTCAGGAAGGGGACAGAGAAAAATGTTTTGCAAATTTGACTTGATTGAAAGCTGCATTTCCGTGGGTCACTTCCCTGTTTCCAGACAATGTTACATTATCACTGTCACAGGGCTTTGCATTCGGTTGGCTTCAGTTCGGCAGAGAATTTGATTCAAATACACTTCACTAACTTCCTTCTGAAGTTTATACAGACAACATGAAACATACTGCACTCATCATCAATCTTCACCATTCTTACATCTGAGGACCAACTGGCTCTTTCTGAGGTGTAATTGGTCATCCTGGGAACAGATGTGCTGGAGGTGGAGGAATTGGGAATAAGGAATGGCGTTCTTACATGAGATAGGGTTGGAGGAGATGTAGTCTAGATACATGTGGGAGTCGGTGGTCTTGTAGTCTATGTCTGTAAATAGTCAGTCGCCAGAGTCGGTGATGGAGAGGTCCAGGAAGGTGAGTGAAGTTGCCAAGATGATCCGGATAAATTTGAGGTCGGAGTGGAAGGTGTTGGTAAAGTTGTTGAGCAATTCAACCACCTCGTTGGAGCACCAAGTGGCCCCAAACATTCATCAACGTAGCGGAGGAACAGGTGGAGGATGGTGCCTGTGTAATTGCGAAAGATGGACAGTTCCGTGTATCTGACAAACAGACAGGCATAGCAGATGGATTTGTACAGGGACTGGATGTCAATGGTGAAGATGATGCGTTGAGGGCCAGGGAAACGAAATTCTTGGAGGAGGTGAAGTGCATGGGGGTGTCACGAATGTAAGTAGGCATTTCCTGAACTGGGGAGAGAGGATTGTGTCGAGGTAGGAAGAGATGATTCAGATGGGACATGCTCAGGATGAGACAATAGGTCGACTGTGGCAGTCAGGTTTGTGAATCTTAGGAAGGAGGTAGAATCGGGGAGTGCGTGGTTCACGGACAATGAGGTTGAAGGTTGTGGATGGGAGATGCCCAGAGGTGATGAGATTGTGGATGGTCTGGGAGATGATGGTTTGGTGAGGGGAGGAGAGTTTGTGATCGTGGTCTGTAGGAGGACGTGCCTGCGAGTTGGCACCTGGCTTCAGCTTTGTTCCTCTTCCCGACTGACAAGCCTAATTCCTGATGAATGGCTTATGCCTAAATCGTTCATTATCCTGCTCCTCGGATGTTGCCTGACTTGCTGTGCTTTTCCAGTACAACACTCTCCACTCATTCATTATTACTGTCTCATTTCACACTACCAGGTCCATGCTGTCTGTTTGATTCTACTGAGCACTGTTCTCATGAACTGCGACAAAATCTGCCAATCTAAAACAAAAACAGAAATTGCAGTAAAATCACAGGTGTGCAGGCAGCATCTGTGCAGATGAATCACAGTTAACGTTTCACATCCATTGGGTCCGTCTCTCCACAGATGCTGCCAGACGTCCTGAAATGTTCCAGCAACGTCTGTTTTTGTTTGATTTTCAACATCAGCAATTTTTTTTCATTTTTGTTTTCTTATTTACTGCAAATATTATTTGGCTAAAGATTACGTTAAATGTTTTAAATATGACCGTGATGGAACGGCCAGATTCCACCAGGCGGCTTCTTTTATTTGGTTCACGTGACGAATGCCTTTCTATTTGGTCACCGCGCCCTACAGCGGCACTGCATATAAATTGACAAAATTCTCTCGGATTGGTAATCAGGAACGAGATTGATTGAAATTATTGAAAACTTAAGATAAACTGATAAAATACGGGATATAAAACGGGAAACTAAAAGGGAAAGAGAGAACAGCGAATGATAATTTCTTGACAAAACTGAAATATAATTGCTCAAGATAAAGAAAGTGCCTTCATCTGCAAACATACCACAATATGAAATGTAATATTTGGGACAACCAATTCCAACAGATTGCAAAATCTTAGTTTTAAAGTCTTGCTGCAACTGTTTTGGTTTTAATGAATGCACACATGAGACTCAGTGCTGTAATGGTCTCCTAAAATGGAAAAGGAAATCCTTGCCTTCGAGGATACGTGGGGAATGTTCACTGATTCATCCCAGTCATGCCAGGAATGTCCTCAGGAAGCTTATGAGTAAAATCTTTCACTGTTCCATGGAGTTTCGAATGAGTGGTGAAGGGAATGTCTCCACTCACAAATTAATCATTCAGTATAGTTCATTACAGGGACCCATGAAATGATGAACAAATTGAACAAGAACATGGACATACGACACACAATAGCTACGACCATTACTCTGTGAAAACTGTTGATTTCAGATCCACGGTCGCCTTTGGTGATGGCATTTACTGTCCAGAACCAGTCTGCACAGGAATGACGGGAGACACACTATGAAGTATTTGAACTTCAGTCGCCTTTAGAAATAGCTGAGACTGACTCCGGACACTGGGATTGAGAGATGTTGGCCTTACAAACCTTTCAGACATTCTGTGGAAGAATAAAGGAAGTGATAGAAAATTTTCGTCTCCATGGAGACGATGTTCATGAACTGGATAGATAGTAATTTACCTTATTGGAGTTTATAAATAGAAGCGTCATATTTAAAAAGCAAAGAGTTCATAGTGTAACTGCAAAATCTTTTGGTCATACACAGTGGGAACATTGAGTGCAATCCTTGTCCTCATTATCCACCAAAAGCATGTCAAGAAGTTAGAAAGGGCACAGACACTGTTTCCTGGATAGCAAGATATTACAAAGCTAAGTGACGTTGTTTTCTGAGACATAAAATTATCAGAAAGGATATAAACGGGATTAAAGAAAAAATGAAGGAGTTTATTCACGAGATTTGGAAATGCTGGAGCAGAAACACGCAAGTTTGATGTAAACAAATGAGATTTTCACATAACGCGAGGTTTGAATGAATAAATTGGGGACATTCCCTCTTTCCAGTGAATCAATAACTTTCGTTAGAGCTTGAAAACCATTAGTGAATGATTAAGAAAAGTTTGGATGAGAGTTTCTTCCACTTAATAGAGTTATTTAAATCGTGAACGACTTTCCAGAAATAAAATGTAGAAGCTGACTTCAGAGTGTTTTAAAAGATACACTAACAAACGTACAAGGAGAGAATTTATCATTGAGTGAAAGTCAGTGTGATTGCGTAACAATTTCGAATTTGTTCACTTCAGATACAAAGACATTTGATGAACACGTACAACTGAATATGACTGAGTATAACAAGTTCATGGATTTGTAAGGTGTGGCGTATTATTCAAGGTGAAACTCTGTAAATGGATCTGATGACGTAAAATAACTGCAGACAGAAGTTATATCCTAATGAGTAGGAATTGAATCGTCACTTGGAGAGGCAACACCTACTTTAAAGATTTGACCACATTCACATGATGTTATGTACATTTCGTACATTCTTAACTCCACCCAAGAAATCCACCAAGAAGGCTCTGTCCTTTTGTATTGTTAACCCTCTGTACTTCTCTGCAGCACGCCATTGAAGATGAAATATGCTCACACCAAAATTCAGTTCAATACAATATTCAAACGGTCCAATGTGATTTCTGTCTTTATTATTGCAATAACGTTTGTGAGTTTGCAAAAAACTGTGTAACATGAAACCAGTTCAACATCTATTTTCCCGGAATTTAACGCAGTGCACTTGGGAAACGTTATCCATCTGCTGAAAAATCACCTTCGGCTCTCTCTCCACACATGTCTGTTCACGTTTGAGGTACTTGCAGGATGTTTGTTGATCAAAAAGTCATTATCCAGAAAAGGTCGTTTCTCAATCCACAAACACGAGTATTTTCCCATAAACTTGGCTTTGCTCAATATCACCTTCTGTCTGTATCCCTCAACCCGACGATAAATTGAAGTTGCTCCATTTGAGGCTCAAAATTAAAACTTTGGCACAGCACACCCCACTATACTGGAACAGAGTTACCGTGCATTGGTCACCTTCAGCACAGGAGCAACACATTAATGCTTACCTCCACATTCCTGGTTTTACCTTAACGTTTGGGAAACCCACTTTCTCTGATTCCATGGCTAGTAACGGGGATTATATGATCATCTTCACCAGTGGTTCTGTCCCCGTGTGAGGAAAGTGGTGAGGTCCTCATTGTAAAGATGGGTAGATTGATGAAATGTACAATTTCATCTTTTGCCTTCACTAACCCATGAGCTTTTAATTTTGTTTTGCATCTGTAGAAATCTTAAAATCTTCATCTTGAACAGACTCAATGACAGATCGCCATTGTGTCTCTGGCATCGAATTTAATAGTGTAAACTCCCTCTGAATCCTTCCACCGCAGTCCGCTGTTTGGGAAGTGTTCCTGTTGTGGGATATGCACTTCCCCGTGTGTCACCTGCTGCTCCCTGCATGCGCTCTGACACTGCACTCATTTTCCTTCTGACACTTGCTCACTGTGTTGCTGAGATCATACAGTGACTTGGTTTCGCACGGTCCAGGAAAATGATACAGAATATGGTTTTTGCATTGTTGAATTCAATTGTCAGTTTAGCCTTATTTTGGATTTTGAAATTGTCTGTCCTGTACACAAGTGAGTGTCAAAAACATCTGAGCGGAAGTTAGGTGTTCCGAATAATGACATTGAGCACTATGCACTCTCCTCCAGTCTGGAAAACAATTCATCACAGGCAATTTAATAGACAATAGACAGCAGGTGCAGGAGTAGGCCATTCTGCCCTTCGAGCCAGCACCACCATTCATTATGATCATGGCTGAACAACCTCAATCTGTATCCTGTTCCTGCCTTAGTCCCATAACCCTTGACTCCACTATCCTTCAGAGTTCTATCCAACTCTTTATTGAAAGAAAACCTCCTGCTGTCTCGGGTTCTTCATTCCATTGACTTCAAATCTTCACAGAATTCAACAGACCTTGTTACATATTCATTTCCTCACATTTGTTCAGATCATTATGTGCATAGTGTGACAGTGGGAGTGCACTTGCCCCACAACCCAGGGGTCAGACCATAGTCTTGGAACCGTACTGTGTTATTTCTCATTTCACCAACACCAGGGAGAAATATCTGCTGCTCTGCATGATTTACGAAATTCAATTATTCATAAGGTCATAGCTTTTTGTGCATCTGTGATGAGGTGGCCGAGAGGTTAAGGCGATGGACTGCTAATCCATTGTGCTCTGCACGCGTGGGTTCGAATCCCACTGTCATCAATGGCTTTCAATGGTGCTGTTTTCAGATGATCACAGCTGTTGTATGAAAACTGGGATTCTAATAGTTATTTTATCTGCATTGACGCTATGACGAAAATCTCAAAGAATAGTTTGAGCCTGTTGACTAAACTACATTGCAATGTCGGTTGCACTGGGATAATGAAAAGGAGCGCGATTTTCTTTTTCAAGTCAAGTTGCTGTGAACATTTTTTCGTATGAAAGACATCCAGGAAAATCAAATACCGAGAGCTGCGAAGTGAATGTTTATGCAAAGGGATCTTAATGAATGTTTTGTCAGATGAAATCTGGAGAAGGTTGAGTAGAAGTAATTCATCCTGGTGAGAAGAGCACAGCGAGACAGCACAAAATAATGGAGATATTTCAAAATGGGCAGGGAGTGGGTTTAGGGGCACTGAGAACTGGCTGTAAATGCACAGTGGAGAATTGCCGCTGTGGGTGCCGTGCATGGGCACGGAGAGACTTACACATTGGTCTCGCCCTCGCCCCTTGCTCTCGCCATTGATGAATGCTGGACATAAGGCACAGATAAACACAAGATGTGGGAAGCAAGTTCCCTCTCGTTATGCACACACTGGATGCATCACATTGAACTATGAACAACTGGAGAAATCAACATGTTACCTATAGGGAGTGAAACTAAACTGTGGATCAATTACCGCAGATTCATGCAACATAAACATGAAAAATGATTAAAATGTAGGGTGTAGGGTTGCTCACTGAGCGGTAACTTTGATATCCAGACGTTTCATTACTTGGCTAGGTAACATCATCATCAGTGGCGACCTCCAATTGAAGCAAAGCTGTTGTCTCCTGCTTTCTATTTATATTTTTCCCCTCGATGGGGTTCCTGGGGTTTGTGGTGGTGTCATTTCCTGTTCGTTTTCTGAGGGGTTGGTCGATGGCATCTAGATCTAAGTGTTTGATTATGGCATTGTGGTTGAAGTGCCAGGCCTCTAGGAATTCTCTGGCATGTCTTTGCTTAGCCTGTTCCAGGATAGATGTGTTGTCCCAGTCGAAATAGTGGTATTTTTAATCCGTATGTAGGGCTACGAAGGAGAGAAGGTCATGTCTTTTTGTGGCTAGCTGGTGTTCGTGTATCCTGGTGGCTAACTTTCTTCCTATTTGTCTTACATAGTGTTGGTGGCAGTCATTGCATGGAACTTTGTAGATGACGTTGGTTTTGTCCATGGATTGAACTGTGTCTTTTAAGTTAGTTTTTGTTTGAGAGTGTTGGTGGGTTTGTGTACTACTAGGATTCCGAGGGGTCTGAATAGTCTGGCTGTCATTTCTGAAACTTCTTCAATGTATGGTAAGGTGGTTAGGGTTTCTGGCTGTGTTTGGTCTGCTTGTCGTGGTTTGTTCTTGAGGAATCTGCGAACTGTATTTTTTGAGTATCTGTTCTTCTTGAATACGTTTAATAGGTGGTTCTCCTCTGTTTTCTGAAGTTCGTCTGTGCTGCAGTGTGTGGTGGCTCGTTGGAATAGTGTTTTGATACAGCTTCGTTTGTGTGTGTTGGGATGGTTGCTGGTGTAGTTAAGTATTTGGTCAGTGTTTGTCGGTTTTCTGTATACCTAGGTTTGTAGTTCTCCGTTGTCCTTTCCTTCTACTGTGACGTTCAGGAATGCGAGTTTGTTGTCGGTTTCTTCCTCCTTGGTGAACTTTATGCCTGTGAAGGTGTTGTTGATGATGTCAAATGTCTCTTCTATCTTATTTTGTTTTGTGATGACAAAGGTGTCATCTACGTAGCGGACCCAGATTTTTGGTTTGATTGTTGGTAGGGGTGTTTGTTCTAGTCTTTGCATTACCGCTTCTGCTATGAATCCTGATAGCGGAGATCTCATGGGTGTGCCGTTGGTTTGTTTGTAGACTATGTTGTTGAAAGTGAAGTGGGTGGTGAGTCACAGGTTCACTAGCTTCATGATGTTTTCGTTGGTAATGTGATTGATGGTTGTTGGTGCGTCTGTGATGGTCTCTTCTAAAAGTGTGGTAAGTGTTTCCTTTGCCAGGTCGATGTTGATGAAGGTGAACAGTGCTGTTATGTCGAATGAGATCATTGCTTCTTCTTCCTCTTTTTTGGTGTTTTTGATGATTTTTAGGAATTCCTGGGTGGAGTGGATGGTTTGGTGTGACTCTTCTATGAGGCATTTCAGTCTTGGGTGTAGTTCTTTGGCCCGTCTGTAAGTTGGTGTTCCGGGTAATGAGACTGTGGCTCTGAGGGGGGTGGGGGTGGGGGTGGGGGGGTCTCCTGGTTTATGGATTTTTGGTAGTCCGATTCGACTTGGGAAACACCTTGATCCTGGGACAGTCTAAGCAAAGACGTGCCAGAAAATTCCCAAAGGCCTGGCACTCCAACCACAACGCCATAAACAAACAAATAGATCTACATGCCATTTATCAGCCCCCCAGAAAACGAACAGGAAATGACATCACCACAAACCGCAGGAACCCCATCCAGGAGAAAGATATAAATAGAAAGCAAGAGACAACAGCTTCCCTTCACATGGAGGTCGCCACTGATGGTGTTACCTAGCCAGGTAATGAAACATCTGGATATCAAACCTACAGCTCAGCGAGCAAACCTACACCTTAAACCTCAACCTGAGTTACAAACCTTCACAATCCTTGCGATTTAAAGTGTCTATACGCATATCAGTAATAGACTTTTCGATATAATACCCGTCTGGTTGAACGAAGAAGACACCACATTTCAAGATGGATGACAACGTCACCAATGTTGTTTTGAAATTGAGATCTATTTGATCATTTTACGCAGTGAACAAGTTCATTTTAAATAATGCAAACCACATTCTCTCACCTGGAATAAAAGTGTGTTTTGAATACAAACATTGTCCTTGCTAACTCGCAGTTACTCAACATGAAAAATAGGAATTAATTTTTATTAAGCATACATCAATTAGCACCATTATCTTACTTCGGATGGACTGCAGTATGCACATGCGAAATAAGATTTAAGAAAGAATGACTTTTGGAAATAATGATTCGGTGGTGACTAAAAATAACATTAGGTTCTCATGATGTGGTTATTCCACCAATTGGTCCAGTGCAGGTCAGAGTGGTAGGTCTAACCTCAACTGCACCACTGGTAATGACATGGAACAGGGAGCATTGGGACATCAAACTGGGAGCTCCAACTTGAAGTAGAGCAGCTTCTCTTGACATGGAGCAGCAAGGAGCATTGTAACGTCAGGTTGGGAGCTCCAACCTCACCTGTAGAAGCTTGTATTTACATGGAAGAGGAGGGAGGATTGGGACATGAGGCTGGGGGAAAGGATATTCAACTATTTTAATCTAAAGTAAAATATGTTTCAACACCTCATATGTTAATTGATTTATGAAGAATCTTTCCCGGGAAAATAATTAATTCTTTAGATAGTAAAGACAAGTCCTGCAAATATTCAACTCAGGAAAACGTATTGGTACAGAGAGAAATGGGAGTGATGCTTCATGTCTTTGTCTTTTCATTTCTGGCCGACTCTGCGCTGGATTACGTCATCGGAAGGACGTTTTCACTCATTTCCTGCAAATTCGGACAGGTCATTAACGATATCTAAATATAAAAATTATTGGGAATATGCGATGTTATGATTAGGCTGGAGTTTACCTCAAATTATGGTGAAAACGCAGCAAAGTCAGTTGCAATTCCCTTGATCAGCAGTGACCTCATTGATTGGCTGATCAGATTGTGAATGCTCGTTGTTTTGAGGACAATTTGAAGTGAATCAATGATGGTGATTATCTTTGTTCTTTGTTCACCTTGTGACTTTTACTGTTATTGCTCATGTCCTTGTTAACACCACAGCTCTGCAGCGTGTAAAATCTCAGCTGTGCATCTGGACATTGGTGCAACCATTCGGAGAGCTGGCTCCGGATCAGGCGGTTGTAAGTTCGACTTTTACTTTGCGCAAGCGCATTGTGGAGATTCATCACAAATCCAACCTAATCACTTTTGTTATGCTGAGGTGGATAATATTTGAAATTTTCATCTCCACAAATGAAAGTTCTTTCAATGTCTTCGATCAGTTAAACATTACCAAGAGCTCTCAGAGTAAAAATCACACAGCACCAGATTGTGTCGAACAGAGTTAGTTGGAAGCACCAGCGTTCCATGCACTGCTTCGTCATCAGGTGTTTGTCAACTGTTGGAATCTAAAATGGCTTTGTGTGATTATTAAATGTATCCACCCCAGTCCAACACCAACACCTCCAAGTCATGGGTACCGTCGACACCACGAACGGTCGGTTAAAGTCCAGATGATCTTCCAAAAGATCACGCATGTTGACACACACACCAAGTTTCTGCAGAAAAACACCCACCTGATGAAGGAGCGGCTCTCCTAAAGCTAGTGCTTCCAAATAAACCTGCTGGACTCTGCCCTGATATTATGTAATTTTTTACTTTGTCTACTCAACTCAAACACTGGCACTTCCATATCATAGACAACATCAGTCATGTCCCACCTTTGTCAGAGAAGGCAATCCTGGAATAGCCCAATACATTGCTCATAGGTACGTTTCGTTTTCAGAAACCAATGCACTCAATCGCTGCAGCTCCGGTGGATGAAAAGCACAGAAAAGAAATAGCTGAGACTCAGTTTTGACAGTATTTTGAAATTCTTTGTGAAGTGGAATCAGAGGAGAATGAAGGATTAACTGTCCGACTGTGCAGAGAGAGGGAAGGCACTTTTCCCTTCTTTGATGAGCTGGGGTATTGACTGATCTAAGGCATGAAACAGATTCCTGGGAGAGCTGCTCTCGCTGCCTCAGGAACAAGAGGTCCTGATTTCCTGAACGGAAATGAAACCCAGGCCACTCAGTTAAAGCTCTGAATACTAACCACTAGACCACCAGGGATGAGGGCAGAAGCCGTTGCACCGTTTCTTCATAATACAGTTTTTGGAATTATGTCACTGCAGATATGTTTCCCCTCAAAAATGATTGAATTATGGAGTGTTTACAGCACAGAACTGGGTCCCTTCATCTTGTTTCCCAGCACTTGGTCTGTAACCTTGTAAGCTCTGACGTTTCACCTGAATACTAATTTCTCTGGAACGTTTTAATCTCGTAAAACACAATAAATGGTATTAAAGTTTTAAATGGCTACTGAACCCCATTTTTACCCATAGACTGAAGCACGCAGACACATTTCCCCAAGTGTGACACAGGCCTCGGGAGAAAACAAGCAGAAAGTAAGATTTCACCGACTTGTCCGATGTTGCCCCATTTCAGAGTTCACCACCAATGTCTGGTTACAGCAAAGAAAGGAAGCATTCAGCCCCTCCCGTCCCAGTGTTCCTTGCCCATTGTTTCCCCTTTACTCTGTAGTTATACTAACTCAACTCGTTCTTGGTGCCAAACTTGATCACTGCTCACGCCCGCTATTTCTTGTCCTGCCGAAGGGTTTGCCTCAAGTTCTTGGAATGAAAAACAGTAATGGCCTATTTCAAGCACTTTTCTAGTTCACAAGGACAGTGTTATCGCCACTGAGCAAGCACATTGCCAGCTCCGAGAGAAGGTCTCATCCTTTAGAAACTGAAATGCAAAGATGATTGGATCGCCTCAGTATTGTAAACCAACCAACAAGACCAGAATCGGGCCGAGGGAATCACACACAGAAGGATGGGAGAATAGAATGGCGAATCTCATGATGTCCAGGGTGGTGTTAACAGAAATCTTCCCTGGCAGTATAGTGATGAGGATTCAGTGATTTCACTGTCATGGCTTGTTAAAGGTTAACGTGTACAGTTATCAATATGAAATACTGCCTGATATTTCGAAGCAGAATGTTGATGTGCAGCAGACAGAATCGTTTCCCTGCATGAACTAATAAGAGAGCTCAGAAGAGCCAGGAGGAGACATGAGAGCCAGGAGGAGACATTAGAAGTTGTTGGCGGATAAGATCAGGGTTAACCCTAAGGCTTTCCACAGGTATGTCAGGAATAAAAGAATGACGAGAGTTAAATTAGTGCCAATCAAGAATAATAGTGGGAAGTTGTGTGTGGACTCAGAGGAGACATGGGAAACACGAAATAAATATTTTTCGACAGTGTTCACGATATAAAATGAAAATGTTGACGAGGAAGATACAGAGATACTTGCATCTAGATTCGAAGAGATTGAGGTTCACAAGGAAGAGGTATTAGAAATACTGCAGAGTGTAAAAATAGACAAGTCTTCTGGGCCGGATGGGATCTATCCTAGGATCATCTGGGAAGCAAGGGAAGAGATTGCCGAGCCTGTGCCATTGATCTAGAAATCATCATTGTCTACAGGAATAGTGCCTGAGTACTGGATGATTGCAAATGTGGTTCCCTTGTTCAAGAAGGGTAGTAGAGACCACCCTGGTAATTACAGACCAGTAAGTCTCACTTCAGTTGTTGGTAAAGCATTGGAAAAGGTTATAAGAGATAGGATTTATAATCATCTAGAAAATAATAATCTGATCAGGGACAGTCAGCACGCTTTTGTAAAGGGTAGGTCGTGCCTAACGAATCTTATGAGTTTTTGACAAAGTGACCAAACAGGTGGATGAGAGTAAGCAGGTTGATGTGCTGTATATGGATTTCAGCAATGAATTCGATAAGGTTCTCACAGTAGGCTATTATACAAAATGCGGAAGAATGGGATTGTGGGTGACATAGCAGTTTGAATCAGTAATTGGCTCGCTGAAAGAAAACAGAGTGTTATAGTTGACGCAATATGTTCATCTTGGTGTCCAGTTACTAGCGGCTTTCCGCAAGGGTCGATGTTGGGTCCACTGCTTTTCGTCATTTTTATAAATGTCCTGAATGAGGACTTAGAAGGATGGGTTAGTAAATTTGCGGACAACACAATGGTCGGTGGAGTTGTGGATAATGACGAAAGATGTAGTAGGTTGCAGAGAGACATAGATAGTATGCAGAGCTGGGCTGAGAGGTGGCAAATGGAGTTTAATGTTGACAACTGTGAGGTGATACACTTTGGACAGAGTAATCGGAATGCAAAGTACTGGGCTACTGGTAAGATTCTTGGGAGTGCAGATGAGCAGAGATCTCGGTGTCCATGTACACAGATCCCTGAAAGTTGCCGCCCAGATTGACACAGTTGTTAAGAAGGAAAACAGTGTTTTTGCCTTTATTAATAGAGGGATTGAGTTCTGGAATCAGAAGGTTATACTGCAGCTGTACAAAGATCTGGTACGGCTACATTTGAAGTATTGTGAACAGTTCAGGTCACCGAATTATAAGAAGGATGTTGACGCTTTGGAAAGGGTGCAGAGGGGATTTTCTAGCATATTGCCTGGTATGGAAGGAATGCATTACGAGGAAAGACTGAGGGCCTTGAGACTGTCTTCGTTGGAGAGAAGACTGAGAGGTGACTTAATAGAGACATACAAGATAATCAGAGGCTGAGATAGGGTCGACAGGGAAAGTCTTTTTCCAAGTATGGGGACGGCAAACACGAGGTGCATAACTTTAAAGTGAGGGGAGATAGGTAAAAGACAGATGTCAGAGGTAGTTTCTTTACTCAGAGAGTAGTTAGGGCATGGAATGCTTTGCCTGTAAAGGTGGTAGATTCGCCAAGATTAAGTGCATTTAAGTCGTCATTGGAGAGGCATATGGACGTACATGGAATAGCGTAGATGGGATGGGCTTCAGATTAGTATGACAGGGCGGCGCAACGTCGACGGCCAAAGGGCCTGTACTGCACTGTAATGTTCTATGTTCTATATGCTACAGTTCCACATCAGCAATGTCATCGGCAATTGCCTGACGTTCAATCAGTTTAAAACAAGAACGGAGGGGGCGTCAGGAAAACGGAAGGGGAATAGTGGTTTGTGAGAATTAACTACAGACCTCGTGGCGCCAGGTTCGATGTAGATAATGAATATCGGTTTTCCTGTTTACCTTGGTATACTGATCACTACGGATCAATGCCCCAATATTGTCTGCCCTTTGTGTGTTGTTCTTTGTACATTTCACCTCGGTTCAGTGCTCCGGGGGGACCACGCATTTTTAAATTTGGCACGTTTTACTCAGGTCTGTTTTGCAGTTTCATATTAAGGCCAACAATTTTAGGAACAGATAGACACCATTCAGACCATCACGTCTACTCCGCTATTGAATGGTTTCATATCTGATCTGATAACCTTGAACTGCACTTTCTTGCCTTTCGCCATAACGCTTGATGTCTTTGCTGTTTGAAGATCTGCCGATCTCAGCCTCATTACATCTAATGACACTTCCTCAACAGCCTTCTGCTACAAGAAACTCCACTGATCCAGAACTGTCTGAGAGAATAAATGCTTCATCATCTCTATTTTAATTGTGAGATCCGCATTCTAATACAAAGTTAAAAATCGCACAACACCAGGTCATAGTGCAACAGGTTTAATGGAAGCAATATCATTTGGAGAGCTGCTCCTTCATCAGGTGGCTGTGAAGTACACAGTGGGAAGATACAGAATGTATAGCGAACGGTTACAGTGTAATTTCACATTGGAAAAATACCTTGATTGCTTGTTAAGTCTTCCATCTGTTAGAATGACGATGTTAGGTTCATTTCTTTCTTATGTAAATCGAAAACCTTTCTTTTAACAGTTACGTTCTCAGGTGGACTTTACCAATTTGTGTCAGCACAGATAATATGTTGAAGGTGTTAGTCCCTGTGTGCCGCGTCCATGCCATAATGTTTAGACTGACGCTAATCTAAAAAAAAACAACATGCTGCAGGCAAGGATGCCTTAAGACAAGTTACATTGGTGAAGCTGAGCAAAGGCTACAACAACGGAATGGGCGCTGCACATCAATCAACAGACAGGTATGCCCCTTCCCAGTTGGAGAGCACTTCAGTGATCCAGCACATTCGACCTCGGATCTTCGGGTGACAATCCTCCAAGGCGGTCTTCGGAACAGGCAGCAGCTAAAAGTGCCCCCACAGAGACTGATAACTAAATTCGGTACCCATGCTCATTGGGTTCATGTCACAGTACAGGTGATCCCATTGCTCTATCTACAAACTGAGACCCTCCTACACACACACACACACACACACGTATACGTCTGTGGGGTGAATTTGTACTTGCAGAGTTACATTGTACTTTGCTCAAAAACTGCATGAATCCATGTAAGTCTCTGGTAACTCATTTTTATAAATTAGAATCAGTCTAAACATTATGGAACAGACAGCAGCTCACGGGGGGGGGGGGGGGGGGGGGCGGGGGCAGACACCAGTTGTGAAACTTCACCTGAGAATGAAATTTTAAAATAAAAATGTTTTGCGCTTTGCATATGAAAGAAGTGAAGCTAACATGGTCATTCTAACAGATCGTAGACTAAGCAAACAATCAAGGTATTTTTCAATGTACAATTTCAGTTACATCACACTGGAAACATATGCAATAAATTCTGTGACTTACAACTGTGGACTCCACAATCACCTGATGAATGAGCAGTGGTCCGAACGCCAGGACTTCCAATTAAACCTGTAGGACTATAACCTGGGGTTGTGTGATTTTCAAATTTGCACACCCCAGTCCAAAACCGGCATCTCCAAGTCATTCGATACGAGGTGCTCTGGTCATAGAACCAAACTTTCTGCATCCAACTTATTAAATCCTTGAAAATACCTATATGTTTCAATAAGGATCATTTTGTAGTACTGAGGCTCAGCAGGCAAAGGCAACTGATTTCAGCGTTTCTTCCCATTTGATTTCATCTCCGATATGAAATTCTCACTGACTCTGACAGAACTGCTATCTTTGCTGTTTTGTAATGTCAGGAACTCATGTTCAATTTCAGATTTCCATAAGGAACAACAATCTTTCTTCTCTGACTGGAAATCAACATTGGGAAATAGCAGTGAGACAGTTGCATTTCAGCACGTTCGCAACAAGGACGACATATGCAATGCTTGGAACTTTTCTTGATGACTTTGTTTTTGCCTATTTTGCTCAATTGAAAAATGACAGTTATTGAGTTTTTAAAAGCATGGTGAATGGTCCTTCAGCCTATTGCATCATTATCAGTTATCAAACATCTGGCTTGTAAACACAGTTTACAGCACGTGACTCCTCGCCTGCTGTGTTCTAACATTTCAAGTCTTAGTTAAATTGTTATTCAATTTCTTAAGGGCTTGAGTGGAACAAGAAACATCTCTGTGAACTACCAGTTCTGAAAGACAAACTCTTTCTCAGAGCCATTTGTCAGTTTTCCTCATGATGCTGTGGAAAATATTTCTGCGCTCACATCTGAATTGGTTTCCCCTGTTTCTTCCTCAGCTTCCTCCTTCTTTCTATTAAATGGTTTAGACTCCAGTACAGATACAAGGTGCAGGTTGCGGAAGTCATGTGCTTGTACTTTCATTGACACTCTGTCTCACAGGGAGCTACAGACCTTCCCCACCCTGATTCAGAAAGCACTGTCCTTTCTGTGACATTTCCCATGGAGAATGGAAGGACAGGCATTAATAACCCGCATTTGGAAACGGAGCGACAGTTTTAAAACATTTACAGTGCCCCAGCCAGGAATTGAGCTCCTATCCCCCGCATAACATACGGTGACACTAACCACTATACTAGCAAGGACAACAGTTTCAAAGGAGACACTTCAGCCCGTTGTGGTTGCATTTGTCAAAAACAACTGCTTAACGTCCCGAATGGTTTAGCCCATAGCCTAACAGGTATTGGCAGAACATATTCACATCTGAGTATTCCTTCAGGTTATAATGGTTGCTGCCTCTCTGACCCGAACAGACAGTGTGGTCCAAATTCGAACACCTGCCGGCCTATACCGCTTTTCTACACATTTACTTTAACCTTTCTGTCTTTCTCCTTAAATTTCTGCCCGCCTGTGATTGTTCTTTCCATCGATGGGAAACGCTTCTTTCAGTCTACATTATCTATACCCCTCACAAACCCCTCTGCACGGTGACAAACAACCCCAGTTTGTCCTGTATCCCTTCATGACTGAAACTCTTCAGTCTCGACACTATCCGAGTGAATCTCTCCTGCAACTTTCCCAGTGCGATCTCATCCCTGGACAATTCTAGCACTGAGCCGAATCAATATATTTCCATGCTGTAACAGCATCGGGGTGGCTCTGCAGCTTTTATTGCCTTTCGCTCTGGAGTCACGTGGACCCCAGACCAGATAAGGATGGTAGTTTCCTTCCCTCAAGGACGTCAGTGATGGGTTTTTCAGACAACGTATTCTTAATTCTAGGCAGTTATTGTATTCACATACTATCATCGTCGTGGTGTAGTGGTAATCTAACCCGTCTCCACAGAACATTACTTGGCTTTTCTGTGTTAACAATCCAGCGATAATACCACTAAGCTATCGCAGAAAGCCCCCATGGGGGATCTTTTCCAATAGAGTCGCATTTCCCTAGTTATTCCCAATGCCCTTTTATTGAGCCTCACGCTCCAATAATCTCTGGCCCATGTCAGTAAAAGCTGCTAAAAGAGAATTGATCTCACAGCCACGATATCTAAACGGATCGAATGACTTGAAGGTGCCAATGAAGAGATTGGGGCAACAGTGAGTGCAACGGCACAGACTGGATGGTACCAACATGCAAATGTATGTTAGATTGTGTAATGCCTCAGTCAAATGGGACGCGAGACGTAAAAGAGAGCTAGGGAGAGTGCGAGGTAGAGACATCTTCGAGAACTTTTGGGTTTAAATCCCGATACATGAAACGCAGAAATATCAGAGAACAAAATTCGATGAAAAACAGATCATCACCTCGGAGAATATTAACTTGTAAAAACGATTAATTTCTGACCGTGTTTCACCAAAAGTAAAACTTTGAGAGAACTGACCTCTATGATGTGGATTCGAGCCGAGGTCACTGCAATCACAACGCAGAATGCGAACTACTAAACAGTTACAGCATTCCACAGAGCACACTTGTAAACTGCAACCAGGATGGTAGCAGAGGAAATGTCAGGAAGAATGTACAATATCAGGATTTAGCGACAGGCATGTGGGAACGCAGAATAAACCGAATCTTTAACTTTAGCGTCCCCAGAGACTGTGGAGATTCCATGAATGAGAGTACAGGAGAATGGGATTAATGAAACTCTCCAAACTCTTGGCAGAGTGCAGAATATTGTTGAAGCATATGCTTCAATAGCATTATATTTGAACATCGGCTACTTCTTCACTTTGCCCACACAAGGCAGGACCAATTGCTGCAGGCAATCACACATAATCCGAGTTCCAGATCAGGAATCAGAGAAACTGTGTGAAGCATGCACGAAGATCCAATTGGAAACTGGGATGGAATGACAGGAGAGAGGCGCATGTATTTCCGAGGATGGGACAGCTCCTGGTCAAAAGCGGGGCGGAAGGGAATACTTGCCGCCATTTATAATATTATGACCATAAACAGTACATGTTGCTGAGACAGCCGATTGGCGCATCGAAAGCGTGTGGAGACTTTAACTTTGGGGTGGCAAGGTTCGAGATTTCATTTTCCTATTTGGATCAGTGGTTTTGACATTGGCATCTGCTTTTGTTCGCATCAGCTCAGAATCAGCTTCTTGTTCCCAATAAATACTGCAACGTGGAGAAGGTGTTGTTGTGGTTTTATAATAAACTAGTCATCCTTGGGCACTCACACACGGAACTGGTAATGTTAAAGTTCGACGAATAAAACCTGGAATGGAAGCCTGACCTCAGGAACAGAGAACATGGCTTTAATTTCCTGCAATCCCATCCATAAATGTCACTTATACAGGGGATGCTACCATCTTTACGCAATCCTGCCTACTTGTGACTCCAGGACCTGAACAACATAGCTGACCCTTAATCCGAGAATGACGACCATGTGGGAAAGCAGGTCATTCGGCCCATTCCAGTCGACACCATTCTTCTGAAGCACATCCTATCAGACCCACACTCCATATCTATTCCATTCCCCTTCATTTCCCATGGCTAATCCCAGTAACCTTCACACCTTCAGACTGTAGGAGGAAACTCACACAAGCAAAGAGAGAATGTGCAAACTGCACAAAGTCACAAGAGACTTGGATCGAATCCATGTCTCTTGAGCAGCGAGGCAGCAGCGAATCAGGATGAACAACAAATGCTGTCCTGCCCAGCGACATCCACACCCTGTGGGTATATCGGGAAGAATAAAAACACATTCACAACATGGATAACGGGACTTGCGTCTGCATGGACATGATTTGAACCAATTATTCATCCTGGGTAGATACAAGGACGCCGATATCACAGAGAAACCAGGGCAATGAGGAATTCAATAACCTGCTGCAGTAGAACTCATCTACTCAGTAAAACTGCGGACAGACTGTTCAACAATCCCGTGTGTGGGAAGGGCTCAATAGGCAATAAAAACTTCAGAGTAACCAGCAAGATTACATATCCCAGAAGGAGATCAATTAAATTGTCAACGCTGCTGTTAATCCAAACCAGCTGCCAGTTCCATAGCGTCAAAGTCATAGACTCACACAGCATGAAAACAGGCCTTTCACTCCTACCAGCTCATACTGAACATAATGACAAACTAAACGAGTCGCATCTGACGGCTCTTGTAACTGCTGAGGTTTAATAATGCCCTTGTGATATTATTACTACGTTGTTAATATGAATGTACAGATATAATTCTGTGGACACGGGTTCAAACCCTGGCATGGCAGATGCTGGAATTTTATTTAAATAAATCCCTAGAGTCTAATGATGATGTTGAATCAGTTGTTGTAGATCTGATTCACTAATGCCTGATAGGGAAGGAAACTGCCATACCTATCTGGTCTGGCTGCTTTGTGATTCCAGATCCATAATATCGTGGTTGATTCTGATCTTCCCTCTGGACAATAAATTATGTACTAGGCATGAATGAATAACTTTTGTTAATCCCACTGATACTTTCCAATTCATTTATCGATCCAACTATCCTGTAAATATTGTAAATGTACTTTCATTCATCACTGCCTCAGGAAGTGAATTGCACACATAAACCATCCTCTGTGAAAAAAAGCCTCTCAGATCCTATTTTCAATCCCTCTTTTCACTTTCAACATTTGCCCTCTCGTCTTGAAGTGCCCCTCCTTGGAGAAAAGACAGCTACAGATAACTCCAGCCGAACTCTCAATAATTTATACATTTCTATCAGGTCACCTTTCAAACTCCAGTGCTCGAGTGAAAATATTCTCAGCCTATCCAGTCTTTCGTTATAACACAAACCTTCCCCACGAGCCATACGCTGGTATACCTGTTCTAAACCTACTCCAGCTGAATCATTTCCTTGCTATTACTGGGCGACAAGAACTGGACACAGTATTCCAGAACACGCATCACCCAATGTCCTATTCAACTTCAACAGAACGTACCAACTCCTACGTTCAAAGGACTGAACAACGAAGGCAAGATGGCATTTTTTAACCATTCTGTCTATATATGAAGCAAATTAAAATGAATTATGTACTTGTATTCCTGGCCTCCGTGTTCCACAGCACGATGCAATGCCTGATCAGTAATTGTATTAGCCCTACTAATATTTGCTCTAGCAAAATGTTTCATTTATCCAGATTGAACTTCATGTGACATTTTTCAGCCCAAAGACGCAATGGATTAAGATCCTTCTGAAACCTTAGATCACCTTCTTTACAGTCTCCAATTCTGCTGTCCTTTGCAAGCTTATGAACCATGGCTTCGATGAGTTTGATTGTTTTCTCATATAGGTCAAGGATTTTTAATTATTTGTCGTGGCCATCATTTAGCTGTTTGCAAATCAGGTAACAATTATTCATCTCGTTAACCATGAGGAAGACAGCCATAGACTGCAGGGAAATTGGAAACAATTGGTAAGAAAATGTGCTGAAAGGAATTCAATCCAGTGAAGTGGGTGATAATGAATTTGGGGAGGATCAATGATACAAATGTGAATACTGAGTGGTTTAAAGTAATAAAAGAGAAATTGGAGTAGACATTCACGAATGTTTGAAGGTGATTGGACAAGGGATCAAGTGGTCTCGAGATGTTGGAGATACTTTCTGTTCTTGACCACAGGTGGGAACATAAGAGCAGGGAAACGACGCTGGAACTTTAGCAACGGCCTATTCAAGATCAGTGGAGAGGGGAATCAGATGGACGGAAGTGCGTACTGCAGGTGCTGCAAATCAGAATCAAGATTAGAGTGGTGCTGAAGAAGCACAGCAGGTCAGGCAGCATCCGAGTTGCAGAAAAAAAATAACGTTTCGGCAAACGCCCTTCATCAGGAAAAAAGGTGGGAGCCTCGTGGGTGGAGCGATAAACGAGAGAACTGAGTCTGGGAATAATTTAGCTGAGAGTGCAAGAGGTGGATAGAGATGGGGTGAAAGGTGATAGGTCGCAGAAGAGGGTGGAGCGGATAGGTGGAATGGAAGATAGACAAGTGGGACAGGTCAGTAGGATGGTGGCAAGTCAGAAAGTTGGAACTCGGCTAAGGTGACCGTGGGGAGATGAGGAAACTGGTGAAGACCACGTTGATGCCCTGGGGTTGATGGTCCCGAGGTGGAAGATCTGGCGTCTGGTGGTGAGAGAATAGCGGTGGAGGAGACCCAGGAACTGCATGTCCTTGGGAGAGACGGGGGACGTGGTAATTGATGTTTTTGGTCATGGGGCGTTGGAGTTGAATGTTGCGGGTTCCCTGGAAATGTTCTGTGAAGCGCTCTCCGAGAATGTGTCTGTTGGTCCCAATGTTGAGGAGACCACATCGCGAGCAACAGATGCAATAAACGACATGTGTGGAAGTGCACACGGACATTTGCTGGATGTGGATAACTCATTGGAGCCTTGGAAGGATGTGAGAGGGAAGATGTGGGTGCAGGTTTTGCAATTCCTGTGGTGGCAGGGGAAGGTTCCGTGAGGGGAGGGTGGGGTTTTGGAGGGCGTGGAGTTGACTAGGTAGTCGTAGAGGAAAGAGTCTTTTTGAAAAGTGGATAGGGGTGGGGAGGGAAATATAAATTTCCCTGTCACTGCAGGAATTACAAAACCTGCACCCACATCTACCTCCTCACGTCTGTCCAAGGCTCGCTTTGGAGGCTTCCACGTCCATCAAAGTTTCTCCTGCACTTTCACACATGCCATTTCTTGTATATGTTCCACCCGATGCGGTCTCCTCTAAGTTGGAGAGAGTAGATGTGTTCTCACACAACACTTCAGAGAATATCTCCAGGATACCTGCAAGAATCAACCCCAGTGCTACATGGCTAAACATTTCAACTCCCCCTCCCACTCTCCCGAGGACATGCAGGTCCTGGACCTCCTGTATCGCCACTGCCTCACAACCCGATGCCTGGAGGAAGAAAGCCTCATCATCTGCCTCGGGACCCTTCAACCCCATAGCATCAATGTTGACTTCACCCGTTCCCTCATTTCCCCTCCCCCTACCTTACCCCAGTTCCCACCTTCCAGCTCAACACCGTCCTCCTGACCTGTCCCACCTGTGCATTTTCATTCCCACCTATCCACTCCACCTACTTCTCTGGCACATCATGTTTACCCCCCGCCTGCATCCACTTACAGCACTCTCAGCTACCTTCTCCCCAGCCCCACACCCTTCCCATTTCTCTCTCCATCCCATGTGCTCCCAGTCTTATTCCTGAAACCTTTGCCTGAAAAGACCATTTTTCCTGCTCCTCAGATGCTGCCGGACCTGCTGTGCTTCTCCAACACCACTCTAATCTTGACGGGAGTCAGTTGATTGAGAGGATTTTCAGATATTTTCTATTGTTGACCACAGGCTGTGGATGATTTCAGAACTTTAGCAACCACCAGTTTAGGGAACAGCTAAAGGACTGAGCACAAGTATGGTCATGGCATAAATCAACATTTTTCTTAAAATTGTAAGACAAAAGATGGAAGGCTGAAGTATGCAACTTTGCCCATCAAGACCGTTTCATCAATGATTTTCTCACTGATTCCTTTCCAACTCAGGGTGCTATGGGCCTTGTAGGGTAAGTTGAAAATGGTGGCGTTTCGTTGCACCTTCCAACCTTGTCCTTATAGTCAGTACAGCTGTTGAGCTTTGAAGGTTGTCAAAAATGCCCGAATGACTTACTCCAGTGCATCTTATAGTTGGTGCACACTGCTGCAATTGCGCCTTAGCGGTGAAGGGAATGAATATTGCAGGTGTTGAAGAGGGTACACTCAAGTGACTGCATTGTCGTGGACGGTGTCCAGTTCCTTAAGTGTTATTGAAGTTACACCCATTTAGACAAATGGAGAGAGTTATATTAACGTCTCATTTGTGCCTTGCAAACGATGTAGGATTCACGGAACAATGAGTTGAGTTTATAATCAAAAAATGTCTCAAGAACATGTTGTTGTTGTCAAAGTGTTTATGTCGCCAGTTTCTATAAGTTTTTTCCCCCGAAATAATAGCTCTGTGGACGATTACACAGGGTAATTTGTTGACAGTAAAGTTATTGAATGTCAATGAAATATGATTAGATTCTCATTTGTCGGAGTGTTCATTACTCTATTTCGTCCTTGTGTGGAAAATCTGATTCCAGTCGCTGTCTGATTTTAAGTTCCAATTCCCGTCTGAGCTTGAAATTTTAACCGTTTCTTTGCATAAATGTCTCTGCCTTCCGTAATAATATGTAGGGAAAGCAAAGATTAATGAGCATGTTGTCAACACTGGAGAAAATGGAGCTTCGTGGAATGATTGGTTAGGCTGGGATTATTCTCCTTGAAAGAAAGAAGACGGAGTGGAGCTCTATAATCACATATATAAACGTTCAATATTCATTGACAGGGTAGTTACAGGCTGGTGGTTCACCCTCTGGTAGGAGGAAAGCAGAATTAGATATTGCCTGTTTAGTTCAGAAATTAGATTAGAGTGGAAACAAGCCCTTCGGCCCAACAAGTCTACACCGACCCGCCACCCCCCTACAGGCAATTTCGCATGGCCAATTCATCTGAACTGCACATTTGTGAACTGTGGGAGGAAACCGGGGCAAACCCACACAGACACAGGGAGAACGTGCAAACTCCACACAGTTAGTCGCTTGAGGTGGGAATTGAACTGGTGCTGTAAGGCAGCAGCGCTAACCACTTTGCCACCGGGACGCACACGACTGAGGAGTATTTTCTTTTCTCAGGGGCCAGTAAATCGATGGAACTCCTTGCCGAAATTGTTGTTGAGGCTGAGTTGTTGTGTATTTTCAAACTGTGCCACACAGATATTTAACCAGATAGATGATAAAGCTTTGTCGAGGCAATGCTGGAGAATGGAGTTGAGGATTATCAATCAGCCATGAGTTCGTGGAATGGTGGAGCAGACTCGATGCGCTGAATGGCCGACTTCCAATCCTACATCATTTGGTCTAACGCCTTATTTAATTGATACCTTTAGAATTCTGAGGGGAGGGATGACGTGATAGAAAAGGTTTCTCAATCTGATCAGACAGATCAGGAACTAAGCTCATAAGTTCATGAACAGGAAAGGTGTTGGGGCCTGGATACAACAAATGGCACTGGGCACACCGCAGATGGGGATGTGCAGATGTCGTGATTGCGAAAGAAAATTGGTGGATCTAATATTGTTGCCAACTTGGTGATCACGCTGTATTATGGATTGCGGTATGATTCACACAGCAAAAGGTTGTGAAAGACTGAAAGATTCATTTCATTGGAAAAGTTTTCTGCGGTTGGAATTCAATTGACTGTTTAAAATACTGATCAGAACTTTGTGTGGAGTATTACATGAAAAATTCACAATCCCACTGGATAAACTATTGCACTCGATCTTTCCTTATTTGTTCCCCTTTCATTCGACATAAATTCATAGAATGTCAAGATGGAATGAAAGGAGAAAAGAAACGTTTGCACTCCATTTCATTATCCGAATGTAACTTACAACAGAATCAAATTGCTTTACTTCGACTTTGATGAGATACCGATTTTTCACAAATCTCCGGTGCAATGAAGGGCAAGAGCAAGATCGTCCACGTGAAATGTTGCATTCAATTTTGCTCCGAATTTATTTCAGCTGAACGAAAATACTGATGAGAAAAACAGAAGGTTGAACTACAAAGCAAGATGGCAGTTTTGATGCTCAGTTACTTTGGCAGATTTCAATGGGTATCAAATGAACCCAAAATCATGGCGATCTTCCTCCCATCTTTAAGGCATGGGATTAAAGCAGGAATTCGATCTCCAAGAGACGAGTCACTTCCTATTCATGATGGAATAGCTTTCCTTGACAATATACCAAATCTGCTCAGTTCCATTTATTATGCTTCATGTGGAATATTAATAGAAATCTTTTAAAAGACAGAGGTTTTTTGCTGCATCTTAATCAGCTGCAGACGTTTCCGATATTTCTTTGCATCTGAAGTCGTCCAAATTAGACATTGTTTCCTCGCACCTTCTACCCCCTACACCCTCCTTTACACTTTTACCTGGCCACACGCTGTCTCTCTCCTGTTGAAACTCACTGCTTGTGTGTTTCTCAATGTGCCGATCCAAATATTTTGGAAACGGATTGTCTGAGTGACAGAAATTCTGCCCCCATTATTTCTTTGTCCTACATCGATGGTTTTGAAATCTTGACTTTCAGAAATTTATGAACTTGAAAAAGTGAATTTGCCACATATTTACTCTCTCCAAACCTCAAATACTCTGGAAAACTTCCATTCGGTTTTCCTTGGTTTAGTTTCAAATTTTCCAAAACACAAATAAATAAAACTCCATCCCCACTAAATGCAGTCAGCATCGTCTCCAATGTCTTAGCAGCACAGTAAACGCTGGAAGTGTCCTCTCTGATAGAATCACCGATTCCCTACAATGCAGAAAGTACAGTTGAGTCAATCGGGTCTGTAGGGAGACTATGAACAGCATCTCAACCAGACCTAGCTCCCGTCTCTATCCCCGCAGGCCTCTGGCTTGTGATTTCAAATAAACCTGTTGGAATAAAACCTGGCAACTTGTGACTGCTGACCTTATCACTGCGTTACCCATGGCTAATTCACTTAACTTACTGAGTTCACTCCCTGGACTGCTGAGCGCAATTTAACATGGCCAATCCACCTAACCTACAGACTTAAGAGCAGTGCGAACCACTGATCAAATGTAACATCACATTGAACAATATCTGTATCATGTGCAATGGCTTTACACACTGGCAACTCTGCCTAGTTGAAAGCAAGCTGCGCCCACCAACCCGAATTCAATGCATCCAAACGCGGTTCTACGCTATACAACCTCAGTAGTTCTGCTGGAAATGTTTCGGCACTCAGATCTGAATGGCTTTATCCTGTTTTCTTACTCAGATTCCTGCTTTAAATAAACACATCAGTCAGGAACAACTCTATATAATGGTTTTGATTGCAACACAAACACAATGTGCAGTTTGCTGAAGCTACGTGTTTGCACTTTCACTGACACTCTGTCTCCCCAGGAGCTGCAGTCCTTCCCCAAATGATTCAGACAGCACTGTCCCTGCTGTGACATGTTCCATAGAGAATGGAAGGCCAGCCATGAATAACCTTCACTGGGGAACAGAGCGACAGGTTTAAAACCTTTACGATGCCCCCAGCGGATTATTGAACCCTGTGACAGGCGGGGACACTAACCACGATACTGTGGAGGACAACAACATCGAAGGAGGCCCTTCAGCCTGTTGTAGCCGCACTTGTCAAACACAACTGCTTAACGACCTGAATCAAGTTTTCCATCGTTTAGCCCATGATCTTACATGTTTTGGCATCGCAAATCAACATCTCAATTTTTTTTATTGTTAGAATGATTTCCGCCTCTCTGACCCTTTCCGCAAATCTACTCAAACCTTTCTGCCTTTTCCTGAAATCTCTTGGCCCCAGAGTTCAATCTCTCCATCAATAAGAAACGCTTCTTTCAGTCTATCCTATCCATAACCCTCAGTATTTAGTACATCTCAGTCATGTTTTCTCCAATCTGCTCTGCTCGGCGACAAACAACCCCAGTCTGTCCAATCTCTCCTCACAACTGAATCTCTTCAGCCCAGACAATATCCCAGTGAATCTCTACTGCAACGTTCCCAGTGCGATCACATCCATGCAGTACTCTGAATTGCAGAACTGCACACAGTAATCTAGCTAGGGCCGAATGAACTTTTTTTTCTATTCTGTTACAGTATGAGGGCGTCGCTGGCTCGGCAGTATTGATTGCTATACCAAATTGCACAGCGGGTGATTGAGACTCAATCGTATTGTAGTGAGTCTGGAGTCACATGGAGGCCCGAGCAGGTAAGAATGGCAGTTTCATTCCTTAAATGACGTCAGATAGTTTTGTTATTTTTTTCATCAATTGAACATGGATATATAGGAGTTATTAGATTCATAATTCCAGATATATATTGAATCCCAATTCTACCACCTAGCATGGTCGGAGTGAAACCCAGGTCCCTGGTGTCTGAATTAACAATTCAGTGTTTAGTGGTAAGAGCGCTCGGCCATTGCAGAAAAGCAGTGAAACTGATCTTATCCAATTAAGTCGATTTTCCCCGATACTGGTCTGTGCCATTTTCCTGAGCTTGACCTCCCCTCCCCCCCAACCACCCCCCCAATAATATCTGGTCCGTATCAGTAAAAGCTGCTACATGAGTATTGATCTCACAACAGTGGTAACCAAATGGATCAAATGGTCTGCAGGTCCCGATGGTGGGGTTGGGGCACCCAGCAACAGTGACCCCAGCCACACAGACTGATCGGTATCAATATGAGAGTCTGTATTAGATTCTGCGATGCCTTAGTGAAATAGGAAATGACTCCGCAAACACATGATGAAAGGGCAGCGCTCCGAAAGCTAGTGCTTCAATTAAACCTGTAAGACCATAACCTGGTGTTGGGTCATTTTTAACTTTGTACTCCATAGTCCAACACCGACATCTCCAAATTAATGAAATGGGGGTATGGGATGGAAAGTTCGGTTAGTGATCGTAGGAGGGAAGAAATCTCTGAGAACGGGTGGATTTGAATTCTGACATATGAAACACAGAGATGTGAGCGAGCAGAACTTGGAGGAAAAAAAATCACCTTGGAGAAAATCAAAACTTTAAAACAACTGATTCCTTTGTGTTTCACAAAAGACTGGGACACACAGAGCTATTACTGCGATGACTCGGAATCGAAGCGAGGTTGCTGCGGCCACAACGCAGAGTACAAACCACGATACGATCACAGCACCCCACAGACGGACACAGTAAGTGCATGCTCTAAGTACAGTATTATAAGGAATGTTAGGCAGAGCACCAAATGCATACGATCAGTGCTCAGCGACCAGTAGCAGATATGTGGGAACTCAGAATGGTCTGACTGTTTAACATCGGTTCCCCCAGTGGCTGTGTTAATTCCATCATTAATGTGTTGAGAGCTGAGATAAATAGATTTCTCCAAAACATCAAGGACTCCGGGGACAGTGCAGCTTTTGTTACCTGCACATCCACCAATATCATTTATTGTATCCGTTGCTCCCAGTGCAGTCTCCTGTACATTTCGGGACTGGGCGCCTCCTAGCAGAGCGCTTTCGGGAACATCTCTGGGACACCCGCACCAATGAACCACACAGCCCTGTGGCCCAACATTTCACATCTCCCTCCCACTCTGCCGAAGACATGGAGGTCCTGGGCCTCCTTCACTGCCGCTCCCTCACCACCAGAAACCTGGAGGAAGAATGCCTCATCTTCCGCCTCGGAACACTTCAACCCAGGGCATCAATGTGGACTTCAACAGTTTCCTCATTTTCCCTTCCCCCACCTCACCATAGTTCCAAACGTCCAGCTCAGCACTGTCCCTATGACTTCTCCTGTGTTGTCCTACCTGCCTATCATCTATTCCACCAATCCATTCCACCCTCCCACCAGACCTATCACCTTTATCCCCTCCTCCATTTACCGATTGTACTTTCTCCCCACCCCCAACCTCCTCTCACGTATCTCTCCACCCTTCAGGCTCTCTGCCTGTATTCCTGATGAAGAGCTTTTGCCCGAAACGTCTATTTTACTGTTCCTCGCATGCTGCCTGAAATGCTGTGCTCTTCCAGCACCACTAATCCAGAATCTGGTTTTCAGCATCTGCAGTCATTGTTTATACCAAGCTTTTGTTGAAATGTATATTTCAATAGCAATGCAGTTTAACATCGGTTACTTCACGAGTTTCCCCACACAAGGCAGTAACCCCTGCTGCCACATAGGCCCAGTTCCCAGCCCCAGAATCAGAGGAACTGAGTGGCGCAGTCGCGAAGATGCAACTTGAAATCGAGATGGGAATGAGGTCGCAGAGATACTCGATGGCTCAAGTGACACAACCGGAGAATGCCCGGTGTTTCTATGATGGTTTAGAGGCGCAAGCAATTCCGAGGTTGGGAGTGCTTCTGGTCAAAGGCGGGGCAGAAGGGAAAACCTGTTCCCGTTTATAATAACAGCAATCTACAGTGCATCTGGCTGAGACAGCTGAGTGCCACAACTGGAGCGGGGGCAGCTGGTTTGAAGTTTAATTTTGCTTCACTATCACCCACTTCCCTGGAATGAATTGCTTTCACCATTTTTATTTCCAATTGTTTGGTATCTCCCTGTCGTCTGCGGCTTTCTTCCTCATGGTGAATTGCATGACTAACTGTTGTATGATCTGCACACTGCTAAATCACGACCACTACAACTAAATAGGAATCCTTGATCTACATGAGAAAACAGTGGAACTCACAGCTGGTATGCTTCATTGGTTTGCAGGCGACACCAGAATTTCAAAAGGATCTTAATCCAATGAGTCGTTGGATAAATGGAAGGTATTGCATTTTGGTACAACATAAAGAGTATGGCTAAAAGTCATGATCTCTGTTCCTGAGGTTAGGCTTGTATTTCAAGTTTTATTTGTCGAACGTAAACATCACCGTTTCCGTGTCCCAACCCCCAAGGATGACTAGTTTAAAATATCATCCCAACACCAACTTCTCCTGGTTGAAGTTATGACTGTGTGGAAGAAACTGATACTGAGCTGATGCGAGCAAATGTAGCTGCCACCGCCAGTGTGGGAAACACAGATCCAAACAGCAAAATAATCTTTTAAACCCACCATTGCAAAGTTAAGGGCTTTTCACGCTCCACCTGTGCCACTCAGCTGTCTTAAAAAGATGCACCGGAAATCGCTATGATAGTATAAACGGGGACAACCATTCCTTTGAGCAGGAGCACATTCAACCGAGGAATTTCTTGAGCCTCTGTACCATCATACGCTCAACTATTGCATCACTGGTAACTCTGCGCACTGATTCCCATCCCTATTTCCGGTTGGATCTGGGCGGCTGTGCCGATGTTAAGCTAAAATGCTATTGAAGCATGCATTTCAACAATATCCTGTCCTGTCCCCCGAGTCTTTGATGTTTTGTCGAAATCGATCAATCTCATCTGTCAACGTTCTTATTCAAGTGATCTCTACAGCCTCTGAGGACATCGATATGAAAGATTCAGCTCCTTGTCAGTTCCCACATGTCTGTCACTGTTCGCTGAGTACTGATATTGTACATGTGCTGTTCTTCCGAACATTTCCTCTGCTAGTATACTTATGGCTGCTTGCAAACATCCTGTTCTGTGGTTACTGTGATCGTGGTTGTCGGTATTTTGCATTGTGACCACAGCAAACGCGATTTGAAACCAAATCACGGCACTAACTGTTCTCTCCGTTGTCCTTTTTGTGACACATGCTAAGAAATTAATTAATTTACCTTCAAATTCCGCTCTCTTACATCTCTGCGTGTCATATATCAGGATTGAAACACACTCGTTGTCGGAGATTTCTCTTCTTCCCACGATCATTAAACCTCATTTCCCTCCCTCCTCCCATTTCTCTGAGGCAATGCCCAATGTATCACTGTCTTTCACATTCATACTGTTCTGTCTGTGCTGCTGCTGCGGTTACTGTTGTTGGGTGAACGTGCCCCAATCCCATCAACGGGGACTTCAAACAAATCGATCCATTTGGATACCGCGGTTGTGAAATCAATCCCCATGTCGCAGCTTTTACTGATATAGGACAGAGACAATTGGAGCGTCAGGCTCATGGAAAATACCCAGGGCAGTTTTGGTGAAAAGACATTTTATTGGAAAAGATCAGCTTTTGTGGTTTTCTGTGTTGGTCTTGTGGTAATTTCATAGGACTGATAATCCAGAGACCGAGGTAATAGTCTGGGTACTCGGGCTTGAATCCCACCATGCCAGATTGTAAAATTTGGATTCAGCAAATATCTGCAAGGAAGAATCTAATGATTACGATAGATCCATTGACAATTGTTGAATAAAAAACCATTTGGTTCACTGATGTCATTTCAGGAAGGAATCTGCTGTCCTTACTTGGTCTGGCCTGCATGTGACTTCAGACTCAGAAAAATATGGTTGAGTCTCAATTTCCCTCTGAGCAATTCAGAATGGGTAATAAATTCGGCTTCGCCAGAATCGCCCTCATACTAATCCAGAAATTTTAAAACAAATGCTCATTAGGCTCAAGCAAGAGTGTTGATTGCAGTTTTTCAAGTCACAGGGATGTGATCACACTGAGAAAATCGTAGGAGATATTTACCGGGACATTGTTTGGGATGAAGAGTTTCAGTTGTGAAGAAAGACAGGACAGAGTGGAGTGTTTGTCGCAATGTAATGGAGATGTAGAGGAGACATGATTGGTTTAGGGTTGACTGAACGAGTTTCCCATTAATGGAGGATTAGCAGGGGGCAGAGATTTAAGAAGAAAGTCAGAATGGTTTGAGAAGATGTGCAAAAGTGCTTTATAGGCCAGTGGGTGGTTTGAATTTGGAATACACTGTCTGCATTGTTCAGAATGGCAGAAACCCTTAGAACCTGAATAAACATTCAGATGTGAACTTGTGATGCCATGACATATAAGGCTGTGGGATAAACATTGTGAAATGAGATTCAGTTCATTAGGCAGTTGTTTTTGACAAGTGTCGCCACAATTGGTTGAAGGGCCTCCTTTGAGACTCTTGGTCTTGGTAGTATAGTGGTTCGTGTCCCCGTCTGTCACAGGACTCAATTCTCCGCTGGGGACAGTGTAAATATTTTAAAACTGTCTCTCCATTCCCAAGTGCGGGTATTGATACCTGTCCTTCCATTCTCGATGGGGCATGTCACAGGAAGGACAGTGCTGCCGGAATCAAGGTGGGAAAGGGCTGCAGCTCTCAGGGTGGCAGAGTGTCAGTGAAAGTGCAAACATGTGACTTCTGCAAACTGCACCTTGTTACAGTGTTGGAAAGGAAAAAAAAAACATTTGGCAGACTTGTTCCGGATTGAAGTGTTGAATTTGGGTTGATTTGCTTTGATGTGGCTGAGTTACCAGTGTATAAAACCATTAAAAATGATTCAGGTTTTGCTCACTATAATGGAACAATGGCTCAGTAATTCGCACTGCTGTTCGGTCTGAGGGCGATGTTGATTGGTCAAGTTAAATTGCCCTGTCGTATCCAGGGAATGATTTCAGTAAATTAAGTGAATTCAATAAAGCGGGGACAAGGTTAGAAGTCACAGGACGCCACGTTCTAGTCCCACAGGTTTATTTGACATCATAATGGGGAGGGTTGCCCCTTCTTCTGGTGAAATATACGGGAATAGGGAGGAGAACTAGGTCTTGGTGGGATGCTTTTCAGAGAGTCGACACCGGCTCGATTGACTGAAATGCCCTTTCTGCACTGTAGGATTCTGTGATTCTATCAGAGAGGGTAATGACGGTGTTTACTGGGGTGGAAGCATCTAGAGTCGATGCTGACGGGGTGTACTGAGGATGAGATTTTATTCACTTGTTGTTTTCGAAAATTTAGAACAGTTATCCCTGAACCAAGAAAGACCTAATCGGGGGTTTTCATGTTATGAAAAGTTTGGACAGAGTAAATAGGTGGAAAATTCCCTATTTCAAGTGAGTAAACATCTAGACGTCAGACATTCAAACCCTTTGATAAAACCTTTGACGGACAAAGAAAAGATGAGAGCAGAATCGCTGTCACTCCGAGAATCTGTTTTCCAAAATATTTGGAAAGGCACATTTGTTAACATACAAGGAATAAATTTCACAAGAGGGCGACAGCATGTGTCTCGGTAAAGGTGTAGGGGTGGGGCGTAGTCGGTCAGAACATTCGGAGAAAGAATGTTGAAGTGGGTTGACTTTAAATGTAAAGAAATTTTGTGAACGTGTGCAACTGAATAAGATTCGGTTCCAAAAACTCTGGATTTTCAAAGATTTGGCATAATATTCTACCTGAAGCACTGTAAATGGAACTGAGTGGATTTTTCTTATTGTGAAGGGAAGATATTACATAACGAATAAGAAGTGACTAGTTGAGATCGACGTCCTGCTTTAATCACATGCGTTAAATCTGTGAGGACAAACACCATGAGGTTTGGTCCATTTTAGACTCGGTGAATACTGCCAAAGCAACGAGGAACAAAACTGGTGGGTTTTCTTTTGCATTTTAACCCTCTGATTTTCTAAGCAGTATTTTCCTTCAGCTGAAATAAAGTCGGAGCAAGTTGAATACAACATCAATCGTTCCAATGAGATAAATCTAATTCCCTTCCGATTATTACAATGAACATTGTGAGTTTGCAGCAAAGTTAAAATGAAATGAACAAAACAGCATTTCTAGCGATTGAATCCAATTCAGGTTCAGCCATATGAGAAAGGCCATTGAGCAACAACATCGCCTTTATTTCCCTCTCCATGGCTCCTTCTTCACGTGAGAGAGAAAGTGACTGAAGAAATTATGCGTCAAAGGTAGGTGTGAATATGACGGAAAATGCTTGTTCTCTGATTCATCCGGACACAGTTCTGATCAGAATGTATCAATGACAGCTATTCATTGTTACGAACATGGCTATTTATTTGAATTTGCTGTTATTATAATTCTGATGCAAGCAGAAACACAATGGTGTGGATTTGATTCCGCTCTGCAAATTTCTCGTCCTTTACTTTCACCACATGTACCCTGATGAGGTCAAATGTCACCCCTCCACAAAATGTGCAGAGGAGACTGAACGATTGTGGTGTTGTGTTATTATACCGCTGTGCTCCACATTCACGAGTTCGAGTCATACTCTGGTTGCTAACTTCACAAACCGCTCCAGCAGATTTTCTTTGCACCTCACACCTCTGGTATACACTGGATCGAGAATCTTGTTCTTGCCCTTCACTGCACGGGAGATTCAGGAATAATCGACACCACATTAAAGTCGAAATAAAGAGTGAGAGCAGTCATTCTATTCAATTGTACATTAAATTCGTGTATTGAGAAGGAACGCATTTTTCTTTCTGCCCCACATTCCATCTTGTCTTTCTATGAATTTGCATCGAAAGAAAGAGAAACAAATAACAAGAGAACGGGAGCACAAGTTTATCCAGTGGGGTTGTTCATGAGTATTTTAACTTGACACTTCACACAAATATCTGATCAGTATTTCAAACAGTCACTCGGAATTGGAATCGCAGAAAACTTCTCCACTGAAACGAACCTTTTATTCTTTCACAAATTTCTGCTGTGTGTGAATCATACAACGATCCATCATCCAGCGTGATCACTGACTTGCCAACTGTCTAAGGTCTATCAACTTTCTTCAGCATTCACAGCTTCTGTAAACAGCCACCAGGGTCCCAGGTTTAACTCTGACAAATGATAATCTGATCATATTCGATTGAAATTCAATGGCTTCATTGTAACTGAATTCCTACGTGTAATCGTCCTGAGAGCTAGTATTTAGGAGAATTGGAACCTGACCACCCATATAAAAAAAATTGATGACAAAAACATGTCTGTCGGTCGTTTTTGTTTGATTATTAACTCAACTCTTGTTTCTGTGAAGTCTACATCGTCCGCAACGCACACGTTAGATGTTTAACAGGACTCTCTCCATGTGCCTCGGTGTGTGCTGCTGCAATATCACTGAAGGACCAGGACACCCTTCACGACAATACAGTCACTTAACTGTACATTGTAAAACGCCTGAATATTTATTCCCTTAACTGCTGAGGCACAATTGCAGTGGAGTACGCCACCGAGAAGATTCACTGAAGTAAGTCAACCAGGCTTTGTTGACAGAACCTTCAAAGCTCAAAGACTGTACCAACTGTAAGGACAAGGTTGAAGATGCACTGAAACGTCACCATTTATGAATTACCCTCCAAGGCACGTACCAGCATGACTTGGAGAGGAAGCAGTGGGAAATTCATTGAGTGGTGAAGCGGTCTTGATGGGAAAGAGTTATACTTGAGCCCTCCGCCTTTTATATTACAATTTTAAAATATGTTGATTATTGCATTGACCAGACTTGTGCTCATTCCTTTTGGTGTTTCCTAACTGGCGGTTGCTAAAGACCGAATATCATTCTCAGACTGTGGTCAACAAAGAACCTCTTGTACAACTGATCTCCCTGTCCAACAATCTTCAGAGATCAGTGAATATCTACTCCAAGATCTTTGTTCCTGTTCACCACTCAGAATCCTCGCTGTTATTGTTTCCACTCCACAAATTCATTACCACTTACTGGTCTGGATTCAATTCTATTCTCCGTTTTTTCCTTTCCACCTGATTGATACATCCCTGCGTCCCTGGTAATATTCATCACAGTCACCTACATGACCAATTGTTGCATCGTGTGTAAACTTCTAAACATGACTCCTACAACTAAGTTTGAATTATTGATCTACATCAGGAAACAGTGGTACTCCATTGGAATCAGGCATCCAGTTCATTGCTGGATGGGATGAACACCTGCAATAACAGCAGAATCGTACTCTTGCCACCATTTGTAATCCTGATTGCAATTCAGCACGTTGGTCTCCTGAATGATTCTTTCTCACATGTGGGAGTGGTGAATGAACTGCCCACATTGTGACTGAGGAAGTGAGTTTACATTTCAGCGGGTAATTGAATCCCTTCCTACAGACCCCGCCCTCATGGACCTGACTTCATGGAGGCGTGGGTATCCTTGTGTCTATTTAGTTTGGATAATCAGCTGAATTTGAGACCATGCTGAGACGACTCCCAATTTTCTCCGTCATCCATGTATCTTTTTTATCCTTCCTTGTTCTCCCCAGGAGTGTGGCCATCATAGTCTGAACAGCATTTGTTGTTCATCCTTAACTCTCCTTGAACTGAGTCAGAGGGAATTTAGGAGTGAACCGTACTATTGTGTGTCTGGAGTTATATGTTGGCAGGTCTCTTTAAGGAAGGCCGATTTCCCTTTTGAAGGGACATGAATGAATGGGTTTTCAGCAAATTAAAACTTTTTGTCACTCTTCCTCTGAGCGGGTTTATATTCCAGATTTTATTCATCGAATTTAATTACCAGCAGTTGCAATATTCCAGTCTCCAAGGGTTGCTAGTCCAAATATCGCCATTACATTTGCAGATTACACGAAGATTGGTGGAGTAGCAGAAAGCATAGGGACTGTCAAAGACTGAAGGAGATTATAGATAGACAGGAGAGTTGAGCGGAGAAGTGGCAGATGGAGTTGAATCCAGGCAAATGTGAGGTGATGCATTTTGGGAAGTGTAAATCTAGAGACAAGCATACTGTGAACGGAAGAGCCTTGGGTAAAGTTGATGAGCAGAGAGATCTGGGAGTTCAGGTTCTTTGTACCCTGAAAGTGGCTGCACAGCTGGATTGAGTGGACAAGAAGGTAAATGGCATGCTTGCTTTCACCGGACGGGGTATTGATTGTAAGAGCTGACACGTCATGCTAAAAAAATACAAGATTTTGGTTCAACCGCATTTAGAATGCTGTGTACAGTTCTTGTCACCAAATTACCAAAACGTTATGGACGTTTAGGTGAGGGTGCAGAGAAGGTTTATGAGGATGTTGCCTGGTTTGGAAGATGCTAGCTCAGAAGAGAGGTTGAGTTGGTTACGTTTGTTTTCATTAAAAAAACGAGATTGAGGGGGACTTGATTGATGTCTACAGAATCAAGAAGGGTAAAGTCAGGGTGGATAGAGGTAAGCTTTTTCAGAATGTGAGGGATTCAAAACTGAGAGGTCAAGCGTTCTAGGTGAAAGGTGAAAAGTTTAAGAGAGATAGACGTTGGAAGCATTTTACACTGAGGGTGGTAGGTGCCTGGAACGTGTTGCCAGAAGAGGTAGTAGAGGCAATCACAATAGATTCATTTCAGGTGCGTCTGCACAGATGCATACGTAGGCGGGGTGCAGAAGGATACAGATGCTTAGCAATTGGGTGACAGGTTTAGACATTGGATTTGAATCAACTCAGCTTTCGACGTCCGAAGGGCCTGTTCCTGGGCTGTAAATTTTCTGTGTTCTTTGTTCTTCTTTGTTCACTAGTCTGCCAACTTCATCTCTTCCCCTCTGACTTATCACCTTCTCCCCAGCTCCATCCACCATTCGCTTTCCCAGCTACCTTGCATTCAACCCCAACCCCCTCCCATTTATCTCTCAGTCCACACCCACCAGACTCATTCCTGATTAAAAATTTATGCCAGAAACTTCGATTCTCCTGCTCCTCGGATGCTGCCTGACCTGCTATACTTTTCCAGCACGACACTATCGCCATGGCGAAGATAGACGAGCTCTGCTCAGGCTCTTTATCTGGGAGCGGAGAAGGCTGAGTGAGGCAGTGATTAAGGAGCACTTTAAGGGGATCAGTATGTGTGATAGGAACAAACTTCTTATGGGAAGAGTTAACAACCAGCGATCTCCGTTAAACGCAAGGGAGAGGGTGCTCAGAGCAGATATAGGAAGAACGTTTTCACTCTGAGAGTATTGTATAATTGGAACTCACTGTTTGAATGCGTGGTAAAGCTTTGAGTCATGAAAACATTTCAGGAGTATTTAGCCGAATACTTGAGAAGGTAGAGCACACATGGATAAGGACCAGTACTGGAAAATGGGGTGAAGATAAACAGATGTCTGATGAAAGATCCGAACACCGCACAGAAAGTACAGAGCATGAAAGCATGGGAAGGTTAAAGACACGGAAACTACATGCAATCTGTTACAAGGGGGCTGCGGAATGCTACACGCGTCAAAAGGTCACTGGGGCAGATGGGGCCGCTGTGGCAGGTTGGGATAAGAATAGTGGAATGCTCCTACACCAATTAGCAGAGTCAGACTGAGGCTAAAAGGTTACAATGGCAGGCTGAGATAATAACAATTAATCAATTCAGACTCCCTACTAAATATCATCATGGTAGGTTGGGACAAGTCGTGAGAATAAATAGGAAGGGCATGACTTTAAATAATTAATTGATAGTAGAGTCAGCCTGCTTGAGACGCTTGTAGCAGGATATACATAATCAGCGGTTAGTTGAGTCAGCTTTGGATAGGAAAACATTGTGACAGATGGGGTAGCTGAATATCTTATCATGACAGGCTAGTCTGGGATGGAAGATCATTGTAGCACAGGTGACAGTAGAATACCTAATAGTGACAGTAGAATAATATTAAGTAGAATTAGGTAAAATACATTGTGACAGAAGTAGAACAACAACGGGAACTAACACAATTCGTTTATTGCATAGCTGGAGTGAGGTAATTCTGACTAACACAGTTGGGCATTCTGATAAGCTAACTAAACATGATTAAAGAAAAGTGATGGAGTTTAATTCAGATTAATACGAGGTGCTGCATTTTGAGAAAGCAAACCTTAGCAGGACTTATACACTAAATGGTAAGGTCCAGGTTCTTAGCTCCTGGAAAGTGGAGTCGCAGGTGTCAAATCCCAGTCACATACATGGCTGTTGTTCTTAAAGTAATTTCTTCTCTACGTGGGTAGAAGTAACACAGTGAGTGATCAATTATAATTGGCAGACGTACATAAGGGGGCGTGTGAAATGTTGAAGTTGTGAGATCAGAGCAGTTTGTATTGACATACACCATTCAATGTTCGAATCTGATACTCAGAAATGCGATTTTGAGCGAAATCTGAGCAGGAAAGCTTACCACATGATGTAGCATCAGTTTGTGTGGTTACTCTGTGGTTTACCACATTTGTGTGTTTTGCCTCATTGAGGATTTTGAAGTTGTCCCCCTCAACAAAAGTTTCGTGCTTTTGCACCATTATACAAAAGATGCAGTACAATAACACCCAAGGCTGATTCAGTGTACTTGTACAGATATTGACACCTAGAAACAGCACGATGCACTCTCCTCGAGTCTGGAAAATAATTTGCTACATTCCCACTCTTATGGCTCTTTTCATTCAATCGACTTCTGTTCTTCACCGAATCCGATTCAGCAGACCTTGTCACTGAGTCATTTATTTGTGTGTGTTCAGATCATGTGAGCAGAATATCACAGTGGAGGGCCCTGGGCCCATAACCCAAAACCAGACCATACTCAGGGAACCCTCCTCTGCTCTTTCTCATTTCATGAACACCAGGAAGAAATATCTAAGCTCTTCAAAATTTACTGACCGGTTTTTCAGAAGCAAGATAAACAATTCCAGGTTTCTGCTTTTGTTGTCACACGGACCAAGATTGTAAATGCTGGAACCAGTTGAGAATGTCCGCTCATCCACGTCCATGTTCTCCCCAGGAGGTGTTAAGATGATGGTCTCAATCGGATTCTTCGAAAAAGAATAATCTTTTAATCCATTAATTTCTGGTTTATGGGTCCACCAGTTTCCCCTAGGCCTCTGTGTTAGCGCTGACCACATCACTTTCCCGCAGTCTTCAGCTTTTTGTACCATGTACCTTCGAGGATGACATCAAAAGATCTTCACTGTTAATGTGTGATAATCTACCAATGGAGACAGCTCAGTCCGCGGAGATGGGATAAACACCACCACCCCGCTACTGCTACTTAGTTCATGTGACCAATGCCTTTCCACTTGGTCACAGCGCCCTACATCTGCATTGCATATAAATTGACAAATTTATGGTACTCTCTCGGATTGGTAATCAGGAGCGAGATTGTTTGAATTGTTGAAAAAGTAAGATAAACAGAAAATACAGGATATTAAATGGGGAACCGGAAGGGAAAGAGAGAACAGTGAATGATAGTGTTCTGACAAAATTTAAATATAATTGCTGAAGATTCAGAAAATGCTATCATTCACAAACGTAGCACAATGTGGAATGTAAGTTTTGGTACAAGCAATGCAAGCAGATTGCAAAACCTTAGTCTGAAAATCTTAGTCTTTCTGCAACTGTTTTAGTTTTAATGAACGCACACATGGGATTCCGTGCTGTAATGACCTCCTAAATTGTAGAAGGAAATCCTTGCCTTCGAGGATACGGGGGAAAGTTCACTGATTCATCCCTGTAATGGCAGGACTGTCCTCTGCAAGCATATGAGTACAATGATTCAATGATCCATGGAGTTTTGAATAAGAGGTGAAGGGAAAGTCTCCATTCACAAATTAATCATTCAGAAGAACTCAATACAAGGACACATGTCGTGATGGACAAAGTGGGCAAGAACACAGAAATACGATACACAATAGCTACGATAATTACTGTGTGAAAAGTATTGAATTCAGATCTATGGTGGCCTTTAGTAATGATATTTACTGTCCAGAACTAGTCTGCACTGGAATACCTATAGTCCTACTATGATGTATTTGAACTTCAGTTGTCTTTAGAAATAGCTGAGACTTACTCAGGTCATGGAGATTTAGTGTAATCATATTTAAAAAGCAAAGAGTTCATCGCGTAACTGTGAAACCAGTCACCCTCAGTGTAATCCTTGACCTCGTTCTCCACCAAAGACATGTGAAGAGTTTATAAAGGGCACAAACGCTGCTTCCTGGATAGCAAGATATTAGGAATCCCAGGGACGGGGTTTACTGAAACATAAAAGCATCAGCAAGGATATAAATGGTTTCATCGGTATGATAGAGAATGAAGGAGTTTATTCACGAGATGTGGAATTGCTGCACCAGAAACACGCAAGCTTAAACGGAAACAAAAGAGATTTTCACATAATGTGAGTTTTGAAGTGACTAAATCGGGGAAGGTCCCTCTTTCGAGTGAATCTACCAATTCAGTTAGGGCTTCAAAACCACAAGTGAATGATTAAGGAATGATTGGATGAGAGTTTCTTCCATTCAATAAAGTTATTGAAATCCTGGATGACTTTCCGGAAATAAAACGTAGATTTCTGATTTCAGAGTGTTTTAAAAGTCGCACGAACTAACATACAAGGAGGGAATTTATCATTGAAAGAAAGGAAAAGTGTGGGTGTGGATTAATTTCGAATTTGTTTTTTTTCAGACACAAAGGCATTTCACGAACACGCACAGCTGAATAAGATTGAGTGTAAAAACTTCATGGACTTAAAAGGTGTAGCGTATTATTCAAGGTGAAGCATTGAAAATGGGGCTGATGTCCTAAAATAACTGCAGACTGAAGTTACATCCAAATGAGTAGCAATTGAATCGTCACTTGGAGACGCAACATCTACTTTAAAGATTTGACCACATTCACATGATGTCAAGTGTATTTCATGCTTTCTTATCTCCACCAAAAACTTCACTCTGTCTTTATTTGTGTTTTTCAACAGCACACCATTTCAGCTGAAAGGTGCTCAGACTAAAATTGAATACAATATTCAGACGGTCCTATGCGACCAATCTTTTTTTTGATTATTACAATGACCTTTGCGAGTTTGCAACAAACTGCATAACATGAAACCAGCTCAAAGTCTATTTTCCCGGAATTTAACGCAGTGCACATGGGAAACGTCACCATCTGCTGAACAATCACCTTCGGCTCTCTCTCCACACATGTCTCTTCACGTTTTAAATATTTGCAGTATGTTTGTTGATCAAGAAGTCATTATCCAGAAAAGGTCGTTATTCAATCCACAAAAACTGGTAGTTTCCCATAAACTTGGCTTTGCTCAATATCACCTTCCATCCGTACCCCTCGACCCGACGACAAATTGAAGCTGCTCCATGTGAGGCTCAGACCTCAACCTTTGGCACAGCACACCCCACTATACTGGCACAGAGATACCATGCACTGGTCATCTGCAGCACTTTGAGCAACACATTAATGCTTACCTCCACATTCCTGGTTGTACCTTAACGGTTGGGAAACCGAGTTTCTCTGATTCCATGGCTGGTAACAGTGATTATGCGATCATCTTCACCAATGGTTTTGACCCCGAGTGAGGCAAGTGGTGAGCTTCTTATTGCAAAGATGGGTAGATTGTTAAAATATACAACTTCAACATTTGCCTTCACTAACCCATGAGCTTTTTATTTTGTTTTTCAAATGTAGAAATCTTAAAATCTTCATCTTAAACACACTCAATGACAGGTCTCCATTGTGTCTCTGGCATCAAATTCCAAAGTGTAAACCCCTCTGAATTCTTCCACTGCAGTCCGCTGTTTGGGAAGTGTTCCTGTTGTGGGAAATGCACTTCCCCGTGTGTCAACTGTTGCTCCCAGTATGCGCTCTGGCACTGAACTCATTTTCCTTCTGACACTAGCTCACTGTGTTGCTGAGAATATACAGTAACTTGGTGTCGCACGGCCCAGGAAAATGATACAGATCAAGGTTTTTGCATTGTTGAATTCAATTGTCAGTTTAGCCTTATTTCGGATTTTGAAATTGTCAGTTCTGTACACAGGTTCGTGTCAAAAATATCTGAACGGAAGTAAGGTGTTCCGAATAATGACATTGAGCACTATGTGTTCACCTCCAGTCTGGAAAACAATTCCTCACAGACAATTTTACACCTTCTGCTGTCACGGGCTCTTCATCCTGTTGACTTCAAATCGCCACAGAATTCAACAGACCTTGTTACATAGTAATTTCTTCAATTTTGTTCAAATCATTGCGAGCAGAGTATCACAGTGGGAGTGTGCTTCCTCAAAACCCAGAGGTCAGTCCATACACTTGGAACTGTACTGCGCTAATTATCATTTAGCCAACACCACGGAGAAATATCTGCTGCGCTGCATAATTTAAGCAACTCAATTACTCATACGGTTACATGCCTTTGAGTATGTATGATGATGTGGCAGCGAGGTTAAGGTGGTGGACTGCTAACCCATTATGTTCTACACTAGGGGGTTCACATCCCACTATCATTAGTGGTTTTGTTGTTGCCATTTTTGGATGACCACAGCTGACCTGTTGAAATTGAAACTCCAATGGTCAGTTTCTATGCATTACGCCATTATAAAATCTCAAAGAATAATTTGAGCCTTTTGGCTAAACTGCATTGAAATGTGGATTTAATTGGGATAATGAAAAGGTACGGGTTTCTCTTTTCCAAGTCAAGTTGCTGTGAACTTTCATCATTTGAAAGAAATTCAAGAAAATGAAATAACGAGAGATGCGAAGTGCATGTTTATGCAATGCAATTCCTAATGAGTGTTTTGTCAATGAAATCTGGAGCAGGTTGGGTGGAAGTGAATCATCTTGGTGAGAAGAGCACAGTGAGACGGCACAAAATAATGGAGATATTTCAAAAAGGGCAGGGTATGTGTGCAGGGGCACAGAGAACTGGCTGCAAATGCACAGTCGAGAATTGCCGTTGTGGGTGCCGTGCATGGGCATAGACAGACTTAAACATTGGTCTCGCCCTTTCCCCTTGGTCGTGCCATTGATGACTGATGGACATAAGATACAGATAAAGGCAAGATGTGGTAAGCAAGGTCCCTCTCGTTATGCACACACTGGATGCATCACATTGAAGTATGAACAACTGGAGAAGTCAGCATGTTAACTGCAGGGAATGAACCTAACCTGTGTTTCAATAAACGCAGATTAATGCAGCATAAACTTAAAAATGATTTCAAGTGTCTTTATATGCATGTCATTAACAGATGTTTCATTCTAATACCTGTGTGGTGGAAAGAAGAAGACACCACATTTCAAGGTCGATGACAACACTAGCAATTTTTTCTTGAAATTGAGATCTATTTGATAATTTCACACAGTGAACAAGTTCAATTTAAATAATACAAATCACATTCCCTCACCTGGAATAAAAGTGTGATTTCATTACAAACATCTTCCTTGCTAAGTAGCAGTTACTCAACATGAAAAATAGGATGCAATTTTTATTGAACATACGTCAATTCGCACCACTATCTTCCTTGGGATTGACTGCAGTGTGCACATGCTAACTAACGTTTAAGAAAGAAAGTCTTTTGGAAATAACGATTCGGTGGTGATTGAGAATAAGATTAGGTTCTCATGATGTGGATATTCCACCAATGGTTCCAGTAGTAGAAATGGTCAGTGGGCAGTATTTCTACGATGGTGTAGAGGTGTGTGAGCTGCCAGAGATAAGAGCTCCCACCTCATCTGGAGCAGCATCTGCTGACATAGACCAGGGAGCTTTGTGACATCAGTCTGGGAGTTCCAAGCACACCTGGACTAGTTTTTATTGACATGAAGCAGCAGGGAGCATTGGGACATCAGAGTGGTAGATTCAACCTCAACTGAACCGCTTCTATTGACATGGGGGTAGGGAGCATTGGGACACCAGATTGGGAGCTACAACGTCACCTAGAGCAGCTTCTATTGACATGGAGCAGCAAGCAGCAATGGAACGTCATGTCGGGATCTCCAACCTAACCTGGAGCAGCTTGCATTTGCATGGAAGAGGAGGGAATATTGGGACAGTAGGCTGGGGAAAGCATATTCAACTATTTTAATCTGAAGTAAAATAGGTTTCAACACCTCAGATGTTAATTGATTTATGAAGAATCTGTCCCGGCAAAATAATTAATTTTGTAGATATTAAAGACACGTCCTGCAAATGTTCAACTCAGGAAAATACATTGCTACAGAGAGAAATGGGAATGATGTTTCAAGTCTTTGACTTGTTTTCTTTTTGCATTGGATAACATCACCGGAATTACTTTTTCACTCATTTCATGTTTATCAGTTTTCTGCAAATACGGAAAGGTCATTAATGTAATATAAAGCTGAATATTAATGGGAATATAAAATATTGTGATTAGGCTGGCGTTTACCTCTAATTATGGTGGAAACGCAGCAAAGTCAGTTGTAATTTCCTCGATCAGCAGTGACCTCACTTATTGGCTGATCAGATTGTGAATGGTAGTTTTTTAAAGGACAATTTGAAGTAAATCAACAATGTTGATTTTCTTTGTTCTTTGTTCACCTTGTGAATGTTACTGCTATTGCTCATGTCCTTGTTTACACCACAGATCTGCAGCGTGTCAAATCTCAGCTGTGCAGCTGGCCAGTGGTACAACCATTCGTATAGCTGGCTACTTATCAGTTGGTGTAGGTTTGACTTTTACTTGGCGCAGTCGCATTGTGGAGATTCATCACACATCCAAACTAATCTTTCTTGCTCCACTGAGATGGAGTATATTTGAAATTTTCATCTCTACGAACGAAAACGATTTCACTGTCTTCGATCAGTTAAACATTACCAAGGACGATCAGAGTTAAAGATTACACAACACCAGATTGTATCGAATAGGTGTATTTGAAACCACCAGTGTTCCATGCGCTGCTTCTTCATCAGTTGGTTGTCAACTGTGGGACTCTAACCTTGCTTTGTGTGATTAATAAATTTGTCCACCCCAGTCCAATACCAACACCTCCAAGTCATGGGTAACATCGACACCACGAACGGTCGGTTAAAGTCCAGATGATGTTCCAAAAGATCGCGCATGTTGACACACACAGCAATTTTCTGCAGAAAGACACCCAGCTGATGAAGGAGTGGCTCTCCGAAAGCTAGTGTTTCCAAACAAACCTGCTGGACTATGCCGTGATGTTGTGTGTTTTTTTTTTTACTTTGTCTACCGAACTCAAACACTGGCAATTCCATATCATAGAGAACATCAGTCAAGTCGCAGCGCTCTCAGAGAAGACAATCCTGGAAAAGCCCCACACATTGATCATAGGTACGTTTCATTTTCAGAAAACCAACCCACTCAATCGCTGAGACTCAGTTTTGACAGTTTTTTGAAACTCTTTCAAAGTGGAATCAGATGAGAATGATGAACTGTCCGACTGTGCAGAGAGAGGGAAGACACTTTTCCATTCTTTCAAGGGCTGGGGTATTGACTAATCTAAGACATTAAACAGATTCCTGGTAGAGCTGCTTTCTCTGCCTCAGGAACAAGAAGTCCTGATTTAAGAAGTCAAGGAGTTAAAAATCGCAATAGGAGTTAAAAAGTCATAGTCCAACAGGTTTAATCGGAAGCATGAGTATTTGGAGGGCTGCTCCTTCATCAGGTGGTTATGAACTACACAGTTGTAAGATACAGAATTTATTGCAAAAGTTACAGTGTGACGTAACTGAAATTTTACTTTGAAAAATAACTTGATTGTTTGTTAAATCTTCCATCTGTTACGTTAGGTTCACTTCCTTCCTATGTAAATCGCAAAACTTTCCTTTAATAGTTACATTCTCAGGTGAACTTTAACAATTAATGTCAACCCAGCTAATATGTTGAAGGTGTTAGTCCCTGTGTGCTGTGTCCGTGCCATAATGTTTAGACTGACGCTAATCTAATAAAAACCAACACGCTGCAGGCAAGGATGCTTTGAGGCATGATACAATGGTGAAACCGAGCAGAGGCTACAGTACGGATGAATGGCGAATGCACATCAATCAACAGGCAGGTGTGCCCCTTCGCAGTTGGGGAGCACTTCAGTGGTCCAGGACATTCGACCTCGGACCTTCGGGTGACCATCCTCTAAGGCGGACTTCGGAACAAGCAGCAGCTGAAAGTGCCTGAGCAGTGGCTGATAGCTAAGTTCGGTACCCATGATGATGGCCTCAACCGGGACCTTGGGCTCATGTCAATGTACAGGTGATCCCATTACCCTATCTACACAAACAGACCCTGCTACACACACACACACACACACACACACTCACACACACACGCACACAAACACATATACTTTTGTGCGGTGAATTTGTACTTGCAGAGTTACATTGTACTTTGCTCAAAAACAACATGAATCCAAGTAAGTCTCTGGTAACTGATTTTTAAAAATTAGAATCAATGTAAACATTATGGAACAGACAGCAGCACACGGGGGCAGACACCAGTTGTTAAACTCCACCTGAGAATGAAACTTTAAATGAAAAAAAGTTTTGCACTTTACATATGAAAGAAGTGAAGCTCACATTGTCATTCTAACAGATCGGAGACTTAGCAAAAAATCAAGGTATTTTTCAAGGTATAATTTCAGTTACATCACACTGTAACCTTGTGCTATAAATTCTGTGTCTTACAACTGTGAACTCAACAACCACCTTATGAATGAGCAGCAGTCCGAAAGCTAGTATTTCCAATTTAGCCTGTTGGAATATAAACTGGTGTTGAGTGATTTTCAAATCTGCACACCCCAGTGCAAAACCTGCATCTCCAAGTCTTTCAATCCGAGGCACTCTTTGTGCATTCAACTTATTAAATCCTTGAAAAAACCTGAATGTTTCAGTAATGATCATTTTTGTAGTACTGAGTCTGAGCAGGCAAAGGCAACTGCTTTCAACGTTTATTCCCATTTGAATTCATCTCCGATATGAAATTCTCACTGACTCTGACAGCACTGATACCTTTGCTGTTTTGTAATGTCAGGAATTCATGTTCAATTTACGACTTTCATAAGGAACAAAAAAAAATATTTCCCTGACTGGAAATCAACATTGGGAAATAGCAGTGAGAGATCTGAATTTTAACACTTTCGCAACAAGGAAGACAGATGCAATGCTTGCAAATTTTCTTGGGAACTTTGTTTTTACCTTATCGGTTCAGTTGAAAAATGACAGTCATTGAGTTTTTAAGAACATGGCGGGAGGCCTTTCAGCCTATTGCATCATCATCAGTCATCAAACATCTGGCTTGTAAACACAGTTTCCAGCACGTGTCTCATCGCCTGGTGTGTTCTAAATTTCAAGTCTTCAGTTAAATTGTTATTCAATTTCTTAAGGGCTTAAGTTAAACAAAAACACATTCTGTGAACTAACAGTTCTGAGAGTGAAATTCTTTCTCAGAGCGGTTTGTCAGTTTTCCTCAAGATGCTGTGGAAAATGTTTCTGTGCTCACATCTGAATTGGTTTACCCTGTTTCTTCTTCAGCTTCCTTCTTCTTTCTATTAAATGGTTTAGATTCCATTACAGACACAAGGTGCAGGTTGCGGAAGTCACGTGTTTGTACTTTCACTGACACTCTGTCTCAGCGGGAGCTGCAGACCTTCCCCACGCTGATTCAGAAAGCACTGTCCTTCCTGCGATATGTCCCATGGCGAATGGAAGGACAGGCATTAATAACCCGCACTTTGGAATGTAGCGACAGTTTTAAAACATTTGCGCTGCCCCAGCGAGGAACTGAGCTCCGATCTCCTGCATAACATGCGGCGACTCTAACAGCTATACTACCGAGGACAACAGTTTCAAAGGAGACCCTTCAGCCCGTTGTATCTCCATTTGTCAAAAACAACTGCTAAAAGACTCGAATTGTTTAGCCCATAGCCTTATAGTTATTGGCAGAACATATTCATATCTGAATATTACTTCAGGTTAAAAGGGTCCCTTCCTCTCTGACCCTTACAGACACAGTTTTGCAAATTTCAACACCCGCCGGCCTATAACGCCTTTTCACACATCTACTTAAACCTTTCTGTCTTTCTCATTAAATTTCTGGTACCCTGTGATCGATCGATCCGTCGATGGGAAATGTTACTTTCAGTCTACCTTATCCGCACCCCTCATTTTTTTGTACATCTGAACCATGCCTTCTCACAAACGCCTCTGCAATGTGAAAAACAACTCCAATCTTACCTGCCTCTCTTCCTGACTGAATCTCTTCAGCCCAGACACTATCTGAGTGAATCTCTCCTGCACCTTTCTCAGTGTGATCACATCCCTGGAATTATGTGAATTGCAGTCAATTGTCTAGGCAGAGTCGAATGAAACTTTTTTTTAAATTCTGCACCAGCATGCGGTGCGTCTCTGCAGCATATATTGCCAAGCGGTCTGGAGTCACATGGAGTCCAGAGCAGTTAAGGATGGCAGATTCCTTCCCTCAAGGCCTTCAGTGAAACAGATGGGATTTTCGAACAACGGATTAAGCGTATTCTTAATTGGAAGTATTTCTTGCATTTATATTCTATCATCGTCGTGGTGTGGTGAGAATCAAACCCGTCTCCCCAGAACGTGACCTGGCCTTTTGTGTTCATAATCCAGCGATAATACCCGTTGGCTATCGCAGAAAACCGTCATGGCTGATCTTTTCCAATAGAGTCTCTTATCCCCAATTATTCTCTGTGTCCACTTATTGAGCCTCACGCTCCAATAATCTCTGGTCCATGTCAGTAAAAGCTGCTAAAAGAGAATTGATTGCACAGCCACGATATCCAAACGGATCGAATGATTTGAAGGTGCCAATGAAAAGATTGAGGCATGGTCACCCAGTAGCAGTGAGTGCAATGGCACAGACTGGACGGTATCAACGTGTAAGTGTATGTTAGATTGTGCAATGCCTCAGTCAAATGGGACGAGGGACAGGAAAGAGAGTTAGGGCGAGTGGGAGGAAGAGACATCTTCCAGAACTTTTGGTTATAAATGCTGATAAATGAAACGCAGAAATATCAGAGAACGAAATTCGATGGAAAACAAATCATCACCTCGGAGATTATTATCATGCAAAAACGAGTTATTTCTAACCGTATTTCAGCAAAAGGAAAACTTTGAGACAACTGACCGATATGACGTGGATTTGGTACGAAGTCGCTGCAACCACAACGCAGAAAACAAAATACTAAATGGTTACAGCACTCCACAGACGACGCTTGTAAACTGCAGCCAGTATGGTAGCAGAGGAAATGTCAGGAAGAATATGCAATATCAGGACTTAATTTACAGGCATGTGGGAACTCTGAATGGGCTGAGTCTTTAACTTTAACGTCCCCAGAGTCTGTGGAGATTCCATGAATGAGAGTGTTGGAGAATGGGATTTATGAAACTCTCCAACCTCATGGGACAGTACAGGATAGGCTACAATAGCATTATAGTTTAACATCGGCTACTTCATCACTTTGCCCACACAATTACACTTAATTCCAGTTCTCGACTGAAGCAGGCATGAAGATCCAATTGGAAGTTGGGATGGAATGACGGGAGAGTGGCGCGTGTATTTCCGAGGTTGGGACTGCTCCTGGTCAAAAACGAGGAGGAAGGGAATACTTGCCCCCATTTATAATATTATAGCCATAAGCAGTACATGTTTTTGACGCAATCAACTGGCGCATCTAAAGCGTGTTGAACCTTTAACTTGGGGGTGACAATGTTCGAAATTTCATTTTCCTATTTGGATCAGTGTTCTTGACATTGGCAGTAGCAGCTGCTTATGCTTGCATCAGCTCAGGATCAGTTTCTTCTTCCCATTAAATACTGCAACCTTGAGAAAGTTGTGTTGTCATTATATAATAAATGAGTCATTCTTGGGGACTCAGACACGGAACTGGTAATGTTAAAGTTCGACGAATAAAACCTGAAATGAAAGCCTGACCTCAGGAACAGAGAACATGCCTTTAATTTCCTGCAATCCCATCCATGCATGACCCTTATGCAGGGGATGCTACCATCTTTACCCAATCCTGCCTACTTGTGATTTCAGGTGCAGAACAACATAGCTGACCCTTAATCCGAGAATGCCGACACTGTAGGTAGGCTGGACATTCGGCCCATTCCAGTCGACACCATCCCTCCGAAGCACATCCTATCAGACCCACACTCCATACCTATTCCGATCCCCTTCATTTCCCATGGCTGATCCCTGTAACCTGCACACCTTCAGACTGTGGGAGGAAACTCACACAATCAAAGAGAGAATGTGCAAACTGCACACAGTCACACAAGACTGGGATCGAATCCATGTCTCTCGTGCAGAGAGGCAGCAGCGAATCAGGATGAACAACAAATGCTGTCCTGACCAGCGACATCCACACCCTGTGGGTATGTATCAGGAAGAAAAAAACACGTTCACAAATGCACAACGGGACTTATGTCTGCGTGGGCATGATTTGAGCCAATCGTTCATCCTGGGTAGTTACAAGCACACCGATATCACAGAGAAACCAGGGAAATGCTGGATTCAATTACCTGTTGCAGTAGAAACTCGTTTACTCAGTCAAACTGGGGACAGTCTGTTCAACAGTCCCGTGTGTGGGAAGGGCTCTATGAGCAATAAAAACTTCAGAGTAACCAGCAAGATTACATATCCCAGAAGGAGATCAATTAAACTGTCAACGCTGCTGTTAATCCCAACCAGCTGCCGGTTTCATCGCGTCAAAGTCATAGACGCACGCAGCATGAAAACAGGCCTTTCACTCCTATTTGTTCATACTGAACATAATGACAAACTAAACGAGTCGCATCTGACGACTCCTGTAATTGCTGAGTGTTAGTAATGCCCTTGTAATAATATTACTGCATTGTTAATATGAATGTCCAGATATACTTCAATGGACACCGGTTCAAATCCTGGCGTGGCAGATGCTGGGATTTTATTTCAATAAATACCTAGAGTTGATGAGTCTAATGATGATGTTGAATCAGTTGTTGTAGATCTGATTCACTAATGCCTGATAGGGAAGGAAACTGCCATACTTATCTGGTCTGGTATATGGCTCCAGATCCATAATATCGTGATTGATTCTGAACTGCCCTCTGGGCAATAAATAATGGACTAGGCATAAATGAATAGCTTTTTTCTAATCCCACGGAAACTTTCCAATGCATTTATCTATCGAAATATCCTTCAAATATTGTAAATGTATTTTCATTCATCACTGCCTCAGGAAGTGAATTGCACACATAAACCATCCTCTGTTAAAAACAGCCTCTCATGTCGTTTTTAAAATATCTCTCTTTTCACCTGAAACATTTACCCTCTCGTCTTGAAGTGTCACTGCTTGGAGAAAAGACATTTAAAGGTAATTATATTCGAACTCGCACTAATTTATAAATTTCTATCAGGTCGCCTTTCAAACTCCAGTTCTCGTGTGAAAATATTCTCAGCCTATCCAGCCTTTCATTGTAACTCAAACCTTCCCCACTACCAATATGCTGATACACGTCTTCAAAATCTACTCCAGCTGAATAATTTCCTTGCTATTACTGGGCGACAAGAACTGGACACAGTATTCCAGAAGAGGCCTCACACAATGTCCTGTTCCATTCAACATGATGTACCAACTCCTACGCTCAAAGGACTGTGCAACGCAGGTAGGATGACTTTTTTAAATTAACCATTCTGTCTATATGTGAAGCAAACTAAAAAGAAATATTTAACTGCATCCCTGACCTCCGTTTTCCAAAACATTATGCAACGCCCTAGCACTAATTGTATGAACCCTTCTCTTATTTGATGTAGCAAAACGCAATACCTTCCATTTATCCAGATTGAACTCCATGTAAAATATTTCAGCCCAAAGACGCATTGGATTAAGATCCTTCTGGAAACTTAGATCACCTTCTTTACAGTCTCCAATTCTGCTGTCCTCTAAATGATTATGGACCATGGCTTCTATGAGTTCCATTGTTTTCTCATATAGGTCAATGATTTATACTTATTTGTCGTGGCCATCATTTCGCAGTTTGAAAATCAGGTAACAATTAGTCATGTTGTTAACTATGAGGAAGAAATCCATAGACTGCAGGGAGATTGGAAACAATTGGCAAGAAAAATGCGGAAAGGAATTCAATCCAGTGAAGTGGGTGATAATGAATTTGGGGAGGAACAATGATAAATGTGTGAATACTGAGTGGTTTAAAGTAATAAAAGAGAAATTGGAGTAGACATTCAACAATTTTTGAAGGTGATTGGATAAGGGATCAAGTGGTCTCGAGGGGTTGGAGATAATTTCTGTTCTTGACTGCAGGTGGGAATATAAGAGCAGGTTAACTTTAGCAACGGCCTATTCAATGGCCTATTCAAGATCAATGAACAGGGTAACCAATTGGACGGAAGTGCGTACTGCAGGTGCTGGAAATCAGAATCAAGATTGGAGGGGTGCTGAAGAAGCACAGCAGGTCAGGCAGCATCCGAGTTGCAGAAAAAAAAACGTTTCGGGAAAAAGCCCTTCATCAGGAATAAAGCTGGGATCCTCGAGGGTGGAGAGATAAACGGGAGGATGGGTCTGGGAAGAATTTAGCTGAGAGTGCAAGAGGTGGATGGAGATGGGGTGAAAGGTGATAGGTCGGAGAAGAGGTTGGAGTGGATAGGTACGAAGGAAGACAGACAGGTGGGACAGGTCAGTAGGATGGTGCCAAGTTAGAAAGTTGGAGATGAGGAAACTGGTGAAGACCAAGTTGATGCCCTGGTGTTGAAAGGTCCCGAGGTGGAAGATCTGGTGTCCATTGGTGAGGGAATGGCGGTGGAGGAGACCCAGGAACTGCATGTCCTTGGGAGAGTCGGGGGTGGGGGGGTTGTTAGTTGATGTTTTTGGTCATGGGGCATTTGGGTTGAATTTTGCGGGTGCCCTGGAAATGTTCTCTGAAGCGCTCTGCGAGAAGGTGTCTGTCGGCCCCAATGTAGAGGAGACTGCATCGCGAGCAACAGATGCAATAAATGACATGTGTGGAAGTGCACATTTGATGGATGTGGAAGGCTCATTGGAACCTTGGAAGGATGTGAGAGGGAAGATTTTGTTACAGGTTTTGTAATTCCTGTGGTGGCAGGGTAAAGTGCCACGAGGGGAGGATGGGTCATTGGAGGGCTTGGACTTGACTCGGTAGTCGTGGAGGAAGCAGTTTTTGTGAAAAGTGGATAGGGGTGGGGCGGGAAATATATCCCTCGAGGTCAGTGTTGCTGACACTTTTTACAAACCCACTGATCCCCACAGCTATCTGGATTATACCTCCTCCCACACCACCTCTTGAGCAAATGTTATCCTGTATTCCCAATTCCGCCACCTCAATCGCATCTGCTCCCAAAGGTCCAGCTCCACCACAGAACACACCAGATAGCCTCCTTCTTTAAAGACCGGAATTTCCCCTCCGATGTGGTTGAAGATGCCCTCCAACGCATCTCATCCATGTCCCGTACCTCCGCCCATGAACCCCACACCTCCAACCACAACAAGGACAGAACCTCCCTGGTCCTCATCTTCTAGCCCTGGAACCTCTGCATAAGTCACACCATCCACTGACAGTTTCGCCACCTCTAAACGGATTCCACCACCAGGGTTATGTTCCCCTTCAAAGTTTTGGAGAAGATTTGTAGCTCGGGTGCTTGTTGTTGTGGTTCTGTTCGCCGAGCTGGGAATTTGTCTTGCAAACGTTTCGTCCCCTGTCTAGGTGACATCCTCAGTGCTTGGGAGCCTCCTGTGTAGCGCTTCTGTGCTGTTTCCTCCGGCATTTATCGTGGCCTGTCTCTGCCGCATCCGGTTGTCAGTTGGAGCTGTCCGCTGTAGTGGTCGGTATATTGGGTCCAGGGCGATGTGTTTGTTGATAGAGTCTGTGGATGAGTGCCATGCCTCCAGGAATTCCCTGGCTGTTCTCTGTTTGGCTTGCCCTATAATGGTAATGTTGTCCCAGTCGAATTTCTGTTGCTTGTCGTCTGTGTGTGTGGCTACTAAGGATAGCTGGTCGTGTCGTTGCGTGGCTAGTTGGTGTTCATGTATACGGGTCGTTAACTGCCTTCCTGTTTGTCCAATGTAGTGTTTCGTGCAGTCCTTGCATGGGAGTTTGTACACTACATTAGTTTTGCTGATGTTGGGTATCGGGTCCTTCGTTCTGGTGAGTTGTTGTCTGAGCGTGGCTGTTGGTTTGTGTGCTGTAATGAGTCCTAGTGGTCTCAGTAGTCTGCCTGTCAGTTCATAAATGCTCCTGATATATGGTAGTGTGGCTAGTACTTTGGGTTGCGGCATGTCCTCGCTCCGTTGTCTCTCCCATTCCTAGACGTGATGGTACAGAGAACACCGAATGGAGAATTCACCACAAAGGTTTACAGGAAAGCCACACACACAGACCAAGTCCTGAACTATGAAAGCAACCACCCCAACACACACAAGCGAAGTTGCATTAGGATACTATTCAAAAGGGCCACAACACACTGCAGCACACCAGAACTGCAAAAAGTGGAAGAGTAACACCTATACAACATATTCGCCAAAAACGGATACCATCACAATTTCATCAACAGATGCCTAAGAGAGAGACAGCAGAACGAGGAAATGCCGCAACCCAAAGGAGTAGCCACACGACCATACATCAGGAGCATTTCTGAACTGACAGCCAGACTACTGCGACCACTAGGACTCATAACAGCACACAAACCAACAGCCACGCTCAGACAACAACTCACCAGAATGAAGGACCCGATACCCAACATGAGCAAAACCAATGTAGTGTACAAAATCCCATGCAAGGACAGCACAAAACACTACATCGGACAAACAGGAAGACAGTTAACGACCCGTATCCATGACCACCAACTCGCCACGCAACGACACGACCAGCTATCCTAAGTAGCCACACACACAGACGACAAGCAACATGAATTCGACTGGGACAACACTACCATTATAGGGCAACCCAAACAGAGAACAGCCAGGGAATTCCTAGAGGCATGGCACTCATCCACAGAATCTAGCAACAAACACATCGACCTGGATCCAATATACCGCCACTACAGCGGACAGCTCGAACTGACAACCGGAAGCAGCAGAGACAGGCCACTATAAATGCCTGAGAAAACAGCACAGAAGCGCTTCACAGGAGGCTCCCAAGCACTGAGGATGTGACCTTGACAGAGGACAAAACGTTTGCTAGACAAATTCCCAGCTTGGCGAACAGAACCACTACATATGTTCCCCTCCCCACACCTATCCACTTTCCGCCAAGACCATTCGCTGTGTGACTACCTCGTCAAGTCCACACCCTCCAATGACCCACCCTTCCCGCTTGGCAACTTCCCCTGTCACTGCAGCAATTGCAAACCATGCACCCACATCTACCTCCCCACCTCTGTCCAAGGCTCAAATGGAGGCTTCCACATCCATCAAGCTTTCTCCTGCACTTCCACACATATCAGTTCTTGCATACGTTCCTCCCGGTGTGGTCTCCTCTGAGTTGGAGAGAGGAGATGTGTTCTCACAGAGCACCTCAGCGAGTATTTACAGGATATCCGCAAGAATCAACCCCAGTGCCTCATGCCAAACAATTCAACTCCCCCTCCACTCTCCCGAGGACATGAAGATCCTGGCCTCCTGTGTCGCCACTGCCTCATGACCCGATGCATGGAGGAAGAAAGCCTCATCATCCGCCTGGGGACCCTTCAACCCTATGGCATCAATTTGGACTTCTCCCGTTGCCTCATTTGCCCTCCACCTACCTTACCCCAGTTCCCACCTTCCAACTCAACACCGTCGGCCTTACTTGCCCCACCTGTGCATCTTCATTCCCACCTATCCACGCCACTTCTTCTCTGACATATCATGTTCACCCCCCGCCTGCATCCACTTACAGCACTCGCAGCTACCTTCTCCCCACCGTTCCCATTTATCTCTCAATCCCATATGCTCCCAGTCTCATTCCTGATGAAGGGTTTTTACCTGAAACCTCCATTTCCCCTGCTCCTCAGATGCTTCGAGACCTGATGTGCTTCTCCAACACCACTCTAATCTTGAGGGGAGTCAGTTCATTGAGAGAGTTTTCGGATATTTTCTATTGTTGACCACGGGCTGTGGATGATAGCAGAACGTTAGCAACCACCAGGTTAGGGAACAGCTAAATGACTGAGCACAAGTCTGGTCATCGCGTAAATCAACATTTTTCTTAAAATTGTAAGATAAAAGATGGAAGGCTGAAGTATGCAATTTTGCCCATCAAGACCGTTTCACAAATTAGTTTATCACTGATTCCTTTCCAAGTCAGAGTGCTATGGGCCTTGGAGGGAACTTGCAAATGGTGGCATTTAATTGCACCATCCAAACTTGAGCTTGTCGTCAGTACAGCTGTTGTGCTTTGAAGGTTCTGTCAAACATGACTTACTGCAGTGCATCTTGTAGTTGGTGCACTCTGCTGCAATTGCGCCTTAGCGGTGAAGGGAATGAATATTGCAGGTGTTGAAGAGGGTACATTCAAGTGACTGCATTGTCGCGGACAGTGTCCAGTTCCTTAAGTGTTATTGAAGTTAAACCCATCTAGGCAAATGGAGAGAGTTATGTTCCTCGTCTCATTTGTGCCTTGCAAACGATGTAGGATTCATGGAGCAATGAGTTGAGTTTATCATCAAAAGAATGTCTCAAGAACATGTTGTTGTTGTCAAAGTGTTTATGTAGCCAGATTCTATACGTTTCCCCCCGAAATAATAGCTCTGTAGACGATTACACGGGGTAATTTGTTTACAGTAAAGTTATTGAATGTCAATGAGATATGATGAGTTTCTCATTTGCGAAGTGATCATTACTCTATTTCGTCCTTGTGTGGACCAATCTGATTCCAGTCGCTGTCTGATTTCAAGATCCAATTCCCGTCTGTTCTTGAAATTTTAACCGTTTCTTCGCATAAATGTCTCCACCTGCCTTAATAATATGTAAGGACGCTAGAGGGGACAGCAGAGATTTACGGACATGTTGCCAACACTGGAGAAAATGTAGCTTCTTGGAATGATTGGTGAGGCTGGGATTATTCTCCTTGAAACAAATGAGAGGGAGGGGAGCTCTATAATCACATAATAACATCTATAAACGTTCAATATTCATTGACAGGGTAGTTACGGGCTGGTGGTATGAGGAGAGCACCAGAGGACATGAACTCAGAATTAGGTATTGCCGATTTAATTCAGAAATGAGGGGTAATTTCTTTGCTCAGGGGCTAATGAATCGGTAGAACTCCTTGCCGAAATTGTTGTTGAGGCTGAGTTGTTGTGTATTTTCAAACTGTGCCAGACTGATATTTCACCAGAAAGGCGATGAAGTTTTGTCGAGGCAATGCTGGAGAATGGAGTTGAGGATTATCAGATCAGCCATTACTTCGTTGAATGGTGGACAGACTCGATGGGCTGAATGGCCGACTTCCAATCCGACATCATTTTATTTTATTTTATTTTATCAATTTTAACGCCTTATTTTATTGATATCTTTAGAATTCTGAAAGGATGGGATGAAGTGATAGAAAGGGTTTTCAAACTGATCAGACAGATCAGGAACTAGGTTCATAAGTTCATAAACAAGAAATGTGCTGTGGCCTGGAGACAACAAATGGCACTGGGCACACCGCAGATGGGTGTGTGCAGATGTTGTGATTGCTAAAGAAAATTGGTAGATCTAATATTGTTGCCAACTTGGTGATCACGCTGGATGATGGATCACGGTATGATTCACACAGCAAAAGGTTGTGAAAGAATGAATGATTGGTTTCATTGGAAATGTTTTCTGCGGTTCCAATTCAATTGACTGTTTAAAATACTGATCAGAACTTTGTGTGGAGTATTACATTAAAATTCACAAGCCCACTGGACAAACTATTGCACCCGATCTCTCCTTATTTGTTCCCCTTTCATTTGATGTAAATTCATAGAAAGTCAAGATGGAATGAAAGGAGAATACAAACATTTGCCCTCCTTTTCATTATCCCAATGTAACTTACAACAGAACCAAATTGCTCTACTTCGACTTTGATGAGGTATCGATTTATCACAAATCTCCGGTGCAATGAAGGGCAAGAGGAAGATTCTCCATCCAAAGTATCCTAAAGATGGGAGGCACAAATGGAAACAACAGCTGCGTTTCATAGAAGTAACAGCCCGAGTAGGATTCAAATCCACACCAGCACAATGGAAGAGCAACCCGTCGCCTGAACCCCTGGGAGACTTCAGCCCATTGCAAAGGGGCTCACATATGACCCCGTCAAGATCACATATGGTGCACCGAGGGGTTAAGAAATTCCCTGAGCGGAATCGAATCCACACCATTATGTTTCTGCTTTCAGTGGAATAATAATACCAGCAAAATCCAAGGGATTGACCTCGTCCTTGGAAGGAATACCTTGTCCTTGATTTATTTCGAGTCGGAACTGTCTCAGAATGACCCAGCAAGCATGCAATTCCCGTCACATTCACACGCGCATTTCGTCTTGACGCATAATTTCTTCAGACAGTTTCTCTCTCACGTGAAGAAGTATATACGGAGAGAGAAGTGAAGGTGATGTTTTAGCTCGATGGTCTATCTCATACGGCTGAACCTGAAATGGGTAAAATTCCCGGAAATGCAGTTTTGTTCGTTTCATTTTATTAATTTTGCGGCAACTTCACTCTGTTCATTCCAATGATCGGAAGTGAATTGGATTTATATGATTGGAACGCTCAACGTTGTGTTCAATTTAGCTCCGAATTTATTTCAGCTTAAAGAAAATACTGATGAGAAAAACAGAAGGTTAAACTACAAAATAAGATGCCAGTTTTGATGCTCAGTTAGTTTGGCAGATTTGAGTGGGTGTCAAATGAACCCAACATCATGGCGATCGTCCTCCCTTCTTTAAGGCAAGGGATTAAAGCCGGAAATCGATCTCCAAAGACGGGTCACTTCCTATTCATTATGGAATAGCTTTGCTTGACAATATACAAAATCTGCTCAGTTCCATTTATAATGCTTCATGTGGAATATTAAGATAAATCTTTCAAAACTCTGAGTATTTTTTGCTGAATCTTACTCAGCTGCATTTTTTTCCAATATTTCTTTGCATCTGAAGTCGTCCAAATTAGACATTGTTTCCTCGCACCTTCAACCCCCTACACAATCCTTTACACTTTTACCTGGCCACAGGCTGTCTGTCTCCTGGTGAAACTCACTGCTTGTGTGTCTCTAAATGTGCCTTTCCAAGTATTTTGGAAAAGGATGGTCTGAGTGACAGAAATTCTGCTCCCATTATTTCTTTGTCCTACATCGACGGTTTTGAAATCTTGACTTTCAGAAATTTATGCACTTGAAAGAGTGAATTTACGACATATTTACTCTCTCCAAACCTCAAATATTCTGGAAAACTTCTATTCGGTTTTCCTTGGTTTAGTTTCAAATTTTCCAAAACGCAAAAGAATTAAACTCCATCCCCATGAAACGCCATCAACATCGTCTCTGATGTCTTAGCAGCCCAGTAAATGCTGGCAGTGTCCTCTCTGATAGAATCACAGATTCCCTACAATGCAGAAAGTGCAGTTCAGTCAATCAAGGCTTTCAGGAGACTCTGAACAGCATCTCAGCCAGACTTAGATCCCGGCTCTATCCCCGCAGGCCTATGGCTTGTGATTTCAAATAAACCTGCTGGAATAAAGCCTGGCATCGTGTGACTGCTGAACTTATCACTGCGTTACCCATGGCTAATTCACTTAACTTACTGAATTCACTCCCTGGACACATCACCACCATGTAACATCGCCAATCCACCTAATCTACAGACTTAAGAGCAGTGCGACCCACTGAGCAAATGTACCATCACATTAAACACAATCTGTATCATGTATAACAGATAGTGGCACTGGCAACTCCGCCTAGTGAAAGCAAACTGCGCCCACCAACCCGAATTCAATCCATCCAAACGCGGTTCTACGCTGTATAACCTCAGTAGTTCTGCTGGAAATGTTTCTGCACTCAGATCTAAATGGGTTTACTCTGTTTTCTTCCTCAGATTCCTGCTTTAAATAAACATATCAGTCAGGAAAAACTCTATATAATGGTTTTCATTGCAACACAAAGACAATGTGCAGTTGGCTGAAGTTACGTGTTTGCACTGTCACTGACACTCTCTCTCCCCAGGAGCTGCAGACCTTCCCCACGCTGATTCAGACAGCACTGTCCTTCCTGTGACATGTCCCATCGAGAATGGAAGGCCAAGCATTCATAACCTTCACTGGGAACAGAGCGACAGGTTTAAAACCTTTACAATGCCCCCAGCAGAGAATTGAGCCCGCTGACAGGCGGGGACACTAACCACGATACTGGGGAGGATGACAACATCGAAGAAGGCCCTTCAGCCTGTTGTGGCCTCACTTGTCAAACACAACTGCTTAACGACCTGAATCAAGTTTTCCATCGTTTCGCCCATAATCATACATGTTTTGGCATCATAAATTCACATCTGGATTTTTTTTAAAGGTTAGAATGATTTCCGCCCCTCTGACCCTTTCCACAAATCTACTTAAACCTTTCTGCCTTTTCCCGAAATCTCTTGGCCCCAGTGTTCGATCCCTCCATCAATAAGAAACGCTTCTTTCAGTCTATCCTATCCATATCCCTCAGTATTTCGTACATCTCAGTCATGTCTTCTCCAATCTCCTCTGCTCGGTGACAAACAACCCCTCTGTCCAATCTCTCCTCACAACTGAAACTCTTCAGCCCAGACAATATCCCAGTGAATCTCTCCTGCAACGTTCCCAGTGCGATCACATCCATGCAGTACTCTGAATTGCAGAAATGCACACAGTAATCTAGCGAGGGCCAAATTAACTTTTTTTCTATTCTGTTACAGTATGAGGGCGTCGCTGGTTCGGCAGTATTGATTGGTATCCCTAATTGCACAGTGGGCAGTTGAAACTCAACTATATTGTAGTGAGTCTGAAGTCACATGGAGGCCCGAGCAGGTAAGAATAGCAGTTTCATTCCTTAAATGACGTCAGATTTTTTTTTCAACAATTGAACATGGATGTACAGGATTTATTAGATTCGTAATTCCAGATCTGTATTGAATCCCAATTCTACCACCTAGCATGGTCGGAGTGAAACCCAGGTCCCTGGTGTCTGAATTAATAGTTCAGTGTTCAGTGGTAATAGCGCTCGGCCATTGCAGAAAAGCAGTGAAACTGACCTTATCCAATTAAGTCCAATTTTCCCCGATACTGTTCTGTGCCATTTTCCTGAGCTTGACCACCCCCCCCACCCCCCCCCCCCAATAATATCTGGTCCATATCAGTAAAAGCTGCTACATGAGTAGTCATCTCACAACAGTGGTAACCAAATGGATCAAATGGTCTACAGGTCCCGATGGTGGGGTTGGGGCACGTTCACCCAGCAACAGTGACCCCAGCCACACAGACTGATCAGTATCAATGTGAGAGTCTTTATTAAATTCTGCAATGCCTTAGTGAAACAGGAAATGACTCCGCAAACACATGATGAAAGACCAGCGCTCCGAAAGCTGGTGCTTCAATTAAACCTGTGAGACCATATCCTGGTGATGGGTGATATTTAACTTTGTACTCCATAGTCCAAAACCGGCATCTACAAATTAATGAAATGGGGGTATGGGATGGAAAGTTCGGTTAGTGATCGTAGGAGGGAAGAAATCTCTGAGAACGGGTGGATTTGAATTCTGACATATGAAACACAGAGATGTGAGCGAGCAGAGCTTGAAGGAAAAAAGAATCACCTTGGAGAAAATCAAAACATTAAAACGACCGATTCCTTTGTGTTTCACAAAAGACAGGGACACATAGAGCAACTACTGCCGTGACTCTGATGCGAACCGAGGTTGCTGCGGCCACAACGCAGAGTACTAACCACTATACCATCACAGCACCCCACAGACGAATACACTAAGTCCATGTAATAAATACAGTATCATAAGGAATGTTAGGCAGAGCACCAAATGCACAATATCAGTGCTTAACGAACAGTGCCAAATATATGGGAACTCAGAATGGGCTGACCGTTTTACATCGTTGCCCACAGTGGCTGTGGTGATTTCATCATTAATATGCTGAAGGCTGAGATAAATAGATTTCTCCAAAACACCAAAGACTCTGGGGACAGTGCAGCTTTTATTACCTGCACATCCAACAATATCATTTATTGTATCCGTTGCTCCCAGCGTGGTCTTCTGTACATTGGGGAGACTGGACGCCTCCTCGCAGAGCGCTTTAGGGAACATCTCTGGTACAACCGCACCAATCAACCACCGCCCTGTGGGCCAAAATTTCAACTCTCCCTCCGACTCTGCCGAGGACATGAGGTCCTGGGCCTCCTTCACCGCCACTCCCCCACCACCAGACACCTCGAGGAAGAACGGCTCATCTTCCACCTCGGAAGAACACTTCAACCTCAGGGCATCAATGTGGACTTCAACAGTTTCCTCATTTCGCCTTCCCGCACCTCACCCCAGTTCCAAACGTCCAGCTCAGCACTGTCCCCATAACTTGTCCTGACTTGTCCGTCCTGCCTATCTGCTTTTCCACCTATCCACTCCACCCTCCCCCCGACCTATCACCTTCATCCCATCCCCCACTCAACTATTGTACTCTATGCTACTTTCTCCCCACCCCGACCCTCCTCTCACTTATCTCTCCACCCTTGAGGCCCTTTGTCTGTATTCCTGATGAAGAGCTTTTGCCCGAAACGTCGATTTTACTGCTCCTTGGATGCTGCCTGAACTTCTGTGCTTTTCCAGCACCACTAATCCAGAATCTGGTTTCCAGCATCTGCAGTCATTGTTTTTACCAAGCTTTCGTTGAAATGTACACTCCAGTAGCAATGCAGTTTAACATCGGTTACTTCACGAGTTTCCCCACACAAGGCAGTAACCCCTGCTGCCACATAGTCCCAGTTCCCAGCCCCAGAATCAGAGGAACAGAGTGATGCAGTCGCGAAGAACCAACTTGAAATCGGGTTGGGAGTGAGGTCGCAGAGATGCTCGATGGCTCAAGTGACACAACCGGAGAATGCACGGTGTTTCTATGACGGTTCAGAGGTGCAAGCAATACTGAGGTTGGGAGTGCTTCTGGTCAAAGACGGGGCAGAAGGGAAAATCTGTTCCCGTTTATAGTAATTGCAAACTATAGTGCATCTTGCTAAGACAGCTGAATGTCACATCTGCAGCGTGGGCAGCTGGTTTGAAATTTAATTTTGCTTCACTATCACCACTTCCCTGGAATGAATTGCTTTCACCATTTTTATTTCCAATTGTTTGATATCTCGCTGCAGTCTGCGGCTTTCTTCCTCATGGTTAATTGCATGACTAACTGTTCTATGATCTGCACACTGCTGAATCACGGCCACTACAACTAAATAGGAATCATTGATCCACATATGAAAACAGTGGGATTCACAGCAGGCATGCTTCGTAGGTTTGCAGGCGACACCAGAATTGTAGACAGTGAGGAAAATTATCTAAGTTTAAAAAAGGATCTTAATCCAATGAGTTGTTGGACTGAAAAATGTAACATGGAGTTCAATCTGGATAAACGGAAGGTATTACATTTTGGTACACAACAAGAGTATTGCTTTGCGTATGTTGGAGAACACGGAAGCGAGGGATGCAGGTACATAATTCCTTGTAATTTGCATTACCTACAGACAAGATGGTTCAAATGCATTTAACAAACTTCCCTTCATTGCTCAGTCCTTTGTGTATAGTAGTTGGGACGTTATGGTGAAGTTTTGCAGGACATTGATGAGGCCTCTTCTGGAATATTCTGTCCAGTTCTGGTCGGCCAGTTGTTGGAATGATGTTATTCAGCTGAAGCAGGTTCAGAAAAGGTGTACACGCATGTTGCCATGTGTGGAAGTTTTGAGTTATAATGAAAGGCTGGATAGGCTGAGACTATTTTCAGATTCGAGATTGGGGTACTGGAAAACCACATCAGGTAAGGCAGAATCTGAGTAGCAGGAGAATCATTTGTTTTCGTGCAAGTTTCGTTCACCAGGCTCTTCCCTGAAACGTCGATTCTCCTGCTTCTCAGATGCTGCCTGACTTGCTGTGCTTTCCTAACACAACACTCTCGACTCTGATCGCGCATCTGCAGTTGTCACTTTCTCCTCGTTGAGACTGTTTTCACTCGAGGTTAGGGGTTTGAGCGGCGACCTGACAGAAGTTTATGAATTATTGAGAGGCAAGTTAGATTTAACGATAGCTGCCTTTTCCCAGGAGGGGGATTTGAACGCGAGAGGGCATATGTTTAAGATAAAAAGAGAGATTGTTTTTTTAAAAAGGCATATGAGGCATTTCTTTTAGGGACGGTGCTTTACGTGTGCAATTAACTTGCTGAGGAAGTGATGGATGAGGGTACGTTTGAAACATTTAATGGACAAATGATTCCAAACATGAATTGGAAAGTGGGATTTTTAAAATAAATTTATTCATGCCGAGTACATCAGTTGTTTCCCAGAGGACATTTCAGAGTCAAACACGATATTATCCATCTGGAGTCTCCTGTGGGACAGAGCAGATGAATATGGCAGGTTCCTTCCCGAATTGGCATGAGTGAATCAGATGGGATTTTCCACACAACTGATTTAGGGCCATCACGAGAGTCTTCAATTCCAGGTGCTTATTGAATTCAAACTCCACAATCTGTCATGCCAGGACCTGAACGCTTTGTCCCCAAAATATTACCTGGCTTTTTGGATTAACAACACAGTAATAAAACTACAAGGGCATTATTACCACTCAGCGGGTACAGCACGAGGCAGATGGGACTAGATTGGTTTGGCAATGTGTTCAGCATGGATTGGTTGGACTGACGGGCCTGTATGCCTTCATGCTGTATGACTCTATGATTGACGCTTTGGAACAAATAGCTGGTTGGGATTAACAGCAGCACTGACAGCATAACCGAATACCTGATGGGATATGTAATCCTGCTGGAGTCTCCGGTGGTTGTTTTGCTCAGTGATCCCTTCCCACACACGGGACTGGTGAACGGTCTCTCCTCAGAGTTACTGATTAAATGAGTTTCCATTTCTGTGGTTAATTGAATCCCTTCCAGCAGTTCCCATATTGTGCAGCTTTCTCTGTGGTATCAGTCTCCTTTTTTCTACCCAGTGTGAACAATCCTTTCAACTTGTGTCCACACAGATACGAATCCTGCTTTCCATGTTGTGAATGTGTTTTCATTCTTTCTCATTCACCCACAGGGTGTGAGTATCACTGGTCAGGACAACATTTATTCTTCGCCTCTCATTAGTTGCTGTCTGGCTACACCACAAACCCGGGCGCGATACCAGCCTCGTGTGTCTGTCCGTGGGCAGTATGCACATTCTCGGCGTGTTTGCGTTTTTATTTCTCCCTCTGACCAAAGATGTGACAGTTACAGGGATTAACAATGGGAAATGAAGGCTTCTGGGATAGGAAATACCGTGGGGTCTGGTGGGATGCGCTTCGGATGTACGGTGTGGACTGGAAGGGCCGACTACCCTGCTTCCCCACACGGTGGAGATTCTTGAATTAAGGGTCAGCTCATGTTTTTTTTCTGGTCCTGGATTCTCTCGTAGGCAGGACTGGGTGAAGATGGTTGAATCCCCTGCATAAAGGACATGAATAAATGGGATTGCAAGAAATTAAAGTTATTATCTCTGTTCCTGAGGTCAGGCTTGCATTTCAGGTTTTATTCGCCCATCTTAAACATCACCCTTTCCGTGCTCCAGTCGCCAAGGACGAATAGTTTAAAATATCAGCCCAACACCACTTTCTCCAGGTTGAAGTCTTGACTGTGTGGAAGAAACTGATACTGAGCTGATGAGAGCAAATGCAGCTGCCACCGCCAGTGTCGGAAACACAGATCCAAATAGCAAAATCATCTTTTAAACCCACCACTGGAAAGTTCACGGCTCAACACGCTCCAGTTGTGCCACTCAGTAGTCTTAGAAAGATGTACTGTAGATCGCTATGATAGTATGAACGGGGACAACCATGATAAGGAGCACACTCAACTGAGGAATTTCTTGCGCCTCTATACCATCATAGAAGGACCGCACGCTCACCTATTGCATCACTGGAGACAGAGAGCAACTCCGCGCACTCATTTCATCCCCATTTCCGGTTGGATCTGGGCGGCTGTGCCGATGTTAAGCTAAAATGCTATTGAAGCATAAATTTCAACAGTATCCTGTACTGTCCCCCGAGTCTTTGATGCTTATCGAAATCTATCAATCTCCGTTTTCAACATTCTCATTCAAGGGAGCTCCACAGCCTCTGAGGACATCAAACTGGAAGAATCAGCTCATTCTCAGTTCCCACATGTCTGTCACTGTTCGCTGAGTACTGATATTGTACATTTGCTGTTCTTCCGAACATTTCCTCTGCTAATATACTTATTGCTGCTTGCAAGCATCCTGTTCTGTGGTTGCTGTGATCGTGGTTGTCGGTATTTTGCATTGTGACCACAGCAACCTCGGTTTGAAACCAAATCACGGCACTAAGTGTTCTATCCGATGTCTTTTTTGTGACACATGCTAAGAAATTAATTGTATTACCTTCAAATTCCGCTCTCTTACATCTCTGCGTTTCATATATCAGGATTCAAACACACCCGTTGTCAGAGATTCCGGTCCTTCCCATGATCATTAAACCTCCTTTCTGTCCCTCCTCCCATTTCTATGAGGCAATGCACAACATATCACCCTCTTTCACATTCATACTGTTCTGTCTGTGCTGCTGCTCCGGTTCCTGTTGTTGGGTGAATGTGCCCCAATCCCACCATCGGGACCTTCAAACAAGTCGATCCATTTGGATACCGCAGCTGTGAAATCAATCCCAATGTCGCAGCTTTTACTGACTTAGTTCAGAGACAATTGGAGCGTCAGGCTCATGGAAAATACCCAGGGCAGTTTGGGGGAAAAGACATTTTATTGGAAAAGATCAGCTTTTGTGGCTTTCTGCGTTGGTCTTGTGATAATTTCATAGGACAGATAGTCCAGAGACCCAGGTAATAGTCTGGGTACTCGGGCTTGAATCCTACCATGCCATGATCGTCAAATTTGGATTCAACAAATATCTGCAATGAAGAATCTAATGACAACTATAGATCCATTGACAATTGTTGAAAAAAGTCTGTTTCATTGATGTCATTTCGGGATGGAATTTGCTATCCTTACTTGGTCTGGGCTGCATGTGACTTCAGACTCATAGCAATATGGTTGAGTCTCAACTGCCCTCTGGGCAATTCGAAATGGGTCATAAATTCTGCTTAGCCAGGATCGCCCTCATACTAATTCAGAAATTTAAAACAAATGCTCATTAGACTCTAGCAAGAGAGTTGTGTGCAGTTTTGCAAGTCACATTATAGCAGGGATGTGATCACACTGAGAAAATTGCAGGAGATATTTACTGGGATATTGTTGGGGCTGAGAAGTTTCAGTTAGGAAGAAAGACAGGACAGTGTGGAGTGTTTCTCGCATGGCAAAAGAGATGTAGAGAAGACACGATTGAGTTAGGGTATGGACAGGATTGACTGAACGAGTTTCCCATTGATGGAGTGATCGATCAGCAGAGGCCAGAGATTTAAGGAGAAAGGGCTGAATAGTTTGAGAAGATGTGCGGAAAAGCTTAATCAGGGTGGTTGGAATTTGGAATACACTATCTGTATTGTTCAGTAAGGCAGAAACCCTATTGACATGAATAAATATTCAGATGTGAATTTGTGATGCCAAAAACATATAAGGCTGTGGGATAAACATAGTGAAATGGGATTCAGTTCATTCGGCAGTTGTTTCTGACAAGTGTTGCCACATATGGTTGAAGGGCCTCCTTTGACACTCTTGTCGTAGGTAGTATAATGTTTAGTGTCCCCATCTGTCCCAGGGCTCAATTCTCCGCTGGGTCCAGTGTAAATATTTTAAAACTGTCGCTCCATTCCCAAGTGCGGGTATTGATACCTGTCCTTCGATTCTCGATGGGGCATGTCACAGGAAGGACATTGCTGCCTGAATCAAGGTGGGGAAGGGCTGAAGCTCTCAGGGAGGCAGAGTGTCAGTGAACGTGCAAACATGTGACTTCTGTAAGCTGCATCTTGTGACTGTGTTGAATGAAAATCATTTGACAGACTTGTTCTGCATTGAAGTGTTTACTGGAAGCACGAAGGTGAGGAATAAACAGGGTAAAAGCATTCAAATATGAGTGCAGAAACACTTCCCGCAGCACGAATGAAATTGTAAAGTAGAGGGTAGTGTTTCGATACATTGAATTTGGGTTGATTTGCATTGATGAGGCTGAGTTACCCGGGTATAAAGCCATTAAAAAAATGATACAGCATTTGCTCACTATGATGGAACATTGACTCAGTAATTCGCACTGCAGTTCGCTCGTAGGGTTAGGTTGATTGGCAAAGTTAAATTGCCCTCTCGTGTCCAGGGACTGAATGAAGCATGTTAAGAGTGAATTAACAATGGGTTACGCGGGGACAAGGTCAGAAGTCACAGAACGCCAGGTTATAGTCCAATAGGTTTATTTGAAATCGTAAGGGAGACGGCTGCCCCTTCTTCAGGTGAAATATGCGGGAATAGGGAGGAGAACAAGGTCTGGGTGAGATGCTCTTCAGAAAGTCGACACTGGCTCGATTGACTTAAATGCCCTTTCTGCACTGTAGGATTCTGTGATTCTATCGGAAAGGGCAATGGCAGTGATTACTGGGTGGTAAAGCCATTAGAGACGATGCTAACGGGGTGTACCAAGGATGAGATTTTATTTACTTGTTGCCTTGGAAAATTTGCAACAGTTATCCCTGTACTAAGGAAGACGTAATGGGGCCTTTTCAGGTTATGAAATGTTTGGACAGAGTAGATAGGTGGAAAATTCCCTCTTTCAAGTAAGTAAATATCTCGACGTCAGGCATTCAAAGAATTTGATAAAATCTTTGAAGGACAAAGAAATGATGAGAACAGAATCGCTGTCACTCCGATAATCTGTTTTTGAAAATATTTGGAAAGGCACATTTGGTGACATACAAGGAATAAATTTCACAAGGACAGAGACAGGGTGTGGCTAGATAAAGGTGTTGGGGTGGGATGTAGACGGTCGGAAGTTGCAGGGAAATAATGCCGAAGTTGGTTGACTTTAAATGTAAAGACATTTCATGAACGCGTGCAGCTGAATATGATGCGGTTCCAAAAACTCTGAATTTTGAAAGATTTGTCATAATACTCCACCTAAACCATTGTAAATGGAACTGAGTGGAATTTTCTTATTGTGAAGGGAAGATATTACATAATGAATAGGAAATGATCAGTTGCTTGGAGATCTACTTCCTGCTTTAATTATATGCGTTAACGATGTGAGGACAAACACCATGATGTTTGGTCCATTTTATACTCGGTGAAATCTGCCAAAGCAACGAGCAACAAAACTGGTGGGTTTTCTTTTGCATTTTAACCCTCTGTTTTTCTAAGCAGTATTTTCCTTAAGCTGAAATAAAGTCAGACCAAATTTCAATACAACATTTATCATTCCAATGAGATAAATCTAATTCACTTCCGATTATTACAATGAACATTGTGAGGTTGCAGCAAAATTAAAATTAAACTAACAAAACAGTGTTTCTTGCGATTTAATTTAATTCAGGGTCAGCCATATCAGAAAGGCCATTGAGCGACAAGATCACCTTTATTTCCCTCTCCATGGCTGCTTCTTCAAGTGAGAGAGAAAGAGACTGAAGAAATTATGAGTCAAATGTAGATGTAAATATGACGGAAAATTCTTGTTCTACGTTTCACTCTGACACAGTTCTGACTCAGAATATACCAATGACAGCTATTCCTACTGTGAACATGGCTATTTATTGGTATTTGTTCTTATTATAATTCTGGTGAAAGCAGAAACACAATGACGGTGATGGAGTAGGTGAGAGGGGATCAGGGTGAAGATGATGGAGTGAGTGAGAGTTGCTCAGGGTGAGAGTGATGGAGTGAATGTGAGGAGGATCAGGGTGACGGTGATGAAGGGAGTGTGAGGGGGTCAGTGTGATGGTGATTGAGTGAGTGAGAGGGGATCAGGGTGAAGATGATGGAGTGAGTGTGAATTGCTCAGGGTGAGAGTGATGGAGTGAATGTGAGGGGGGTCAGGGTGACGGTGATGATTTGAGTGTGAGGGGGTCAGTGTGATAGTGATGGAGTGAGTGTGAGGGTATCAGGGTGACGGTGATGGAGTGTGTGTGAAGGGTTCAGGGTGACTGTGATGGAGTGAGTGTCAGGGGGTCAATGTGATGGTGATGGAGTGAGTGACAGGGGATCAGGGTGTTGGTGATAGTGTGTGTGAGGGGTTCAGGGTGAATGTGATTGAGCGAGTGTGAGGGGTTTAGGGTGAGGGTGATGGAATGAGTGTGAGGGTTCAGGAGGACAGTGATGGAGTAAGTGTGGGCGTTCAGGGTGAATGTGACAGAGCGAGTGTGAGGGGTTCAGGGTGAGGGTGATGGAGTGAGTGTGAGGGTTCAGGGTGAATGTTATTGAGCGAGTGTGAGGGGTTCAGGGTGAGGGTGATGGAGTGAGTGTGTGGGTTCAGGAGGACGGTGATGGAGTGAGTGTGAGGGTTCAGGGTGAATGTGATTGAGCGAGTGTGAGGGGGTCAGGGTGATGGTAATGGAGTGAATGTGAGTGTATCAGTGTGACTGCGATGAAGTGAGTGAGAGGGAGTCACTGTGACGGTGATGGAGTGAGTGTGAGAGAGTCAGGGTGACAGTGATGGAGCAAGTGTGAATGGATCAGTGTGACTGTGAGGGAGTGAGTGTGAGGGGGTCATGGATAGGGTGATGGAGTGAGTGGGGGGTTAGGATGACGGTGATGGAGTGAGTGTGAGGGTGTCAGTGTGTCTGTGATGGAGTGAGTGTGACGTGTTCAGGGGACAGTGATTTAGCGAGTGTGAGGATGTCACGAAGAGGGTGAGGGAGGGAGTGTGTGGGTGTCAGGGTGACGGTGAAGGAGTGAATGTGAGGGTGTCAGGGAGACTGTGATGGAGTGCGTGGGAGGGGTCAGTGTGAATGTGATGGAGTGAGTGTGAGGGGGTCAGTGTGACGGTGATGGCGTGAATGTGAGGGTGTCAGGGAGACTGTGATGGAGTGAGTATGAGCTGGTCAGTGTGACCGTGATGGAGTGAGTGTGAGGGGGTCGCTGTGACGGTGATAGAGTGATTGTGAGCTGGTTAGGATGCCAGTGATTGTGTGATTGTGAGAGGGTCAGTGTGACAGTGATGGAGTGAGTGTGAGGGTGATCAGGTGACGGTGATGGAGTTTGTGTGAGGGGGTCAGTGTGATTATGACGGTTTGAGTGTGAGGGAGTAAGAGTGATAGTGATGGAGTGAGTGTGACGGGGTCAGCGTGACAGAAATGAAGTGAGAGCCAGGGGGTCAGTGTGATAGTGATGGTGTGAGTGTGAAGGGGTTAGGATGGCAGTGATGGAGTCAGTGTGAGGCGTCAGCGTGACAGTGTTGGAGTGAGTGTGAGGGGGTCAGTGTGATGGTCATGGAGTGAGTGTCAGGGGGTCAGTGTGATGGTGATGGAGTGAGTGACAAGGGATCAGGGTGTTGGTGATAGTGTGTGTGAGGGGTTCAGGGTGAATATGATTGAGCGAGTGTGAGGGGTTAAGGGTGAGTGTGATGGAGTGAATGTGAGGGGGGGTCAGTGTGTCTGTGATGAAGTGAGTGTGAGTAGATCAGGGTGACAGTGATGGAGGGAGTGTGTGGGTGTCAGGGTGACGGTGAAGGAGTGAGATTGAGGGGATCAGGGTGAAAGTGATGGAGAGAGTGTGAGGTTGTCAGGGTGACGGTGACGGAGTGAGTGTGAGGGATCCAGGGTGACGGTGAAGGAGTGAATTGAGGGGTTCAGGGTGATGGGGATGGAGTGAGTGTGAGGGGGTCAGGTTGATTGTGATGGAGTGAATGTGAGGGGGGGTCAGTGTGTCTGTGATGGAGTGAATGTGAGGAGGGTCAGTGTGTCTGTGATGAATTGAGTGTGAGTAGATCAGGGTGACAGTGACGGAGTGAGAGTGAGGGGGTCAGGGTGATGGTGATGGAGTGAGTGTGAAGTGTTCAGTGTGACTCTGATAGAGAGAGTGGGAGTGGATCAGGGTGATTGTGATGGAGTGAGTGTAAGCGGGTCGGGGCGACAGTGATGGTGTGAGTGGGAGGGGGTCAGTGTGAATGTGATGGGGTGAGTGTAAAGGGGTCAGTGTGACCGTTATGGAGTGAATGTGAGGGGGTCAGGGAGACTGTGATGGAGTGAGTGTGAGGGGGTCGCTGTGATGGTGATAGAGTGATTGTGAGGGGGTAAGGATGCCAGTGATGGAGTGAGTGTGATGGTGATGGAGTTAGTGAGAGGGGATCAGGGTGACAGTGATAGTGTGTGTGAGGGGTTCAGGGTGAATGTGATTGAGCGAGTGTGAGGGGTTCAGGGTGAGGGTGATGGAGTGAGTGTGAGGGTTCAGGGTGAAAGTGATTGAAAAGTGTGAGGGGGTCAGAGTGATGGTAAAGGAGTGAATGTGAGTGGATCAGTGTGACTGCGATGAAGTGAGTGAGAGGGAGTCACTGTGACGGTGATGGAGTGAGTGTGAGGGAGTCAGGGTGACGGTGATGGAGTGAGTGTGAGGGAGTCAGGGTGACGGTGATGGAGCAAGTGTGAATGGATCAGTGTGACTGTGAGGGAGTGAGTGTGAGGGGGTCATGGAGAGGGTGATGGAGCAAGTGTGAATGGATCAGTGTGACTGTGATGGAGTGAGTGTGACGTGTTCAGGGGACAGTGATTTAGCGAGTGTGAGGATGTCACGATGAGGGTGAGGGAGGGAGTGTGTGGGTGTCAGTGTGGCGGTAAAGGAGTGAGTGTGAGTGAGTCAGTGTGACGGTGATGGAGTGAGATTGAGGGGATCAGGGTGAAAGTGATGGAGTGAGTGTGAGGTTGTCAGGGTGACGGTGACGGAGTGAGTGTGAGGGATCCAGGGTGATGGTGAAGGAGTGAGTTGAGGGGTTCAGGGTGATGGGGATGGAGTGAGTGTGAGGGGGTCAGGTTGATTGTGATGGAGTGAATGTGAGGGGGGGTCAGTGTGTCTGTGATGGAGTGAATGTGAGGGGGGTCAGTGTGTCTGTGATGAAGTGAGTGTGAGTAGATCAGGGTGACAGTGACGGAGTGAGAGTGAGGGGGTCAGGGTGATGGTGATGGAGTGAGTGTGAATGGATCAGTGTGACTATGATAGAGAGAGTGGGAGTGGATCAGGGTGATTGTGATGGAGTGAGTGTAAGCGGGTCAGGGCGACAGTGATGGTGTGAGTGGGAGGGGGTCAGTGTGAATGTGATGGGGTGAGTGTAAAGGGGTCAGTATGACGGTGATGGAGTGAATGTGAGGGGGTCAGGGAGACTGTGATGGAGTGAGTGTGAGGGGGTCGCTGTGATGGTGATAGAGTGAGTGTGAGGGTGTTAGGATGCCAGTGATGGAGTGAGTGTGATGGTGATGGAGTTAGTGAGAGGGGATCAGGGTGACAGTGATAGTGTGTGTGAGGGGTTCAGGGTGAATGTGATTGAGCGAGTGTGAGGGGTTCAGGGTGAGGGTGATGGAGTGAGTGTGAGGGTTCAGGGTGACGGTGATGGAGTGAGTGTGAGGGAGTCAGGGTGACGGTGATGGAGCAAGTGTGAATGGATCAGTGTGACTGTGAGGGAGTGAGTGTGAGGGGGTCATGGAGAGGGTGATGGAGTGAGTGAGGGGGTTAGAATGACGGTGATGGAGTGAGTGTGAGGGTGTCAATGTGTCTGTGATGGAGTGACTGTGACGTGTTCAGGGGTGACAGTGATTTAGCGAGTGTGAGGTTGTCAGGATGAGGGTGAGGGAAGGAGTGTGTGGGTGTCAGGGTGACGGTGATGGAGTGCGTGTGAGTGCGTCAGTGTGACGGTGAAGGAGTGAGTGTGAGTGAGTCAGTGTGACGGTGATGGAGTGAGATTGAGGGGATCAGGGTGAAAGTGATGGAGTGAATGTGAGGTTGTCAGGGTGACGGTGGCGGAGTGGATGTGAGGGAGCCAGGGTGACGGTAATGGAGAGAGTGTGAGGGGATTAGGATGACAGTGATGGAATGAGTGTGAGGGAACCAGGGTGACGATGAAGCAGTGAATGTGAGGGGGGTCAGTGTGTCTATGATGAAGCGAGTGTGAGTAGATCAGGGTGACAGTGACGGAGTGAGAGTGAGGGGGTCAGTGTGACGATGATGGAGTGAGTGTGAAGTGTTCAGTGTGACTGTGATAGAGAGAGTGGGAGTGGATCAGGGTGATTGTGATGGAGTGAGTGTAAGCGGGTCGGGGCGACAGTGATGTTGTGAGTGGGAGGGGGTCAGTGTGAATGTGATGGAGTGAGTGTGAGTGGGTCAGTATGATGGTGATGGAGTGAATGTGACGGGTTCAGGGAGACTGTGATGGAGTGGGTATGAGTTGTTCAGTGTGACGGTGATAGAGTGATTGTGAGGGGGTTAGGATGCCAGTGATTGTGTGAATGTGAGAGGGTCAGTGTGACAGTGATGGAGTGAGTGTGAGGGTGTTCAGTTGACGGTGATGGAGTTTGTGTGAGGGGGTCACTGTGATTATGACGGTTTGAGTGTGAGGGGGTAAGAGTGATATTGATGGAGTGAGTTTGACGGGGTCAGCGTGACAGTAATGAAGTGAGAGCGAGGGGGTCAGTGTGATGGTGATGGTGTGAGTGTGAAGGGGTTAGGATGGCAGTGATGGAGTCAGTGTGAGGCGTCAGTGTGACAGTGTTGGAGTGAGTGTGAGGGGGTCAGGCTGACAGTGATGGAGTGAGTGTGAGGGGGTCAGTGTGATGGTCATGGAGTGAGTGTGAGGGGGTCAGGGTGACAGTGATGGAGTGAGTGTGAGGGGGTCGGTGTGATGGTGATGGAGTGTTTGTGAGGTGTTCAGTGTGACGATAAATGGGTGAGTGTGAGGGTTCAGTGTGACAGTGATGGAGTGAGTGTGAGGGGAGCAGGTTGTGGGCATTGGAGTGAGTGTGTGGGCGTCAGGGTGACAGTGATGGAGTGAGTGTGAGGGGGTCAGTGTGATGGTCATGGAGTGAGTGTGAGGGGGTCAGGGTGAACGTGATGGAGTGAGTGTGAGTGGGTCACTGTGACAGTGATGGAGTGAGTGTGAGGGGGTGAGTGTGACGGCGATGAATTCCGTGTGAGGGGGTCAGGGTGACAATGATGGAGTTAGTGGGAGGGGGACAAGGTAACAGTGATGGAGTGAATGTGAGGGGGTCAGGCTGATAGTGATGGAGTGTGTGAGGGGGTCAGTGTGACGGTGTTGTAGTGAGTGTGAGGGGGCCATTGTGAGTGTGAAGGAGTGAGTGTGAGGGGGTTAGTGTGAGTGTGAATGAGTAAGTATGAGGGCGACAGGGCGACGCTGATGGAGTGAATTTAAGTATTTTAAGGTGACAGTGATGGAGTGAGCGAGAGGGGGTCAGTGTGATGGTGATGGGGTCCATATGAGGGGTTCAGGGTTACGGTGATGGAGTGAATTTAAGTGTTTTAAGGTGACAGTGATGGAGTGAGCGAGAGGGGGTCAGTATGATGGTGATGGAGTCCATGCGAGGGAGTCAGGGTGACGGTGATGGAGTGCGTGTGAGTGCGTCAGTTTGACGGTGAAGGAATGAGTGTGAGTGAGTCAGTGTGACGGTGATGGAGTGAGATGGCGGGGATCAGGGTGAAAGTGATGGAGTGAGTGTGAGGTTGTGGGTGACGGTGACGGAGTGGATGTGAGGGAGCCAGGGTGACAGTGATGGAGCGAGTGTGAGAGGATTAGGATGACAGTGATGGAGTGAGTTTGAGGATGTTCAGGTGACGGTGATGGAGTTTGTGTGAGGGGATCAGTGTGATTGTGATGGTTTGAGTGTGAGGGGGTAAGAGTGATAGTGATGCAGTGAGTGTAACGGGGTCAGCGTGACAGTAATGAAGTGAGAGCGAGGGGGTCAGTGTGATGGTGATGGTGTGACTGTGCAGGGGTTAGGATGGCAGTGATGGAGTCAGTGTGAGGCGTCAGCGTGACAGTGATGGAGTGAGTGTGAGGGCGTTAGGGTGTCAGTGATGGAGTGAGTGTGAGGGGATCAGTCTGATGGTCATGGAGTGTTTGTGAGGTGTTCAGTGTGATGATAAATGGGTGAGTGTGAGGGGTCAGTGTGACAGTGATGGAGTGAGTGTGAGGGGAGCAGGTTGTGGGCATTGGAGTGAGTGTGTGGGCGTCAGGGTGACAGTGATGGAGTGAATGCGAGGGGGTCAGGGTGAACGTTTGGAGTGAGTGCGAGTGGGTCACTGTGACAGTGATGGAGTGAGTGTGAGGGGGTGAGTGTGACGGCGAAGGATTCAGTGTGAGGGGGTCAGGGTGACAATCATGGAGTTAGTGGGAGGGGGACAAGGTAACAGTGATGGAGTGAATATGAGGGGGTCAGTGTGACGGTGTTGTAGTGAGTGTGAGGGGGTCATTGTGAGTGTGAAGGTGTGAGTGTGAGGGGGTTAGTGTGAGCGTGAAACAGTAAGTGTGAGGGGGACAGGGCGACGCTGATGGAGTGAATTTAAGTGTTTCAAGGTGACAGTGATGGAGTGACCGAGAGGGGGTCAGTGTGATGGTGATGGGGTCCATACGAGGGGTTCAGGGTGATGGTGATGGAGTAAGTGTGAGGGGGTTAAGGTGATGATGAAGGAGTAAGTGTGAGGGGCTCAGTGTCAAGGTGATGGAGTGAGTGTAAGGGTGTCAGTGTGATGGTGAAGGAGTGAGTGTGAGGGGGTCATCGTGAGTGAAGGAGTGAGTGTGAGGGGTTAGTGTGAGTGTGAAGGAGTATGTGTGAGGGGGTCAGGGCGACGATGATGCAGTGAATTTAAATGTGTTAAGGTGACAGTGATGGAGTGAGTGTGAGGGGGTCAGTGTGACGGTGATGGAGTGAGTGTGAGGTGGTCAGGGTGACGGTGATGGAGAGAGTGTGAGGGGTTCAGCGTGATGGTGATGGAGTGAGTGTAAGCGTGTTCGGTTGATGTGGATGGAGTGAGTGTGAGGGGGTCAGAGTGACGTTGATGGACTGAGTGTGAGTGGGGTCACTGTGACAGTGATGGAGTGAGTGCAAGGGAGTCAGGGTGATGGTGATTGAGTGAGTGTGAGGGTGTCAGTGTGATGGTGATGGAGTGAGTGTGAGGGGTTGAATGTGACGGTGATGCAGTCATTGAGAGGGGGTCAGTGTGATGGTGATGGAGTGAGTGGGAGGGTGGTGAGTGTGACGGTGATGGAGTAAGTGTTAAAGGGTCAGCGTGACGGTGATGGAGTGAGTGTGAATGGGTCAGGGTGATGGTGATGGAGAGCGTGTGAGGGGTCAGGTGGAGAGTGATGGATTGAGTGTGAGGGGTTCAGGGTAATGGTTATGGGGTGAGTGTGAGGGGTTCAAGGTGATGATGATGATGGAGAGAGTGTGAGGGGTTCAGGGTGCAGTGATGTAGTGAGTGTGAGGGGCAGTGTGACCGTGATGAACTGAGTGTGAGGGGGTCAGAGTGACAGTGATGGAGTGATTGTGAGGGGTTCAGGATGACAGTGATGGAGTGAGTGTGAGGGGGTCAGAGTGACAGTGATGGAGTGAGTGTGAGGGTGTTCGGGTGACGGTGATGGAGTGATTGTGAGGGGTTCAATGTGATTGTGACAGTTTGAGTGTGAGGGGGTAAGAGTGATAGTGACGGAGTGAGTGTGACGGGGTCAGCGTGACAGTAATAAAGTGAGAGCGAGGGTGTCAATGTGATGGTGATGGTGTGAATATGAAGGAGTTAGGAAGGCAGTAATGGAGTCAGTGTGAGGGGTCAGGGTGACAGTGATGGAGTGAGTGTGAGGGGGTCAGTGTGATGGTCATGGAGTGTTTGTGAGGTCTTCAGTGTGAGGATAAATGGGTGAGTGTGAGGGGTCAGTGTGACAGTGATGGAGTGAGTGTGAGGGGAGCAGGTTGAGGGCATTGGAGTAAGTGTGTGGGTGTCAGGGTGACAGTGATGGAGTGAGTGTGAGGGGGTCAGTCTGATGGTCATGGAGTGTTTGTGAGGTGTTCAGTGTGAGGATAAATGGGTGAGTGTGAGGGGTCAGTGTGACAGTGATGGAGTGAGTGTGAGGGGAGCAGGTTGAGGGCATTGGAGTAAGTGTGTGGGTGTCAGGGTGACAGTGATGGAGTGAGTGTGAGGGGGTCAGTCTGATGGTCATGGAGTGTTTGTGAGGTGTTCAGTGTGAGGATAAATGGGTGAGTGTGAGGGGTCAGTGTGACAGTGATGGAGTGAGTGTGAGGGGAGCAGGTTGAGGGCATTGGAGTAAGTGTGTGGGTGTCAGGGTGACAGTGATGGAGTGAATGCGAGGGGCGCATGGTGCAGTGATGGAGTGAGTGTGAGGGGGTCAGGGTGAACGTGATGGAGTGAGTGCGAGTGGGTCACTGTGACAGTGATGGAGTGAGTATGAGGGGGTGAGTGTGACGGCGATGGATTCAGTGTGAGGGGGTCAGGGTGCCGGTGATGGAGTGACTGTGAGGGGTTCAGCATGACAATGATGGAGTTAGTGGGAGGAGGACAAGGTAACAGTTATGGAGTGAGTGTGAGGGGGTCAGGGTGATGGTGATGGAGTGTGTGAGGGGGTCAGTGTGACGGTCCTGTAGTGAGTGTGGGGGGGTCATCATGAGTGTGAAGGAGTGAGTGTGAGGGGGGTTAGTGTGAGTGTGAAGGGGTAAGTGTGAGGGGGTCAGGGCGACGCTGATCGAATGAATTTAAGTGTGTTAAGGTGACAGTGATGGAGTGAGCGAGAGGGGATCAGTGTGATGGTGATGGAGTCCATATGAGGGGTTCAGGGTGATGGTGATGGAGTAAGTGTGAGGGGGTTAAGGTGATGATGAAGGAATAAGTGTGAGGGGATCAGTGTCAAGGTGATGGAGTGAGTGTAAGGGTGTCAGTGTGATGGTGATGGAGTGAGTGTGAGGGGGTCATCGTGAGTGAAGGAGTGAGTGTGAGGGGATTAGTGTGAGTGTGAAGGAGCATGAGTGAGGGGGTCAGGGTGACGCTGATGGAGTGATTTTAAGTGTGTTAAGGTGGCAGTGATGGAGTGAGTGTAAGGGGGTCAGTGTGACGGTGATGGAGTGAGTGTAAGCGTGTTCGGGTGACGTGGATGGAGTGAGTGCGAAGTGGTCAGGGTGACGTTGATGGTCTGAGTGTGAGGGGGGTCTTTGTGACAGTGATGGAGTGAGTGCGAGGGTGTCAGGGTGATGGTGATGGGGTGAGTGTGAGGGGGTCAGTGTGATGGTGATGGAGTGAGTGTGAGGGTGGTGAGTGTGACGGTGATGGAGTAAGTGTGAGGGGGTCAGTGTGATGGTAATGGAGTGAGTGTCAATGGGTCAGGGTGATGGTGATGGAGAGCGTGTGAGGGGTCAGGCTGAGAGTGATGGATTGAGTGTAAGGGGTTCAGGGTGATGGTTATGGGGTGAGTGTGAGGGGTTCAAGGTGATGATGATGGAGAGAGTGTGAGGGGGTCAGGGTGCAGTGATGCACTGAGTCTGAGGCGGCAGTGTGAGTGTGATGAACTGAGTGTGAGTGGATCAGTGTGACAGTGATGGAGTGTTTGTGAGGGGTTCAGGATGACAGTGATGGAGTGAGTGTGAGGTGGTCAGAGTGACAGTGATGGAGTGAGTGTGAGGGTGTTCGGGTGACGGTGATGGAGTGAGTGTGAGGGTGTTTGGGTGATGGTGATGGAGTGATTGTGAGGGGTTCAGGATGACAGTGATGGAGTGAGTGTGAGGGGGTCAGAGTGACAGTGATGGAGTGAGTGTGAGGGGGTTAGGGTGATGGTGAAGGAGTGAGCGGGAGGGGATCAGTGTGATGGTGATGGAGTCCATGCGAGGGGTTCAGGGTGATAGTGATGGAGTAAGTGTGAGGGGGTTAAGGTGATAATGAAGGAGTAAGTGTGCGGGGGTCAGTGTCAAGGTGATGGAGTGAGTGTAAGGGTGTCAGTGTGATGGTGATTGAGTGATTGTAAGGGTGTCAGTGTGATGGTGATGGAGTGTGTGTGGGGGGTCCAGGTGACGGTGATGGTGGGAGTGTGAGTGGGACAGGGTGCTGTGATGGAATGAGTGTGAGGGGTTCAGGATGACAGTGATGGAGTGAGTGTGAGGGGGTCAGGGTGACAGTGATTGAGTGAGTATGAGGGGTTCAGGATGACAGTGATGGAGTGTGTGTGAAGGGGTCAGGGTGACACTGATGGAGTGAATGTGAGGGAGTCAGGGTGAGGGAGATGGAGTGAGTGTGAGGGGGTCAGTGTGTCGCTGATGGAGTGAGTGTGAGGGTGTTCAGGTGACGGTGATAGAGAGAGTGTGAGGAGGTTGGGGTGACAGTGATGGAGTTACCGTGAGGGGGTCAGTGTGATGGTTATGGAGTGAGTGTGAGGGGGTCACTGTGATGGTTATGGAGTGAGTGTGAGGGGGTCAGTGTGATGGTTATGGAGTCAGTGTGGGGGTCAGTGTGATGGTGATGGAGTGAGTGTGAGGGGGACAAGGTGACAGTGATGGAGTGAGTGTGAGTGGGTCAGGGTGACGGTGATGGAGTGTGTGAGAGGCGGTCAGTGTGATGGTGATGGACTGAGTGTGAGGGGGTCAGTGTGACGGTTATGGAGTGAGTGTGAGAGTGTGAGTGTGACAGTGATGGAGTCAGTGTGAGGGGGTCAGAGTGACAATGATGGAATTAGTGTGAGGGGGTCAGTGTGACAGAGATGGAGTGTTAGCGAGGGGTTCAGTGTGACGGTGATGGGTTGAGTGTGAGGGTGTTCGGGTGACGGTGATGGAGTGAGTGTGAGGGGTTCAGTATAACAGTGATGGAGATAGTGTGAGGGCGTCAGGGTGATGGTGATGGAGTGAGTGTGAGGGGGTCAGGGTGACGTTGATGGAGAAAGTGTGAGCGGGTCAGTGAAACGGTAATGAAGTCGGTGAGAGAGGTTCAGTGAGAGTGTGGTGGAGTGAGTGTGAGGGGTCAGTGTAACAGTGATGCAGTGAGTGTGAGGGGGTCAGTTTGATGGTAATGGAGTGAGTGTGAAGGGGTTAGAGTGGCAGGGATGGAGTGAGTGTGAGGAGTCAGGGTGAGGATGATGGAGTGAGTGTGAGAGGGTCAGGGTGACCTTGATGGAGTGACTGAGGGGGTCAGGGTGACAGTGATGGAGTGAGTGTGAAGGGGCTAGGGTGGCAATGATGGAGTGAGTGTGAGGGGTCTGGGTGAGGTTGATGGATTGAGTGTGAGGGGGTCAGGGTGACGGTGATGGAGTGAGTGTGAGGGGGTCAGGGTGAAAGGGATGGAGTTAGTGTGAGCGGGTCAATGAAACGGTAATGAAGTCGGTGAGAGGGGGTCAGTGTGTCGTTCATGGATTTAGTGTGAGGGGACAGTGTGACAGTGATGGAGTGAATGTGAGGGGCCAGATTGACGTTGATGGCATGAGTGAGAGGGCGTCAGTGTGACCGTGATTGAGGGAGTGTGAGGGGCTCTGTGTGATGGTGATTGGGGCGAGTGTGATGGTGTCAGGATGATACTGAAGGAGTGAGTGTGAGGATGTTCGGGTGACGGTGATGGTGTTAGTGTGAGGGGGTCAGTGTGATGGTAATAGAGTGACTGTGAGGGGGTGAGTGTGACGGTGATGGAGTCAGTGCGAGGAGACCAGCATAATAGTGATGAATAGAGTATGAGGGGTTCTCTGTGATGGTGATGGAGTGGTTGTGAGGGGGTCAGTGTGAGTGTGATGGAGTGAGTGTGAGGCGGTCAGTGTGATAGTGATGGAGTGAGTGTGTGGGGGTCAGTGCGATGGTGATAGAGTGAGTGACAGGTGATCAGGGTGATGGTGTTGGAGTGATTATGAGTGGATAAGTGTGACTGTGATGTAGTGAGTGTGAGGCGGACAGGGTGACAGTGATGGAGTGAGTGTGACGGGTCAGTGTGACAGTGATGGAGTGAGTGTGCAGGGGTCAGTGCGATGGTGATGGAGTGAGTGTCAGGTGGTCAGGGTGATGGTGTTGGAGTGAGTAAGAGTGGATAAGTGTGACTGTGATGGAGTGAGTGTGAGGTGGTCAGGGTGATGGTGATGGAGTGAGTATGAGTGGATAAGTGTGACTGTGATGGAGTGAGTGTGAGGGGGTCAGGGTGACGGTGATGGAGTGAGTGTGAGGGCTCAGCAGAACGGTGACGGATAGGGTGTGAAGGGATTATGGTGACAATGATGGAGTGAGTGTGAGGTGGTCCGGGTGAGGGTGATTGAGTGAATGTGAGGGGGTCAGTGTGATGGTGATGTAGTGAGTGTGAGGGGATCAGTGTGAGTGTGAAGGAGTGAGTGTGAGGGGGTCAGTGTGATGGTGGTGGAGTGAGTGTGAGGTGTCAGGATGACAGTGATGGAGTGAGTGTGAGAGAATCAGGGTGAGGGTGATGGAGTGAGGGTGAGTGGGTGGGGGAGACAATGACGGAGAGATATTGAGTGAGCCAGTGTGACCATGATGGAGTGAGTGTGAGGGGGTCACTGTGATGTTGTTAGAGTGAGGGGGTCAGGATGGCTGCGATACAATGAGTGTGAGAGGGTAGTGTGACATTGATTGAGAGAGTGTGAGGGGGTCAGTGTGGCGGTGATGGAGTGACTGTGATGGGGTCAGTGTGATGATGATGGAGTGCGTGTGAGAGGGTCAGTGTGAGTGTGATGGAGTGAGTGTGAGGTGAGTGAGTGTGACGGACATGGAGTGAATGTGAAGGGTTCAGTGTTACAGTGATGATGTGAGTGTGAGGGGATCAGTATGACGGTAATGGAGAGAGTGTGCAGGTGCTAGAGGGGCAGTGTTGGAGTGAGTGTGAGGAGTCTGGGAGAGGGTGATGGAGTGAGAGTGAGCAGGTCAGGGTGACGGTGATCTGGTGACTGTGAGGGGGGTCCGGGTGAAAGTGATGGAGTGAGTGTGACGGTGTCAGGGTGACCATGATTGAGGGAGTGTGAGGAATTCAGTGTGATGGTGATTGGGGTGAGTGTGATGGTGTCAGGATGATGCTGATGGAGTGACTGTCAGGGTGGTTGGGTGACGGTGATGTAGTGAGTGTGAGGGGGTCAGTGTGACAGAGATGGAGTGAGTGCGAGGGAGTCAGTGTCACGGTGGTGGAGTGAGTGTGAGGGGGTCAGTGTGACCGTGATTGAGGGAGTGTAAGGAATTCAGTGTGACGGTGATTGTGGTGAGTGTGATGGTGTCAGGGTGATGCTGATGGAGTGAGTGTGAGGGTGTGAGGGTGACGGTGACAGAGTGAGTATGAGGGGGTCAGGGTGACAGTGATGGAGTTAATGTGAGGGCGTCAGGGTGATGGTGATGGAGTGAGTGTGAGGTTGTCAGTGTGATGGTGATGGAGTGAGTGTGAGGGGGTGAGTGTGACGGTGACGGAGTCATTGCGAGGGGATCAGTGTGATGGTGATTGAGTGAGTGTGAGGGGGCCTGTGTGATGGTGATTGAGTGGGTCTGAGGGGATCAGTGTGAGTGTGATGGAATGAGTATGAGGTGGTCAGGATGACGGTGATGGGGGAGTGAGTGTGAGGGGTCAGTGTGACAGTGATGGAGTAAGTGTGAGGGGGTCAGTGTGATGATGATGGGGTGAGTGTGAGGTGGTCAGGGTGACGGTGTTGGAGTGAGTATGAGTGGATAAGTGTGACAGTGATGGAGTGAGTGTGAGGGGGTCAGGGTGAGGGTGATGGAGTGAATGTGATGGGGTCAGTGTGATGGTGATGTAGTGAGTGTGAGGGAATCAGTGTAAGTGTGATGGAGTGAGTGTCAGCGGGTCAGTGTGACGGAGATGGAGTGAGTGTGATGGGGTCAGGCTGATGGTGATGCAGTGGGTATGAGAGGGTCAGTGTGAGTGTGATGGACTGAGTGTGAGGGGTTAGTGTGTTGTTCATGGAGTTAGTGTGAGGGGACAGTGTGACAATGATGGAGCGAATGTGAGGGGTTCAGTGTTACAGTGATGGAGTGAGAGTGAGGGTGTCAGTGTGACGGTAATTGAGAGAGTGTGAAGGTGTTCGAGTGGCAGTGTTGGAGTGAGTGTGAGGAGTCAGGGTGAGGGTGTTGGAGTGAGTGTGAGTGGGTCAGGGTGATGGTGATGGAGTGAGTGTGAGGAGGTCAGGGTAAAAGTGATGGAGTGCGTGTGAGGGGTTAAGTGTGACGGTGATGATGTGAGTGTGAGGTAGTCAAGGTGATAGTGATTAAGTGAGTGTGAGGGCGTCAGTGTGATTGTGGTGGAGGGAGTGCGAGGGGGTCAGTGTGATGGTGATGGAGTGAGTGTGAGGGGGCCTGTGTGATATTCATGGAGTGGGTGTGAGGGAGTCAGTGTGAGTGTGATGGAGTGAGTGTCAGGCGGTCAGTGTGGCTGTAATACAGTGAGTATGAGGGGCTCGCTGTGATGTAGTTAGAGTGAGCGTGAGGGGTCAGGGTGAAAGGGATGGAGTTAGTTTGAGTGGGTCAATGAAACGGTAATGAAGCCGGTGAGAGGGGGTCATTGTGTCGTTCATGGATTTAGTGTGAGGGGACAGTGTGACAGTGATGGAGTGAATGTGAGGGGGTCAGTGTGACAGTGATGGAGTGAGTGTGAGGGGGTCAGTGTGATGGTCATGGAGTGAGTGTAAGGGGGTCAGTGTTAGAGTGATGGAGTGAGTGTGAGGAGGTCAGTGTGACGGTGATGGAGTGAGTGTAAGGGGGTCAGTGTTAGAGTGATGGAGTGAGTGTGAGGAGGTCAGTGTGACGGTGATGGAGTGAGTGTGAGGGGGTCAGGGTGATGATGATGGACTAAGTGTGAGGGAGACAGGGTGAAGATGGTGGGGTGTGTGTGAGTGGGCCAGGGTGATGATGATGGAGTGAGTGTGATGGAGTCAAGGTGACCGTGATGGAGTGAGTGTGAATGGGACAGCGTGACAGTGATGGAGTGAGTGTGAGTGGCCAGATTGATGTTGATAGCATGAGTGAGAGGGCGTCAGTGTGACCGTGATTGAGGGATTGTGAGGGGCTCTGTGTGATGGTGATTGGGGCGAGTGTGATGGTGTCAGGATGATACTGAAGGAGTGAGTGTGAGGATGTTCGGGTGACGGTGATGGAGTTAGTGTGAGGGGGTCAGTGTGATCGTAATAGAGTGACTGTGAGGGGGTGAGTGTGACGGCGACGGTGTCAGTGCGAGGAGACCAGCATAATCGTGATGAATAGAGTATGAGGGGGTCTCTGTGATGGTGATGGAGTGGGTGTGAGGGGGTCAGTGTGAGTGTGATGGAGTGAGTGTGAGGCAGTCAGGGTGACAGTGATGGAGTGAGTGTGAGGTGGTCAGGATGATGGTGTTGGAGTGAGTATGAGTGGATAAGTGTGACTGTGCTGGAGTGAGTGTGAGGGGGTCAGGGTGATGGTGATGGAGTGAGTGTGAGGGGGTCAGGGTGACAGTGATGGAGTGAGTGTGAGGGCTCAGCAGAACGGTGATGGAGAGGGTGTGAAGGGATTATGGTGACAGTGATGGAGTGAGTGTGAGGTGGTCCGGGTGAGGGTGATTGAGTGAATGTGAGGGGTCAGTGTGATGGTGATGTAGTGAGTGTGAGGGGATCAGTGTGAGTGTGACGGAGTGAGTGTGAGGGGGTCAGTGTGATGGTGGTGGAGTGAGTGTGAGGTGTCAGGATGACAGTGATGGAGTGAGTGTGAGAGAATCAGGGTGAGGGTGATGGAGTGAATGTGAGTGGGTCAGGGAGACAATGACGGAGATATATTGAGTGAGCCAGTGTGACCATGATGGAGTGAGTGTGAGGGGGTCGCTGTGATGTTGTTAGAGTGAGGGGGTCAGGGTGGCTGCGATACAGTGAGTGTGAGAGGGTAGTGTGACATTAATTGAGAGAGTGTGAGGGGGTCAGTGTGGCGGTGATGGAGTGACTGTGATGGGGTCAGTGTGATGATGATGGAGTGGGTGTGAGAGGGTCAGTGTGAGTGTGATGGAGTGAGTGTGAGGTGAGTGAGTGTGACGGACATGGAGTGAATGTGAAGGGTTCAGTGTTACAGTGATGATGTGAATGTGAGAGGATCAGTATGACGGTAACGGAGAGAGTGTGCAGGTGTTAGAGGGGCAGTGTTGGAGTGAGTGTGAGGAGTCTGGGAGAGGGTGATGGAGTGAGAGTGAGCAGGTCAGGGTGACGGTGATCTGGTGAGTGTGAGGTGCGTCCGGGTGAAAGTGATGGAGTGAGTGTGAGGGTGTCAGGGTGACAGTGATGGAGTGAGTGTGAGGCTGTTGTGGTTCTGTTCGCCGAGTTGGGAATTTGTCTTGCAAACGTTTCGTCCCCTGTCTAGGTGACATCCTCAGTGCTTGGGAGCCTCCTGTGAAGCGCTTCTGTGCTGTTTTCTCCGGTATTTATAGTGGCCTGTCTCTGCCGCTTCCGGTTGTCAGTTCGAGCTGTCCACTGCTATTCGAACTGACAACCGGAAGCGGCAGAGACAGGCCACTATAAATACCGGAGAAAACAGCACAGACGCGCTTCACAGGAGGCTCCCAAGCACTGAGGATGTCACCTAGACAGGGGACGAAACGTTTGCAAGACAAATTCCCAGCTCGGCGAACAGAATCCCAACAACGAGCACCCGAGCTAGAAATCTTCTACCAAACTTTGAGTGTGAGGCTGTCAGGGTGACTGACGGAGTGAGTGTGAGTGGGTCACGATGACGGTGATGGATTGAGAGTGAGGGGTCAGGTTGACGGTGATGGAGTGAGTGTGAGGGGGTCAGTGTCACGGTGATGGAGTGAGTGTGAGTGGGTCAGTGTGACCGTGATTGAGGGTGTGTGAGGAATTCAGTGTGATGGTGATTGGGGTGAATGTGATGGTGTCAGGATGATGCTGATGGAGTGAGTGTGAGGGTGTTTGGGTGACGATGATATAGTGAGTGTGAGGGTGGTTGCGTGACAGTGATGTAGTGAGTGTGAGGGGGTCAGAGTGACAGTGATGGAGTGAGTGTGAATGGGACAGCGTGACAGTGATGCAGTGAGCATGAGGGGGGCAGGGTGACGAGGATGGAGTAAGTGTGAGTGGGTCAGTGTGACAGAGATGGAGTGAGTGCGAGGGGGTCAGTGTGACCGTGATTGAGGGAGTGTGAGGAATTCAGTGTGACGGTGATTGGGGTGAGTGTGATGGTGTCAGGGTGACCGTGATGGAGTTAATGTGAGGGTGTCAGGGTGATGGTGATGGAGTGAGTGTGAGGGGGTGAGTGTGAAGGTGACGGAGTCATTGCGAGGGGATCAGTGTGATGGTGATTGAGTGAGTATGAGGGGGTCTGTGTGATGGTGATTGAGTGGGTCTGAGGGGATCAGTGTGAGTGTGATGGAATGAGTATGAGGTGGTGAGGGTGACGGTGATGGGGGAGTGAGTGTGAGGGGTCAGTGTGACAGTGATGGAGTGAGTGTGAGGGGGTCGGTATGATGGTGATGGGGTGAGTGTGAGGCGGTCAGGGTGACGGTGTTGGAGTGAGTATGAGTGGATAAGTGTGACAGTGATGGAGTGAGTGTGAGGGGGTCAGGGTGAGGGTGATGGAGTGAATGTGATGGGGTCAGTGTGATGGTGATGTAGTGAGTGTGAGGGAATCAGTGTAAGTGTGATGGAGTGAGTGTCAGCGGGTCAGTGTGACGGAGATGGAGTGAGTGTGATGGGGTCAGGGTGATGGTGATGAAGTGTGTATGAGAGGGTCAGAGTGAGTGTGATGGACTGAGTGTGAGGGGTTAGTGTGTCGTTCATGGAGTTCGTGTGAGGGGACAGTGTGACAGTGTTGGAGAGAATGTGAGGGGTTCAGTGTTACAGTGATGGAGTGAGAGTGAGGGTGTCAGTGTGACGGTAATTGAGAGAGTGTGAAGGTGTTCGGGTGGCAGTGTTGGAGTGAGTGTGAGGAGTCAGGGTGAGGGTGTTGGAGTGAGTGTGAGTGGGTCAGGGTAAAAGTGATGGAGAGTGTGTGAGGGGTTAAGTGTGACGGTGATGGTGTGAGTGTGAGGTAGTCAGGGTGATAGTGATTAAGTGAGTGTGAGGGCGTCAGTGTGATTGTGGTGGAGGGAGTGTGAGGGTGTCAGGGTGACTGATGGAGTGAGTGTGAGGGGGTCTTGATGACGGTGATGAATTGAGAGTGAGGGGGATAGGGTGACAGTGACAGAGTGAGTGTGAGGGGACAGTGTCACAGTGATGGAGTGAGTGTGAGGGGGTCAGAGTGAACGTGATTGAGGGAGTGTGAGTGGTCATGGTAACAGTGATTGGTTTGAGTGTGATTGTGTCAGGATGTTGCTGATGGAGTGAGTGTGAGGGTGTTCGTGTGATGGAGAAGGAGTGAGTGCGAGGGGGTCAGTGTGATGGTGATGGAGTGAGTGTGAGGGGTGTGTGACAATGACGGAGTCAGTGCGAGGGGATCAGCGTAATAGTGATGGAGTGTGTGTGAGGGGGCCTGTGTGATATTGATGGAGTGGGTGTGAGGAAGTCAGTGTGAGTGTGATGGAGTGAGTGTGAGGCGGTAGGTGTGGCTGTAATACAGTGAGTATGAGGGGGTCGCTGTGATGGAGTTAGAGCGAGTGTGAGGGGGCCAGTGTGGCTGTGATACAGTGAGTGTGAGGGGGTCAGTATGAAGGTGATGGAGTGTGTGAGAGGCGGTCAGTGTGATAGTAATGTGGTGAGATTAAGGGGACAAGGTGACGTTGATGGAGTGAGTGTGATGGATCTGTGTGACTATGATGGAGTGAGTGTGAGGTGGTCAGGCTGAGGGTGATAGAGTGAATGGGAGTGGATCAGGGTGACGGTGATGGGGTGAGTGTGAAGGGATTAGGGTGACAGTGATGGAATAAGTGTGAGGTGGTCAGAGTGAGGGTGAGGGAGTAAATGTGACTGGGTCAGTGTGACGGTGATGGAGTGTGTGCGAGGGGGTCAGTGTAACGTTCATGGAATGGTTGTGATGGGGTCAGCTTGGCGGTGATAGAGTGAGTGTAAGAGGGTGAGGGTATTGGTGATGGAGTGAGAGTGAGGGCGTCGGGGTGACGGTCATGGAGTGTGTGTGAGTAGTCAGTGTGACAGTGATGGAGTGAGTGTGAGGGTGTCAGGCTGACGGTGATGGAGTGAGTGTGAGGGGTCAAGGTAACAGTGATGGCTGAAGTGTGAGGGGTCAGGGAGACGGTGATATCATGAGTGTGAGGGGTGAGAGTGTTGGTGATGGAGTGAGTGTAAGGGGGATCACTGTGACAGTGATGTAGTGAGTGCGATGTGTCATAATGGTGGTGACGGTGTGAGTGTGAGGGGTGAGGGTGTCGGTAATTGAATGAGTGTGAGTGGTTCAGTGTGATGGTGATGGAGTGATTGTGAGGGGGGTCAGTGTGATGGTGATGGAGTGAGGGCGAGGGGGTGAGGGTGACGATGATGGAGTGTGTCTGAGGGTATCAGGTTGACGGTGATGGAGTGAGTGTGAAGGGATTAGGGTGACAGTGATGGAGTGAGTGTGAGGTGGTCAGGGTGAGGTTGAGGGAGTGAATGTGACTGGGTCAGGGTGACGGTGATGGAGTGTGTGCGAAGGGGTGAGTGTGACCGTGATTGAGGGAGTATGAGGAATTCAGAGTGACGGTGATTGGGGTCAGGATGATGCTGGTGAAGTAGGTGTGAGGGTGTTTGGGTGACAGTGATGGAGTGAGTGTGAGGGGGCCAGGGTGACGTTGTTCGACTGTGTGTGATGGAGTCAGAGTGACAGTGATGGAGTGAGTGTGAATGGGACAGCGTGACAGTGATGCAGTGAGCGTGAGGGGTCAGGGTGACAGTGAAGGAGTGAGTGTGAGCGGGTCAGGGTGACGGTGATGGAGTGAGTGTGAGGGGGGTCAGTGTGACGCTGATGGAGTGCGTGTGAGGGGTGAGACTGATGGTGATGTAGTGATTGTGAGGTGGTGAGGGTGACGCTGATGGAGTGAGTGTGAGGGGGTCAGAGTGACGGTGATGGAGTGAGTGTGATGGGATCAGTGTGACGGTGATTGAGTGAGTGTGGGGGGGTCGGTGTGACGGTGATGGAGTGAGCGTGAGGGGGTCCGGGTGACGGTGATGGAGTGTGTGTGAGGGGGTCGGAGTGACGGTGATGGAGTGAGTGTAAGGGGGTGAGGGTATCGGTGATGGAGTGAGAGTGAGTGGGTCGCGGTGACGGTGATGGAGTGTGTGTGAGTAGTCAGTGTGACAGTGATGGAGTGAGTGTGAGGGTGTCAGTGTGACGGTGATGGAGTGTGTGTGAGTTGGTGAGGGTGACGGTGATTGATTGAGTGTGGTGGGGTCAGTGTGACGGTGATGGAGTGAGTGTGAGGGGGTCAGGTTGGCGGCGATAGTGTGAGCGTAAGGGGGTGAGGGTGTCGTGATGGAGTGAGAGTGAGGGGGTCCGGGTGATGGTGATGGAGTGTGTGTGAGTAGTCAGTGTGACAGTGATGGAGTGAGTGTGAGGAGGTCGGGGTGATGGTGTTGGAGCGTGTGTGTGGGGGTCAGTGTGAAAATGATGGAATGAGTGTGAGTGTGTCAGGCTGACGGTGATGGAGTGAGTGTGTGGGGGTCAGGCTGACATGAATGGAGTGCGTGTGAGGGGGTCAGAATGACAGTGATGCAGTGTGTGTGAATGGGTCAGGTTGACAGCGATGGAGTGAGTGTGAGCGGGTCAGGTTGACGGTGATGGAGTGAGTGTGAGGAGGTGAGAGTGACGATGATGTAGTGATTGTGAGGGGTCCAGGGTGACGGTGATGGAGTGAGTGTGAGGGGGCCAGGGTGACGGCGATGGAGTGACTGCGAGTGGCCCAGTGTAACGTTCATGGAATGAGTGTGATGGGGTCAGGTTGGCGGTGATAGAGTGAGTGTAAGTGGGTGAGGGTATCGGTGATGAAGTGAGAGTGAGGGGGTCGGGGTGACGGTGATGGAGTGAGTGTAAGCGGGTGAGGGTATCGGTGATGGAGTGAGAGTGAGTGGGTCGCGGTGACGGTGATGGAGTGTGTGTGAGTAGTCAGTGTGACAGTGATGGAGTGAGTGTGAGGGTGTCAGTGTGACGGTGATGGAGTGTGTGTGAGGGTGTCAGGGTGACGGTGATGGAGTGTGTGTGAGTAGTCAGTCTGACAGTGATGGAGTGAGTGTCAGGGTGTCAGGCTGACGGTGATGGAGTGAGTGTGAGGGGGTGGCGGTGACGGTGATGGAGTGTGTGTGAGTAGTCAGTGTGACAGTGATGGAGTGAGTGTGAGGGTGTCAGGCTGACGGTGATGGAGTGAGTGTGAGGCGCAGGGTGGCAGTGATGGAGTGAGTGTGAGGGGTCAAGGTAACAGTGATGGCTGAAGTGTGATGGGGGTCAGGGAGACGGTCATATCGTGAATGTGAGGTGTGAGAGTGTCAGTGATGGACTGAGTGTGAGGGGGTAAGTGTGACGGTGATGGGGTGAGTGTAAGGGGGGCCACTGTGACAGCGATGAGGTGAGTGTGATGTGTCATAATGATGGTGATGGTGTGAGTGTGAGGGGTGAGGATGTCGGTAATTGAATGATTGTGAGGGGTTCAGTATGATGGTGATGGAGTGATTGTGAGGGGGGTCAGTGTGACAGTGATGGAGTGAGTGCGAGGGGGAGAGGCTGACGATGATAGAGTGATTGTGAGGGGGTCACGGAGATGGTGATGGAGTGATTGTGAAGGGGTCAGAGTGACCATGATGGAGTGAGTGTGAGGTGGTGAGGGTGATGATGATGGAGTGAGTGTGAGGGTATCAGGTTGACGTTGATGGAGTGAGTGGGAGAGGATCAGTGTGACTATGATGGAGTGAGTGTGAGGTGGTCAGGCTGAGGGTGATTGACTGAATTGGAGTGGATCAGGGTGACGGTGATGGAGTGAGTGTGAAGGGATTAGGGTGACAGTGATGGAGTAAGTGTGAGGTCGTCAGGGTGAGGGTGAGGGAGTGAATGTGACTAGGTCAGTGTGATGGTGATGGAGTGTGCGCTAGGGGGTCAGTGAGACCATGATTAAGGGAGTGTGAGGAATTCAGTGTGACGGTGATTGGGGTCAGGATGATGCTGGTAGAGTGAGTGTGAGGGTGTTTGGGTGACAGTGATGGAGTGAGTGTGAGGGGGCCAGGGTGACGGTGATGGAGTATGTGTGATGGAGTCAGAGTGACAGTTATGGAGTAAGTGTGAATGGGACAGCGTGACAGTGATGGAGTGAGCGTGAGGGGAGTCAGTGTGACGGTGATGGAGTGAGTGTGAGGAGGTGAGAGTGACGATGATGTAGTGATTGTGAGGGGGCCAGGGTGACGGTGATGGAGTGAGTGTGAGGGGGCCAGGGTGGCGGTGATGGAGTGACTGCGAGTGGCCCAGTGTAACGTTCATGGAATGAGTGTGATGGGGTCAGGTTGGCGGTGATAGAGTGAGTGTAAGTGGGTGAGGGTATCGGTGATGAAGTGAGAGTGAGGGGGTCGGGGTGACGGTGATGGAGTGAGTGTAAGCGGGTGAGGGTATCGGTGATGGAGTGAGAGTGAGTGGGTCGCGGTGACGATGATGGAGTGTGTGTGAGTAGTCAGTGTGACAGTGATGGAGTGAGTGTGAGGGTGTCAGTGTGACGGTGATGGAGTGTGTGTGAGGGGGTCAGGGTGACGGTGATGGAGTGTGTGTGAGTAGTCAGTCTGACAGTGGTGGAGTGAGTGTGAGGGTGTCAGTCTGACGGTGATGGAGTGAGTGTGAGGGGGTTGTGGTGACGGTGATGGAGTGTGTGTGAGTAGTCAGTGTGACAGTGATGGAGTGAGTGTGAGGGTGTCAGGCTGACGGTGATGGAGTGAGTGTGAGGCGCAGGGTGGCAGTGATGGAGTGAGTGTGAGGGGTCAAGGTAACAGTGATGGCTGAAGTGTGATGGGGGTCAGGGAGACGGTCATATCGTGAATGTGAGGTGTGAGAGTGTCAGTGATGGACTGAGTGTGAGGGGGTAAGTGTGACGGTGATGGGGTGAGTGTAAGGGGGGCCACTGTGACAGCGATGAGGTGAGTGTGATGTGTCATAATGATGGTGATGGTGTGAGTGTGAGGGGTGAGGGTGTCGGTAATTGAATGATTGTGAGGGGTTCAGTATGACGGTGATGGAGTGATTGTGAGTGGGGTCAGTGTGACAGTGATGGAGTGAGTGCGAGGGGGAGAGGCTGACGATGATAGAGTGATTGTGAGGGGGTCACGGAGACGGTGATGGAGTGATTGTGAAGGGGTCAGAGTGACCATGATGGAGTGAGTGTGAGGGGGTGAGGGTGATGATGATGGAGTGAGTGTGAGGGTATCAGGTTGACGTTGATGGAGTGAGTGGGAGAGGATCAGTGTGACTATGATGGAGTGAGTGTGAGGTGGTCAGGCTGAGGGTGATAGAGTGAATTGGAGTGGATCAGGGTGACGGTGATGGAGTGAGTGTGAAGGGATTAGGGTGACAGTGATGGAGTAAGTGTGAGGTGGTCAGGGTGAGGGTGAGGGAGTGAATGTGACTAAGTCAGTGTGACGGTGATGGAGTGTGCGCTAGTGGGTCAGTGAGACGATGATTGAGGGAGTGTGAGGAATTCAGTGTGACGGTGATTGGGGTCAGGATGATGCTGGTGGAGTGAGTGTGAGGGTGTTTGGGTGACAGTGATGGAGTGAGTGTGAGGGGGCCAGGGTGACGGTGATGGAGTATGTGTGAATGGGACAGCGTGACAGTGATGGAGTGAGCGTGAGGGGGGCTGGGTGACAATGATGGAGTAAGTGCGAGGGGGTCAGGGTGACAGTGATGGAATGAGTGTGAGGGGTCAGGGTGACAGTGAAGGAGCGAGTGTGAGTGGGTCAGGGTGATGGTGATGGAGGGAGTGTGAGGGGGGTCAGTGTGACGGTGATGGAGTGCGTGTGAGGGGGTGAAACTGATGGTGATGTAGTTATTGTGATGTGGTGAGGGTGACGCTGATGGAGTGAGTGTGAGGGAGTCAGAGTGACGGTGATGGAGTGAGTGTGACGGTGTCAGGTTGGTGGCGATAGTGTGAGTGTAAGGGGGTGAGGGTGTCGGTGATGGAGTGAGAGTGAGGGGGTCCGGGTGATGGTGATGGAGTGTGTGTGAGTAGTCAGTGTGACAGTGATGGAGTGAGTGTGAGGGTGTCAGGCTGACGGTGATGGAGTGAGTGTGTGAGGGTCCGGGTTACGGTGCTGGAGTGAGTGTGAGGGGGTCAGTTTGATGTTGATGGAGTGAGTGTGAGGCGGAAAGTGATGGTGATGGAGTGATTGTGAGTTGGTCAAGTTTACGCTGATGGAGTGATTGTGAGAGGGTCAGTGTGACGGTGATGGAGTGAGTGTGAGGGGGTCAGAGTGACTGTGATGGAGTGAGAGTGAGGGGATCAGTGTGACGGTGATGGTGTGTGTCTGAGGGAGTCAATGTGACGGTGATGGAGTGAGAGTGAGGGGGTGAGGGTGACGGTGATGGAGTGAGTGTGAGGGTGACGGTGATAGCGTCAGTGTGAGGGTGTCAGGGTTTCGGTAATGGAGTGAAAGTGAGGGGGTCATTTTTACGGTGATGGAGTGAGTGTGGCGGGGTCACTGTGACAGCGATGAAGTGAGTGTGATGTGTCATAATGATGGTGACAGTGTGAGTGTGAGGGGTGAGGGTAATGCAATGAGTATGAGGGGGGTCAGTGCGACAGTGATGGAGTGAGTTTGAGGGGGTCAGGTTGACGGTGATATAGTGAGTGTGAGTGGTTCAGTGTGATGGTGATGGAGTGAGTGCAAGTGGTAGAGGGTGATGGTGACAGAGTGATTGTGAGGGGGTCACGGAGTCGGTGATGGAGTGATTGTGAAGGGGTCAGAGTAACGGTGATGGAGTGAGTGTGAGGGGGTGAGGGTGACGGTGATGGAGTGAGCATGAGAGCGTCAGGGTGACATGAATGGAGTGCGTGTGAGGTGGTCAGGATGACAGTTATGGAGTGAGTGTGAGGGGATCAGGTTGACGTTGCTGGAGTGAGTGTGAGAGGGTCAGGGTTACGATGATGGAGTGAGAGTCAGGGGGTCAGGGTGACTGTGATGGAGTGAGTGTGATGTGGTCAGTGTGACTCGTGATGAAGTGATTGTGAGGGGGCCAGTGTGACGGTCATGGAGTGAGAGTGAGTGTTTCAGGGTGACGGCGATGGTGTGAGTCTGAGGGGGTCAATGTGACGGTGATGAAGTGAGTGTGAGGGTGTAAGAGTGACGGTGATTTTTTGAGTGTGGGGGGTGAGGGTGAAGGTGATGGAGTGCGTGTGAGGAGGTCAGGGTGACAGGGATGGAGTGAGTGTGAGGGGGCAAGTTGATGGTGATATCGTGAGTGTGAGGGGTGAGGGTGTCAGTGATGGAGTGAGTGTGAGGGGGTCAGTGTGACAGTGATGGAGTGATTGTGAGGGCGGTCAGTGTGACAGTGATGGAGTGAGTGCACGTGGGTGATGGTGACGGTGATGGAGTGAGTGTTAGGGGGTCAGGGTGACATGAATGGAGTGCGTGCGAGGTGGTCAGGATGACAGTTATGGAGTGAGTGTGAAGGGATCAGGTTGACGTTGCTGGAGTGAGTGTGAGATGGTCAGGGTTACGGGGATGGAGTGAGTGTGAAGGGGTCAGAGCGACTGTGATGGAGTGAGTGTGAGGTGGTCAGTGTGACCCGTGATGGAGTCATTGGGAGGGGGCCAGTGTGATGGTCATTGTGTGAGTCTGAGGGGGTCAATGTGACAGTGATGGAGTGAGTGTGAGGGTGTAAGCGTGACGGTGATGGTGTGAGTGTGAGGGGTTCAGGCTGACAGGGATGGAGTGAGTGTGAGGGGACAGTTTGACGGTGATATAGTGAGTGTGAGGGGGTGAGGGAGTCGGTGATGGAGTGAGTGTGAGGGGGTGGCGGTGACGGTGATGGAGTGTGTGTGAGTAGTCAGTGTGACAGTAATGGAGTGAGTGTGAGGGTGTCAGGCTGATGGTGATGGAGTGAGATTGAGTCACAGGGTGACAGTGATGGAGTGAGTGTGAGGGGTCAAGGTAACAGTGATGGATGAAATGTGAGGGGGTCAGGGAGACGGTGATCTCGTGAGTGTGAGGTGTGAGAGTGTCGGTGATGGAGTGAGAGTGAGGGGGTAAGTGTGACGGTGATGAAGTGAGTGTGATGTGTAATAATGATGGTGACAGTGTGAATGTGATGGGTGAGAGTGTTGGTAATGAATGATTGTGAGGGGTTCAGTGTGATGGTGATGGAGTGATTGTGAGGGGGGTCAGTGTGACAGTGATGGAGTGAGTGCGAGGGGGAGAGGCTGACAATGATAGAGTGATTGTGAGGGGGTCACGGAGACGGTGATGGAGTGATTGTGAAGGGGTCAGAGTGACAGTGATGGAGTGAGTGTGAGGGGGTGAGGGTGATGGTGATGGAGTGAGTGTGAGGGGGTCAGGGTGAAATGAATGGAGTGCATGTGAGGTGGTCAGGATGACAGTTATGGAGTGAGTGTGAGGGGATCAGGTTGATGTTGATGGAGTGAGTGTGAGAGGGTCAGGGTTACGATGATGGAGTGAGTGAGAGGGGGTCAGTGTGACATTGATTGAGTGAGGGTGAGGGGGGAAAGTGACGGTGATGGAGTGATTGTGAGTTGGTCAAGGTCACGCTGATGGAGTGATTGTGAGAGGGTCAGTGTGATGGTGATGGAGTGAGTGTGAGGGGGTCAGTGTGACGGTGATGGAGTGAGTGTGAGGGGTCAGGGTGACTTTGATGGAGTGAGTGTGATGTGGTCAGTGTGACCCGTGATGGAGTGATTGTGAGGGGGCCAGTGTGACGGTGATGGTGTGAGTCTGAGGGGATCAGTGTGACGGTCATGGAGTGAGAGTGAGGGGGTCAGTGTGATGGTGATGGAGTGAGTGTGATGGTTTCAGGGTGACGGCGATGGTGTGAGTCTGAGGGGGTCAGGGTTACAGTGGTGGTGTGAGTGTGACGGGGTAAGTGTGACGTTGATGGAGTGAGTGTGAGGGGGAAGAGTGACGGTGATGGAGTGATTGTGAGTTGGTCAGGGTCACGCTGATGGAGTGATTGTGAGGGGGTTGGTGTGACGGTGATGGAGTGATTGTGAGGTCGCCAGTGTGACGGTCATGGATTGAGTGTGAGGGTTTCAGGGTGACGGCGATGGTGTGAGTCTGAGGGGGTCCGGGATACAGTGATGGTGTGAGTGTGAGTGGGTCAATGTGACGGTGATGGAGTGAGTGTGAGGGTGTAAGAGTGACAGTGATGGTGTGAGTGTGAGGGGATGAGGGTGAAGGTGATAGAGTGTGTGTGAGGGGGTCAGGGTGACATGAATGGAGTGCGTGTGAGGTGGTCAGCATGACAGTTATGGAGTAAGTGTGAGGGGGTGAGGTTGACGATGGAGTGAGTGTGAGAGTGTCAGGGTAATGATGATGGAGTGAGTGTGAGGGGGTCAGGGTGACGGTGATGGAGTGAGTGTGAGGGTGTCAGTGTGATGGTAATGGAGTGAGTGCGAGGGGGTCAGAGTGATGGTGATGGAGTGAGTGTGAGGAGTTGAGGGTGACGGTGATGGGGTGAGAGTGAGGGGGTCGGGGTGACTGGGATGGAGTGCGTGTGAGGGTGTCAGGGTGACAGTGATGGTGTGTGTGTGAGGAGGTCAGGTTAACGGTTATGGAGTGAGTGTGATGGGGGTCAGTGTGACGGAAAGGGAGTGATTGTGAGGGGGTGAGGGTGACGGTGATGGAGTGAGTGTGAGGGGGTCAGGGTGACGGTGATGGTGTGAGTATGAGGGGGTCAGGATGACAGGGAAGGAGAGTGTGTGGGCGGTCAGTTTGACTGTGATGGAGTGATTGTGAGGAGTTGAGGGTGATGGTGATAGAGTACGTGTGAGGGGGTCAGGGTTACTGGAATGGAGTGAGTGTCAGGGGGTCAGGGTGACGATGATGGAATGTGTGTGAGGGTGTCTGGGTGACAATCATGGAGTGTGTGTAAGGGGGTCAGCGTGACAGCGATGGAGTGAGTGTGAGGGGGTCAGGGTGACGGTGATGGAGTGAGTGTGAGGGGGTCAGGGTGACGATGATGTAGTGAGTGTGAGGAGGTCAGTGTGACAGTGATGAAGTGAGTGTGATGTGTCATGGTGATGGTGATGGTGTGAGTGTGAGGGGGTGAGGGTGACGGTAATTGGAATGAGTGTGAGGGGTCCAGTGTGATGGTGGTGGAGTGAGTGTGAGGGTGTCATGGTGACAGTGATGGAGTGAGTTTGAGGGGGTTGGGCAAGTGTGATGGCGTGTGTGTGAGTGTCACGGTGAGGGTGATGGTTTGAGTGTGAGAAGGCAGGTTGACAGTGATGGAAGGATTGTGAGGTGTCACGGTGATGGTGACGGAGTGAATGTGTTTGGGTCAGGATGAGGGTGATGGAGTGAGTGTGAAGGTATTAGGGTGATGGTGATGGAGTGAGTGTGAGGGTGTCAGTGTGAGGGTGGTGGAGTAAGTGTGAGGGTGTCAGGGAGACAGTGATGGAGTGACAGTGAGGGGGTCAGGATGACGTTGATGGAGTGTGTGAGGGGGCAGGCTGACAGTGATGGAGTGAGTGTGAAGGGGTCAGGATGACGGTGAAGTAGTGTATGTGAGCGCGTCAGGGTGGCGGTGATGGAGTGAGTGTGAGGTGGTCAGGGTGACGGTGATGGAGTGAGCGTGAGTGGTCAGTGTGACAGTGATGGAGTGAGTGTGAGGGGGTGAGGGTGACAGTGATGGAGTGAATGTGAGGGGGTTAGTGTGACTGTAATGGAGTGAGTGTGAGTGGGACAGAGTGATGGTGATGGAGTGCATGTGCGAGGGTCAGGGTAACTGTGATGTAGTGAGTGTGAGGGGCTCAGGGTGACAGTCATGAAGTGAGTGTGAGGGGGTCCGGTGACGGAGATGGTGTGAGAGTTAGGGGGTCAAAGTTACAGTGATGGTGTGTGTGTGAGAGGGTCAGTGTGACGGTGATGGATTGAGTGTGAGGGGGTCAGTGTGACGGTGATGGACTGATTGTGAGAGGGTGAGGGCGACGGTGATGGAGTGATTGTGAGGGGGTCAGGGTGACAGTGATGGAGTGAGTGTGAGGGGGTCAGTGTGACGGTGATGGAATGATTGTGAGAGGGTGAGGGTGACGGTGATGGATTGATTGTGAAAGTGTGCGGGTGACGGTGATGGAGTGTTTGTGAGGGGTGAGGGTGACAGTGATGGAGTGAGTGTGAGGGGTGAGGGTGACGGTGATGGAGTGAGTGTGAGGGGGTCAGTGTGACAGTGATGGAGTGATTGTGAGAGGGTGAGGGTGACGGTGATGGAGTGATTGTGACGGGGTCAGGGTGATAGTGATGGAGTGAGTGTGAGTGTGTCAGGGTGAAGATGATGGAATGTGTGTGAGTGTGTCAGGGTGACGATGATGGAGTGATTGTTAGGAGTTCAATGTGATGGAGAATGTGTGTGTGTGAGGTGGTCAGTGTGACGGTGATAGTGACTGTGAAGGCGACAGGGTGAGTGTGATGGAGTGTGTGTGAGTGTAACGGTGAGGGTGATGGCTTGAGTGTGAGAGGGCCAGGTTGACAGTGATGGCATGAGTGTGAGGTGTCACGGTGATAGCGACGTTGTGAATGTGATGGGGTCAGGATGAGGATGGAGAGAGTGTGAAGGGGTTAGAGTGACGGCGATGGAGTGAGTGTGATGGGTTCAGGGAGACGGTGATGGAGTGAGAGTGAGGGGGGTCAGTGTGACGGTGATGGAGTGAGAGTGAGGGGGGGTCAGTGTGACGGTGATGGAGTGACAGTGAGGGGGTCAGGGTGACGTTGACGGAGTGAGAGTGAGGGGGGTGAGGGTGACGGTGATGGAGTGACAGTGAGGGGGTCAGGGTGATGGTGATGGAGTGACAGTGAGGGGGTCATGGTGACGTTGATAGAGTGAGAGTGAGGGGAGTCAGTGTGACGGTGATGGAGTGAGAGAGAGGGGGGTCAGTGTGAAGGTGAAGGAGTGAGTATGAGGGGGGTCAGTGTGACGGTGATGAAGTGAGTGTGAGGGTGTTAGGGTGACTGTGATGGAGTGAGTGTGAGGGGATCAAGGTGATGTTGATGGAGTGAGTGTGAGGGGGTCAGGGTGACGGTGATGGTGTGAGTGTGAGGGGGTCAGGTTGACAGGGAAGGAGTGTGTGTGAGGATGATGGAGTGACTGTGAAGGTGTCAGGGTGAGTGTGATGGAGTGTGTGTGAGTGTCGCGGTGAGGGTGATGGCTTGAGTGTGAGAGGGCCAGGTTGACAGTGATGGAATGAGTATGAGGTGTCACGGTGATGGTGACGGAGTGAATGTGATGGCGTCAGGATGAGGGTGTTCGAGAGATTGTGAAGGAGTTAGGGTGATGGTGATGGAGTGAGTGTGATGGGTTCAGGGAGTTGATGATGGAGTGACAGTGAGGGGGTCAGATTGACGTTGAAGGAGTGTGTGAGGGTGTCAGGGTGTCTGTGATGGAGTGAGTGTGAGGGGGTCAGGATGACAGTGAAGGAGTGTGTGTGAGTGGGTCAGAGTGACGGTGATGGAGTGAGTGTGAGGGGGCCAGTGTGACGGTGAGGGAGTGAGTGTGAGGGCGTGAGGGTGACTGTGATGGAGTGGGTATTAGGGGGTCAGATTGATGGTGATGGAGTGAGTGTAAGTGGTCAGGGTGACAGTGATGGAGTGAGTGTGAGTGGTCAGTGTGAGAGTGATGGAGTGAGTGTGAGGCAGTGAGGATGACAGTCATTGAGTGAATGTGAGGGGGTCAGTGTGACCATAATGGTGTGAGTGTGTGGAGGTCAGTGTGATGGTGATGGAGTGAGTATGAGGGGGTCAGGGAGACAGTGATGGCGTGAGTGTGATGGGGTCAGTGTGACGTTGATGGAGTATGTGAGTGGGCAGGGTGACATTTATGGAGTGTGGGTGAGGGGCTCTGGATGCCGGTGATGGAGTGTGTGTGAGAGCGTCAGGGTGGCGGTGATGGAGTGAGTGTGAGGTGGGCAGGGTGACGGTGATGCAGTGCGTGTTAGTGGTCAGTGTGTTAGTGATGGAGTGAGTGTGACGTTGTGAGGGTGACAGTGATGGAGTGAATGTGAGGGGGACAGTGTGATGGTGATGGTGTGACTATGAGGGGGTGATGGTGACGGTGATGGAGTGAGTGTGAGGGGTCAGGGTGACTGTGATGGAGTGAGTGTGAAATGGTCAGGATGACAGTGATGGAGTGTGTGTGAGTAGGTCAGGTTGACGGTGATGGAGTGAGTGTGGAGAAGTCAGTGTGACGGTAATGTATTGAGTGTGAGGGGGTGAGGGTGACAGTGATGGAGTGTGTGAGAGGGGGTCAGTTTTATGGTGATGGTGTGATTGTGAGTGGTTCAGTTGGACGGCGATGGAGTGATTGTTAGGAGTTCAATGTGATGGAGAGTGTGTGTGTGTGAGGGGGTCAGTGTGACGGTGATAGTGACTGTGAAGGCGACAGGGTGAGTGTGATGGAGTGTGTGTGAGTGTAACGGTGAGGGTGATGGCTTGAGTGTGAGAGGGCCAGGTTGACAGTGATGGCATGAGTGTGAGGTGTCACGGTGATGGCGACGTTGTGAATGTGATGGGGTCAGGATGAGGATGGAGAGAGTGTGAAGGGGTTAGAGTGACGGCGATGGAGTGAGTGTGATGGGTTCAGGGAGACGGTGATGGAGTGAGAGTGAGGGGGGTCAGTGTGACGGTGATGGAGTGAGAGTGAGGGGGGTCAGTGTGACGGTGATGGAGTGACAGTGAGGGGGTCAGGGTGACGTTGACGGAGTGAGAGTGATGGGGGTGAGGGTGACGGTGATGGAGTGACAGTGAGGGGGTCAGGGTGATGGTGATGGAGTGACAGTGAGGGGGTCATGGTGACGTTGATAGAGTGAGAGTGAGGGGGGTCAGTGTGACGGTGATGGAGTGAGAGAGAGGGGGGTCAGTGTGAAGGTGAAGGAGTGAGTGTGAGGGTGTTAGGGTGACTGTGATGGAGTGAGTGTGAGGGGATCAAGGTGATGTTGATGGAGTGAGTGTGAGGGGGTCAGGGTGACGGTGATGGTGTGAGTGTGAGGGGGTCAGGTTGACAGGGAAGGAGTGTGTGTGAGGATGATGGAGTGACTGTGAAGGTGTCAGGGTGAGTGTGATGGAGTGTGTGTGAGTGTCACGGTGAGGGTAATGGCTTGAGTGTGAGAGGGCCAGGTTGACAGTGATGGAATGAGTATGAGGTGTCACGGTGATGGTGACGGAGTGAATGTGATGGCGTCAGGATGAGGGTGTTCGAGAGATTGTGAAGGGGTTAGGGTGATGGTGATGGAGTGAGTGTGATGGGTTCAGGGAGTTGATGATGGAGTGACAGTGAGGGGGTCAGATTGACGTTGAAGGAGTGTGTGAGGGTGTCAGGGTGTCTGTGATGGAGTGAGTGTGAGGGGGTCAGGATGACAGTGAAGGAGTGTGTGTGAGTGGGTCAGAGTGACGGTGATGGAGTGAGTGTGAGGGGGCCAGTGTGACGGTGAGGGAGTGAGTGTGAGGGCGTGAGGGTGACTGTGATGGAGTGGGTATTGGGGGGTCAGATTGATGGTGATAGAGTGAGTGTAAGTGGTCAGGGTGACAGTGATGGAGTGAGTGTGAGTGGTCAGTGTGAGAGTGATGGAGTGAGTGTGAGGCAGTGAGGATGACAGTCATTGAGTGAATGTGAGGGGGTCAGTGTGACCATAATGGTGTGAGTGTGTGGAGGTCAATGTGATGGTGATGGAGTGAGTATGAGGGGGTCAGGGAGACAGTGATGGCGTGAGTGTGATGGGGTCAGTGTGACGTTGATGTAGTATGTGAGTGGGCAGGGTGACATTTATGGAGTGTGTGTGAGGGGCTCTGGATGCCGATGATGGAGTGTGTGTGAGAGCGTCAGGGTGGCGGTGATGGAGTGAGTGTGAGGTGGGCAGGGTGACGGTGATGCAGTGCGTGTTAGTGGTCAGTGTGTTAGTGATGGAGTGAGTGTGACGTTGTGAGGGTGACAGTGATGGAGTGAATGTGAGGGGGACAGTGTGATGGTGATGGTGTGACTATGAGGGGGTGATGGTGACGGTGATGGAGTGAGTGTGAGGGGTCAGGGTGACTGTGATGGAGTGAGTGTGAAATTGTCAGGATGACAGTGATGGAGTGTGTGTGAGTAGGTCAGGTTGACGGTGATGGAGTGAGTGTGGAGAGGTCAGTGTGACGGTAATATAGTGAGTGTGAGGGGGTGAGGGTGACAGTGATGGAGTGTGTGAGAGGGGGTCAGTTTTATGGTGATGGTGTGATTGTGAGTGGTTCAGTTGGACGGCGATGGAGTGATTGTTAGGAGTTCAATGTGATGGAGAGTGTGTGTGTGTGAGGGGGTCAGTGTGACGGTGATAGTGACTGTGAAGGCGACAGGGTGAGTGTGATGGAGTGTGTGTGAGTGTAACGGTGAGGGTGATGGCTTGAGTGTGAGAGGGCCAGGTTGACAGTGATGGCATGAGTGTGAGGTGTCACGGTGATGGCGACATTGTGAATGTGATGGGGTCAGGATGAGGATGGAGAGAGTGTGAAGGGGTTAGAGTGACGGCGATGGAGTGAGTGTGATGGGTTCAGGGAGACGGTGATGGAGTGAGAGTGAGGGGGGTCAGTGTGACGGTGATGGAGTGAGAGTGAGGGGGGTCAGTGTGACGGTGATGGAGTGACAGTGAGGGGGTCAGGGTGACGTTGACGGAGTGAGAGTGATGGGGGTGAGGGTGACGGTGATGGAGTGACAGTGAGGGGGTCAGGGTGATGGTGATGGAGTGACAGTGAGGGGGTCATGGTGACGTTGATAGAGTGAGAGTGAGGGGGGTCAGTGTGACGGTGATGGAGTGAGAGAGAGGGGGGTCAGTGTGAAGGTGAAGGAGTGAGTGTGAGGGTGTTAGGGTGACTGTGATGGAGTGAGTGTGAGGGGATCAAGGTGATGTTGATGGAGTGAGTGTGAGGGGGTCAGGGTGACGGTGATGGTGTGAGTGTGAGGGGGTCAGGTTGACAGGGAAGGAGTGTGTGTGAGGATGATGGAGTGACTGTGAAGGTGTCAGGGTGAGTGTGATGGAGTGTGTGTGAGTGTCACGGTGAGGGTAATGGCTTGAGTGTGAGAGGGCCAGGTTGACAGTGATGGAATGAGTATGAGGTGTCACGGTGATGGTGACGGAGTGAATGTGATGGCGTCAGGATGAGGGTGTTCGAGAGATTGTGAAGGGGTTAGGGTGATGGTGATGGAGTGAGTGTGATGGGTTCAGGGAGTTGATGATGGAGTGACAGTGAGGGGGTCAGATTGACGTTGAAGGAGTGTGTGAGGGTGTCAGGGTGTCTGTGATGGAGTGAGTGTGAGGGGGTCAGGATGACAGTGAAGGAGTGTGTGTGAGTGGGTCAGAGTGACGGTGATGGAGTGAGTGTGAGGGGGCCAGTGTGACGGTGAGGGAGTGAGTGTGAGGGCGTGAGGGTGACTGTGATGGAGTGGGTATTAGGGGGGTCAGATTGATGGTGATAGAGTGAGTGTAAGTGGTCAGGGTGACAGTGATGGAGTGAGTGTGAGTGGTCAGTGTGAGAGTGATGGAGTGAGTGTGAGGCAGTGAGGATGACAGTCATTGAGTGAATGTGAGGGGGTCAGTGTGACCATAATGGTGTGAGTGTGTGGAGGTCAGTGTGATGGTGATGGAGTGAGTATGAGGGGGTCAGGGAGACAGTGATGGCGTGAGTGTGATGGGGTCAGTGTGACGTTGATGTAGTATGTGAGTGGGCAGGGTGACATTTATGGAGTGTGTGTGAGGGGCTCTGGATGCCGATGATGGAGTGTGTGTGAGAGCGTCAGGGTGGCGGTGATGGAGTGAGTGTGAGGTGGGCAGGGTGACGGTGATGCAGTGCGTGTTAGTGGTCAGTGTGTTAGTGATGGAGTGAGTGTGACGTTGTGAGGGTGACAGTGATGGAGTGAATGTGAGGGGGATAGTGTGATGGTGATGGTGTGACTATGAGGGGGTGATGGTGACGGTGATGGAGTGAGTGTGAGGGGTCAGGGTGACTGTGATGGAGTGAGTGTGAAATGGTCAGGATGACAGTGATGGAGTGTGTGTGAGTAGGTCAGGTTGACGGTGATGGAGTGAGTGTGGAGAGGTCAGTGTGACGGTAATATAGTGAGTGTGAGGGGGTGAGGGTGACAATGATGGAGTGTGTGAGAGGGGGTCAGTTTTATGGTGATGGTGTGATTGTGAGTGGTTCAGTTGGACGGCGATGGAGTGATTGTTAGGAGTTCAATGTGATGGAGAGTGTGTGTGTGTGAGGGGGTCAGTGTGACGGTGATAGTGACTGTGAAGGCGACAGGGTGAGTGTGATGGAGTGTGTGTGAGTGTAACGGTGAGGGTGATGGCTTGAGTGTGAGAGGGCCAGGTTGACAGTGATGGCATGAGTGTGAGGTGTCACGGTGATGGCGACGTTGTGAATGTGATGGGGTCAGGATGAGGATGGAGAGAGTGTGAAGGGGTTAGAGTGACGGCGATGGAGTGAGTGTGATGGGTTCAGGGAGACGGTGATGGAGTGAGAGTGAGGGGGGTCAGTGTGACGGTGATGGAGTGAGAGTGAGGGGGGTCAGTGTGACGGTGATAGAGTGACAGTGAGGGGGTCAGGGTGACGTTGACGGAGTGAGAGTGATGGGGGTGAGGGTGACGGTGATGGAGTGACAGTGAGGGGGTCAGGGTGATGGTGATGGAGTGACAGTGAGGGGGTCATGGTGACGTTGATAGAGTGAGAGTGAGGGGGGTCAGTGTGACGGTGATGGAGTGAGAGAGAGGGGGGTCAGTGTGAAGGTGAAGGAGTGAGTGTGAGGGTGTTAGGGTGACTGTGATGGAGTGAGTGTGAGGGGATCAAGGTGATGTTGATGGAGTGAGTGTGAGGGGGTCAGGGTGACGGTGATGGTGTGAGTGTGAGGGGGTCAGGTTGACAGGGAAGGAGTGTGTGTGAGGATGATGGAGTGACTGTGAAGGTGTCAGGGTGAGTGTGATGGAGTGTGTGTGAATGTCACGGTGAGGGTGATGGCTTGAGTGTGAGAGGGCCAGGTTGACAGTGATGGAATGAGTATGAGGTGTCACGGTGATGGTGACGGAGTGAATGTGATGGCGTCAGGATGAGGGTGTTCGAGAGATTGTGAAGGGGTTAGGGTGATGGTGATGGAGTGAGTGTGATGGGTTCAGGGAGTTGATGATGGAGTGACAGTGAGGGGGTCAGATTGACGTTGAAGGAGTGTGTGAGGGTGTCAGGGTGTCTGTGATGGAGTGAGTGTGAGGGGGTCAGGATGACAGTGAAGGAGTGTGTGTGAGTGGGTCAGAGTGACGGTGATGGAGTGAGTGTGAGGGGGCCAGTGTGACGGTGAGGGAGTGAGTGTGAGGGCGTGAGGGTGACTGTGATGGAGTGGGTATTAGGGGGTCAGATTGATGGTGATGGAGTGAGTGTAAGTGGTCAGGGTGACAGTGATGGAGTGAGTGTGAGTGGTCAGTGTGAGAGTGATGGAGTGAGTGTGAGGCAGTGAGGATGACAGTCATTGAGTGAATGTGAGGGGGTCAGTGTGACCATAATGGTGTGAGTGTGTGGAGGTCAGTGTGATGGTGATGGAGTGAGTATGAGGGGGTCAGGGAGACAGTGATGACGTGAGTGTGATGGGGTCAGTGTGACGTTGATGTAGTATGTGAGTGGGCAGGGTGACATTTATGGAGTGTGTGTGAGGGGCTCTGGATGCCGATGATGGAGTGTGTGTGAGAGCGTCAGGGTGGCGGTGATGGAGTGAGTGTGATGTGGGCAGGGTGACGGTGATGCAGTGCGTGTTAGTGGTCAGTGTGTTAGTGATGGAGTGAGTGTGACGTTGTGAGGGTGACAGTGATGGAGTGAATGTGAGGGGGACAGTGTGATGGTGATGGTGTGACTATGAGGGGGTGATGGTGACGGTGATGGAGTGAGTGTGAGGGGTCAGGGTGACTGTGATGGAGTGAGTGTGAAATGGTCAGGATGACAGTGATGGAGTGTGTGTGAGTAGGTCAGGTTGACAGTGATGGAGTGAGTGTGGAGAGGTCAGTGTGACGGTAATGTAGTGAGTGTGAGGGGGTGAGGGTGACAGTGATGGAGTGTGTGAGAGTGGGTCAGTTTTATGGTGATGGTGTGAGTGTGAGGGGGTGAGGGTGACAGTGATGGAGTGTGTGTGAGGGGGTGAGGGTGACGGTGATGGCGTGAGTGTGAGGGGCTGAGGGTGACAATGATGGAGTGTGTGTGAGTGGGTGAGGGTGACGGTGATGGCGTGAGTGTGAGGGGTTCAGGTTGACGGTGATGGAGTGAGTGTGAGGGGGTCTGGGTTACAGTGATGAAGTGTGTGAGGGGGGGTCATCATGACAGTGATGGACTGAGTTTGAGGGGTGCAGGGTGATGGTGATGGAGTGAGTGTGAGGGAGTCAGAGTGACGGTGATGGATTGAGTGTGAGAGGGTCAGGGTGACGGTGATGGAGTGTGTGTGAGGGGGTCAGAGTGACAGTGATGGAGTGAGTGTGAGAGGGTCAGGGTGCCGGTGATGGAGTGAGTGTGAGGGGGTCAAGGTGACTGATGGAGTGAGTGTGAGGGGGTCAGAGTGACAGTGATGGAGTGAGTGTGAGAGGGTCAGGGTGACAGTCATGGAGTGAGTGTGAGGGGTCCGGGTGATGGAGATGTTGTGAGTGTGAGGGTGTCCGGATGACAGTGATGGAGTGTGTGTGAGGGGGTCAGGTTGACGGTGATGGAGTGAGTGTGAGGGGGGTTATTTTGACGATGATGGAATGAGTGTGAGGGGGTGAGGGTGACAGTGATAGAGTGATTCTGAGGTGGTCAGGGTGACGGTGATGGAGTGATTGTGAGGGGGTCAGGTGACGGTGATGGAGTGAGTGTGAGGGGGTCAGTGTGACGGTGATGGAGGGAATGTGAGGGAGTCAGTGTGACACTGATGGAGTAATTGTGTGGGGGTCAGTGTGACGGAGATTGTGTGTGTATGTGAGGGCGTCAGTGTGACGGTGATGAATTGACTGTGAAGGGGTCAGGGTGAGTGTGATGGAGTGTGTGTGAGTATCACAGTGAGGGTGATGGTTTGAGTGTGAGAGGGCCAGGTTGACAGAAATGGAATCAGTGTGAGGTGTCACGGTGTTGGTGACGGAGTGAATGTGATGGGGTTCAGATGAGAGTGATGGAGTGAGTGTGAAGGGGTTAGGGTGATGGTGCTGGAGTGAGTATGAGGGGTTAGGGTGACGGTGATGGAGTGACTGTGAACGGGACAGGGTGTCAGTGACAGATTGAGTGTGAGGTGTCACGGTGATGGTGACAGAGTGAGTGTGAGGGGGTCAGGATCATGGTGATGGAGTGAGTTTGTGGTGGTCAGGGAGAATTTGATGGAGTGAGTGTGAGGGGGTCAGAGTGAAGATGATGGAGTGATTGTTAGGGGTTCAGAGTGACGTTGAGGGATTTGGTGTGAGGCGTCACTGTGATAGTAATGGAGTGAATGTGAGGGGGTCAGGATGAGGGTGATAGAGTGCGTGCATGGTGTTCAGGGTGAGTTTCATGGATTGAGTGAGAGGGGATCAGAGTGAGGATGATGGATTGATTGTGAGGGAGTCAGGGTGAAGATGATGGAGTGATTGTGTGGGGGTCAGAGCGATCGTGATGGAGTGAGTGTAATGTGTCATGGTGATGGTGACAGAGTGAGTGTGAGGGAGTCGGCGTGAGTTTGATGGAGTGAGTGGGGGTTCAGGGTGACGGTGATGGAGTCAGTGTGAGGGGGTCTGGTTGATGATGATCGAGTGAGTGTGAGGGAAACGGTGACAGTGATGGAGTGAGTGTGAGGGGGTCAGGTTGACGGTGATGGACTGAGTGTCAGGGGGTCAGTGTGATGGTGAAGGAGTGAGTGTCAGTGGGTGATTGTAATGGTGATGGCGTGAGCGTGCGTTTGTCAGGGTAGTTTGATGGAGTGTGAGGGTTCAGGGTGACGGTGATGGAGTGAGTGTGAAGGTGTCGGGGTGACGGTGATGGAGTGATTGTGAGGGTGTCGGGGTGACGGTGATGGAGTGAGTGTGAGGGTGTCGGGGTGACGGTGATGGAGTGAATGTGAGGGTGTCGGGGTGACGGTGATGGAGTGAGTGTGAGGGTGTCGGGGTGACGGTGATGGAGTGAGTGTGAGGGTGTCGGGGTGATGGAGATGGAGTGAGATGGTCAGAGTGACAGTGACGGAGTGAGAGTGAGCGGCACAGGTGATGGAGGGAGAGTGAGGGGGACAGGTTGATGTTGATGGGGTTAGTGTGACAGCATCAGGGTGACGGTGATGGAGTGAGTGGGTGGGGATCAGGGTGACGGTGATGGAGTGAGTGTGAGGGGGTCAATGTGACAGGGATGGAGTGAGTGTGAGGGGGGTCAATGTGACAGGGATGGAGTGAGTGTGAGGGGGTGAGGGTGACGTTGATGGAGTGAGTGTGAGGGGGTGAGGGTGACGTTGATGGAGTGCGTGTGAGGGGGTCATGATGACAGTGATGGAGTGAGTGTGAGGGGGTGAGGGTAACGGTGATGGAGTGAGTGTGAGTGGGTCGGGGTGATGGGGACGGAGTGAGTGTGAGGGGTTCAGGTGATGTAGATGTAGTGAATGGGTCAGGGTGATAGTGATGGAGGGAGTGTAAGAGTAAGTGTGTGGGTGATGGAGTGAGTGTGAGGGAGTCAGCGTGATGGTGACGGGGTGAATGTGAGGTGATCAGTGTGATGGTGAAGGAGTAAAACTGAGGGTGTCAGGGTGTGGATGATGGAGTGAGTGTGATGGGGTCAGGTTCAGTGTGTTGGACTGAGTGTGAGGAGTCAGGGTGACAGTGATGGAGTGAGTGTGAGGGGATCAGGTTGACGGTGATGGAGTGATTATGAGGCGGTCAGGGTGAGGGTGATGGAGTGAGTGTGAGGGGGTTAGGGTGACAGTAATGGAGTGGCGTGAGCGGTTCAGGGTGACAGTGATGGAGTGAGAGTGAGAGTGTCAAAGTGATGGTGACAGAGTGAGTGTGAGGCAGTCAGGGTGAGGGTGACAGAGTTAGTGGGTCAGTGTGACGGTGATGGAGTGAGTATGAGGGAGTCAGGGTGATAGTGACGGAGTGAGAGTGAGGGGTACAGGGTGACGGTGACGGAGTGTGCATGATGGGGTCAGGGTGATAGTGATGGTGTGAGTGTGAGGGGGTCAGTGTGACTGTGATGGTGTGAGTGAGTGGGTCAGAGTGACTGCGATGGAGTAATTGTGAGGGTGTCAGGGTGACAGTGATGGAGTGAGTGCTAGGGGTTCAGGGTTATGGTGATGGAGTGAGTGTGCAGGGGCTCAGGGTGACAGTGATGGAGTGAGTGTGAGGGGTTCAAGCTGATGGTGTTGTAGTGAGTGTGAGGGGCTCAGGATGACAATGTTGTAGTGAGTGTGAGGGGGTCAGGGTGACAATGATGGAGTGAGTGTGAGGGGGCCAGGATGAGGGTGATGGAGTGCGTGCGTGGTGTTCAGGGTGAATTTGATGGATTGATTGAGAGGGGAGTCAGGGTGAAGATGATGGAGTGATTGTGAGGGGTCAGAGTAATGGTGATGGAGTGAGTGTAATGTGTCACGGTGATGGACACAGAATGATGTGAGGGGTCAGGGTGATGGTGACAGTTTGAGTGTGAGGGAGTCGGGGTGAGTTTGATGGAGTGAGTGAGGAGGGTGAGGGTGACGGTGATGGAGTCAGTGTGAGGGGGTCTGTTTGACGATGATGGAGTGAGTGTGAGAGAAACAGGGTGACGGTGATGGAGTGAATGTGAGGGGGTCAGGTTGACAGTGATGGACTGAGTGTCAGGGGGTCAGTGTAATGGTAAAGGAGTGAATGTAAGCGGGTCATTGTAATAGTGATGATGTGAGTGTGAATGTGTCAGGGTGAGTTTGATGGAGTGTGAGGGTTCAGGGTGACAGTGATCGAGTGAGTGTAAGGGTGTCAGGGTGACGGTGATGGAGTGAGTGTGAGGGTGTCGGGGTAATGGAGATGGAGTGAGTTGGTCAGGGTGACAGTGATGGAGTGAGAGTGAGCGGTACAGGGTGACAGCGATGGAGGGAGAGTGAGGGGGACAGGTTGATGTTGACGGGGTGAGTGTGACAGCATCAGGGTAAGGGTGATGGAGTGAGTGGTTGGGGATCAGGGTGACGGTGATGGAGTGAGTGTGAGGGGGTCAATGTGACAGGGATGGAGTGCGTGTGAGTGGGTCAGGATGACAGTGACGTAATGAATGCGAGGGGGTGAGGGTGACGGTGATGGAGTGAGTGTGAGGGTAAGTGTGGGTGAGAGAGTGAGTGTGAGGGAGTCAGGGTGAGTGTGAGGGAGTGAGTGTGAGGAGTCAGGGTGACAGTGATGGAGTGAGTGTGAGGGGATCAGGGTGACGGTGATGGAGTGAGTGTGAGGGGGTCAATGTGACAGGGATTGAGTGCGTGTGAGTGGGTCAGGATGACAGTGACGGAATGAATGCGAGGGGGTGAGGGTGACGGTGATGGAGTGAGTGTGAGGGTAAGTGTGGGTGAGGGAGTGAGTGTGAGGGAGTCAGGGTGAGTGTGAGGGAGTGAGTGTGAGGAGTCAGGGTGACAGTGATGGAGTGAGTGTGAGGGGATCAGGGTGAGGGTGATGGGGTGAGTGTGAGGCAGTTAGGGTGAGGGTGATGGAGTGAGTGGGTCAGTGTGACGGTGATGGAGTGAGTATGAGGGAGTCAGGGTGACGGTGACGGTGTGTGCATGATGGGGTCAGGGTGATAGTGATGGTGTGAGTGTGAGGGGGTCAGGGTGACTGTGATGGAGTAATTGTGAGAGTGTAGGGGTGACAGTGATGGAGTGAGTGCGAGGGGTTCAGGGTGATGGTGATGGGGTGATTGTGCAGGGGCTCAGGGTGACAGTGATGGAGTGTGAGGGGCTCAGGGTGATGGTGATCGAGTGAGTGAGAGGGGGTCAGGGTGAGGGTGATCTAGTGATTGTTAGGGGGTCAGGGTGACAGTGATGGAGTGACTGTGAGGGGTTCAGCATGACGGCGATGTAATGAGTATTAGGGGTTCCGGGTGATGGTAATGTAGTGAGTGTGAGGGGGTCAGCGTGACTGTGATGGAGTGAGTGTGAGTGGACAGAGTGATGGTAACGGAGTGAGTGCGAGTGGGTGAGGGTGACAGTGACGGTGTGAGTGTGAGGGGGTCAGGGTGTCTGTGATGGAGTGAGTGTGAGGTGGTCAGTGTGATGCTGATGGAGTGAGCGTGAGTGTGTCAGAGTTACTGTGATGGAGTGAGTGAGAGAGGATCAGGAGTGATGGAGGGAGTGTGAGGGGGTAAGTGTGAGTGTCATTGAGTGAGTGGGTAAGTGTGACTGTGATGGAGTGAGTGTGAGGGGGTCAGGGTGACGGTGATGTAGTGAGTGTGATTGGGTCAGGGTGATGGTGATGGGGTGAGTGTGAGTGGGTTATGGTGACTGTGATGGAGTCAGTGTGAGGGGGTCAGGATGACTGCGATGGAGTGAACGTGAGGTGTCAGGGTGACAGTGATTTAATGAGTGTGAGGGGGTCAGCGTGACAGTGTTGGAGTGAGTGTGATGGGGTCAGGGTGACTGTGACAGTTTGAGTATGAGGGAGTCAGTGTGACGTTGATGTAGTGGGTCTGAGGGGGTCAGGGTGACGGAGATGGAGTGAGTGAGATGGGGTAAGCGTGACAGTGACGGAGTGAGTCTGAGAGGGTCAGGGTGACGGTGATGTTGTGAGTGTGACAGGGTCAGGGTCATGGTGATGGAGTGAGTGTGCGGGGTTCAGTGTGACGGTGATGGAGTGAGTGTGAGGAGGTCAGGGTAACGGAGATGGAGTGAGTTTGAGGGGGTCATTGTGACTGTAATGGAGAGCGTGAGTGGGTCAGTGTGACAACGATGGATTGATTGTGAGGGCCTCAGTGTGATGGTGATGGGGGTGAGTGTGTGGGGGCAGGGTAATGGTGATGGAGTGATTGTGAGGGGGTCAGCGTGATGATGTTGGAGTACGTGTGAGGGGATCAGGGTATCTGTGATGGAGTGAGTGTGAGGTGGTCAGTGTGAGGATGATGGAGTGAGTGTGAGGGGGTCAGAGTGATGCTGATAGAGTGAGCGTGAGTGTGTTAGAGTGACTGTGATGGAGTGAGTGAGAGAGGATCAGGAGTGATGGAGTGAGTGTGAGACGGTCAGGATCAGGGTGATGGAGTGAGTGTGATGGGTTCAGGGTGATGGTGATGGAGTGAGTGTGAGGGGGTCAGCGTGATGGTGTTGGAGTGAGTGTGATGTGTTCAGGGTGACTGTGATGGAGCGAGTGTGAGGGGCTCAGTGTGACTGTGATGAAGTGAGTTTGAGGGGATCAGGGTGATGGTGAGATGGTGATGGAGTGAGTTTGAGGGGGTCAGGATGACGGTGAAGGTGTGAGCGTGAGGGGGTCAGGATGCTGGTGATGGAGTGAGTGTGGTGGGCTCAGGGTGACGGTGATGGTGAGAGTGTGGTGGGCTCAGGGTGATGGTGATGGAGTGAATGTGGGCCACTCAGAGTGACAATAATGGGGTGAGTGTGAGGTGGTCTGGGTAACGGTGACGGTGTGAATGCAAGGGGGTCAGTGTGACGGCAATAGTGTGTGTGGGGGCAGTTCGGGATGACGGTGATGGAGTGAGTGTGAGGGGGTCAGGTTGACCGTGATGGAATGAGTGTGAGGGGGTCAGGGTGACGGTTATGGAGTGAATATGAGGGGGTCAGGATGACGGTGATGGAGTTAATGTGATGGGTTCAGGGTGACAGCGACGGAGTGAGTGTGAGGGTGTCTGGGTCAGAGTGACACATCAATGTCAGGGGGTCAGGCTGATCGTGAAGGGGGATCAAGGTGATAGTGACAGATTAATTGTGTGGGGGTCAGGGTGACAGTGATGCAGTAAGTGTGAGGGTTTCACGGTGACAGTGACACAGTAGGTGTAAGAGGGAAAGGCTGATAGTGACACAGCAAGTACGATTATGTTCAGGGTGGCAGTGACGCAGTAAGTGTGAGGGTGTCAGGGTGACAGTGATGCTGTAAGTGTGAGGGGGTCAGGGTGACAGTGACGCAAAGTGTGAGTGGGTCCAGATCATAGTGACATAATAAGTATGAGTGGGTCAGGGTGGTACTGACGGAATAATTGTGAGGGGTCAGGACAATGACACGGTTATTGTGTGGGAGTCTGGCTCATAGTGATGCAGAAATATAAGGGGGTCAGGCTGATCGTGAAGGGGGATCAAGGTGATAGTGACAGATTAATTGCGCAGTGTTCAGGCTGACAGTGACGCAGTTAATGTGAGGGGGTCAAGGTGACAGTGACACAGTAAGTGGAAGGTGGCCACGGTGACAGGGACGCAGTTATGGTGTGAGTGTCAGGGTGACAATGACACAGTAACTGGGAGGGTATCACGGTGATTGTGACGCAGTACATGTGAAGGGTCACAGTGACAGTAACACAGCAAGTGTGAGAGGGAGAGGCTGGTGGTGAAGCAGTAAGTACGATGGGGTCATGATGGGAGCGATGCAGTAAGTGTGAGGGGATCAGGGTGATAGTGATGCAGTAAGTGTGATGGGGTCCAGCTGGCAGTGATGCAGTAAGTGTGAGGGGGTCAGGGTGATATTAATGCTGTAAGTGTGATGGGGTCAGGGTGATAATGACGCAGTAAGTGTGATGGTGTCAAGGTGATATTAACACAGTTAGTGTGGGGGGTCAGGATGATAATGACGCAGTAAGTGTGAGAAGGTCAGGGTGATAGTGATGCAGTAGATTTGAGGGGGTCAGGGTGATAGTAATGCAACATGAGTGAGGGGTTCAGGGTGATAGTGACGCAGTAAGTGTGATGGGGTCAGGATGGCAGTGACGCAGTAAGTGTGAGGGGGTCAGCGTGACAGTGATGCAGTAAGTGTGAGGTGGTCAGGGTGATAGTGATGCAGTAAGTGTGAGTGGGTTAGGGTGATGTTGTCGGGATAATTGTGAGGGATCAGGTTGACAGTGATGCAGTAAGTGTGAGGGTGTCACAGTGACAGTGACGCAGTAAGTGTAAGAGAGAGAGGCTGGTAGTGACACAGCAATTATGATTGGGTTCAGGGTGTCAATGATGCAGTAAGTGTGAGGGGGTCAGGGTGACAGTAACGCAGTATGTGTGAGGGGGTCCGGCTCATAGTGACATAATAAGTGAGCGGGTCAGGGTGCTATTGACGGAATAATTGTGAGGGTTCAGGGTGACAATAACACGGTTATTGTGAGGGAGTCTGGCTCATAGTGACGCAGCAATATAAGGGGGATCAAGGTGATAGTGACAGATTAATTGTGGAGGGTTCAGGGTGACAGTGATGCAGTAACTGTGAAGATGTCACAGTGACAGTGACGCATTAAGTTTGAGGGGGTCAGGGTGACAGTGATAAAGTAAGTGGGAGGGGATCACGGTGACAGGGACGCAGTTATGTTGAGAGTGTCAGGGTGACATGACACAGTAACTGGGAGGGTATCACGGTGATAGTGACGCAGTACGTGTGAGGGGTCACAGTGACAGTAACACAGTACGTGTGAGAGGGAGAGGCTGGTAGTGACACAGTAAGTACGATGGGGTCAGGGTGACAGTGACGCAGTAAGTGTGAGTGGGTCAGGGTGATAGTGATGCAGTAAGTGTGAGGGGGTCAGGGTGATGGTGATGCAGTAAGCGTGAGGGGGTCAGGGTGACAGTGATGCAGAAATTGTGAGTGGGTCTGGGTGATGGTGTAATTGTGATGGGGTCAGTCTGACAGTGACACAGTAAGTGTGAGGCGGTCAGGGTGACAGTGACATAATAAGTGTGAGGGGTTGAGGATGATAGTGTCGCGGGAACTGTGAGGGGGTCACGGTGACATTGTCGCAGAACGTCTGAGGGGTACAGGGTGATTGTGATGCATTAACTAGGGTCAGGGTGATAGTGACGCAGTAAGTGTGAGGGGGTCAGTGTAACAGTGACACAGTAAGTCTGAGGGGTAAGGGTGACAGAGACACAGTGAGTTTGAGGGAGTCAGGCTGGTGGTGATGCAATAAGTGTGAATGTGCCAGGGTGATAGCTTCGCACTGAATGTGAGGGGTTCAGGGTGATTGCAATTCAGTAAGTGTGAGGTGAAGAGGCTAGTAGTGACACAGTAAGTGTGATGAGGCCAGGGTGATAGAGATGTAGTAAGTGTGAGGAGGTCAGGGTGATAGTGATGCAGCAAGTGTGAGGGAGTCAGGGTGATAGTGACGTAGAAATTGTGAGGGGTCAGGGTGATAGTGACGCAGTGAATGTGAGGCGGTCAGGATGACTGTGATGCAGTCAGTGTGAGTGGGTCAGGGTGACAGTGATGCAGTAAGCGTGAGTGGGTCAGGGTAACAGTGACACAGTCAGTGTGAGGGGGTCATGGTGACAGTGACGCAGTCAATGTGAGGGGAGTCTGGGTAACAGTAATGCAGTAATTGTGAGGGGGTCAGTCGATAGTGACACAGTAAGAGTGAATGGGTCAGGGTGATAGTGATGCAGTAAGTGTGAGGGGGTCGGGGTGATGGTGAGGCAGTAATTGTGAGGAGGTCAGGGTGACAGTGATGCAGAAATTGTGAGTGGGTCAGGGTGAAATTAATGCTGTAATTGTGAGGGGGTCAGGGTGACAGTGACATAATAAGTGTGAGGGGTTGAGGATGATAGTGACGCTGGAACTGTGAGGGGGTCATGGTGATAGTGTCGCAGAAAGTCTGAGGGGTTCAGGGTGATTGTCACGCATTAACTAGTGTCAGGGTGATAGCGACGCAGTAAGTGTGAGGGGGTCAGTGTGACAGTGACACAGTAAGTCTGAGGGGTAAGGGTGACAGAGACACAGTGAGTTTGAGGTTGTCAGGTTGGTAGTGATGCAATAAGTGTGAATGTGCCAGGGTGATAGCGTCGCACTGAATGTGAGGGGGGTCAGTGTGACAGTGATTTAGTAAGCGTGAGGGGGTCAGGGTGACTGTAATTCAGTAAGTGTGAGGTGAAGAGGCTAGTAGTGACACAGTAAGTGTGATGGGGTCAGGGTGATAGAGATGCAGTAAGTGTGAGAGGGTCAGAGTGATAGTGAGCAGTAAGTATGAGGGGTCATGGTGACAGTGACGTAGTAATTGTGAGGGTTCAGGGTGATAGTGACGCAGTGAATGTGAGTGTGTCAGGGTGACAGTGACGCAGTAAGTGTGAGGGGATCAGGGTGATAGTGATGCAATAAGTGCGAGGGGGTCAGGGTGACAGTGATGCAGAAAGTGAGAGACGGTGAGGGTGACAGTGAAGCAGTAAGTGTGAGGGGGTCAGAGTAATTGTGATGCTGGAAGTGTGAGGGTGACAGTGACGTAGTAAGTGTGAGGTTGTCAGGGTGAGAGCGACACGGTAAGTGTGAGGGGGTCAGGTTGCCAGGGACACAGTAAGTTTGAGGGAGTTAGGCTGTTAGTGACAAAGTAAGTGTGATTGTGCCAGGAGGATAGTGACACAGTGAATGTGAGGGGGTCGGGGTGACAGTGACGCAGTAAGTGTGAGTGGGTCAGGGTGATAGTGATGCAGTAACTGTGAGGGGTTCAGGGTGACAGTGAGACAGTAAGTGTGAGGTGGTCAGCGTGACAGTGATGCAGTCAGTGTGAGGGGGTCAGTGTGACAGTGACACAGTAGGTGTGATTGGGTCAGCGTGACAGTGAAACAGTAAGTGTAAGGGTGTCAGGATGATTGTGATGCAGTAAGTGTGACAGGTTCAGGGTGGCAGTGACACAGTAAGTGTGAGGGGCTCAGGGTGATAGTGATGCAGTAAGTGTGAGGGGGTCAGGGTGACAGTGACACAATAAGTGTGAGGGGTTGAGGATGATAGTGACGCCGGAACTGTGAGGGTGTCAGAGTGATAGTGTGGCAGAAAGTGTGAGGGGTTCAGGGTTATTGTGACGCATTATCTGGGGTCAGGGTGATAGCAATACACTAAGTGTGAGGGGTTCATGGTGTCAGTGACACAGTACGTCTGAGGGGTAAGGGTGACAAGAATTTGAAGGAGTCAGGCTAGTAGTGATGCAGTCAGTGTGAATTTGCCAGGGTGATAGCGTCGCACTGAATGTGAGGGGGTCAGTGTCGCAGTGATGCAGTAAGCATGAGGGGGTCAGCGTGATTGTGATTCAGTAAGTGTGCGTTGAAGAGGCTAGTAGTGACACAGTAAGTGTGATCGGGCCAGGGTGATAGTGATGCAGTAAGTATGAGGGGGTCAGGCTGGTATTGACACAGTAAATGTGAGCGGATCAGGATGATAGTGATGCAGTAAGTGTGAGGGGGTCAGGGTGACAGTGACGCAATAAGTGTGAGGGGGTCAGTGTGACAGTGTCGCAGTAAGTGTCGGGATGTTACGGCGACAGTTATGCAGAAGGAGTGAGGGGGTCGGGGGACAGTGACACAGTAAGTGTGATTGTGCCAGAATGATAGTGACACAGTAAGCGTGAGGGGGTCAGAGTGATAGTGATGCAGTAATTGTGATGAGGTCAGGGTGACAATGATGCAGTAAGTGTGAGGGAACGAGGCTAGTAGTGATGCAGTAGGTGTAAGGGGCTCAGTCTGATAGTGACGCAGTAAGTGTGAGTGTATCCAGCTCATATTGAAGCTGTATGTGTGAGGGGTCATTAAAGATAGTGATGCAGTAACTCTGAGGTTTCAGGCTGACAATGATGCAATTGAGAGTCAGTCAGTATGATAGTGTCGCAGGAACTGTGAGGGGGTCAGAATGATAGTGACGCAGGAACTGTGAGGGGGTCAGGATGACAGTGATGCAGTAAGTGTGACAGGGTCAGGGTGACAGTGACACAGTAATTGTGAGGGGGTCAGGGTGAAAGCGACACAGTAAGTTTGAGGGAGTCAGGCTGTTTGTGACAAAGTAAGTATGATTGTGCCTGGATGATAGTGACGCAGTGAATGTGAGGTGGTCAGGGTGACAGTGTCGCAGTAAGTGTGAGGGGGTCAGGGTGGTAGTGATGCAGTAAGTGTGAGGGGGTCAGGGTGATAATGATGCAATAAGTGTGAGGGGGTCAGGGTGACAGTGGCAAAGTAAGTGTGAGGGGGTCAGGGTGACAGTGATGCAGTCAATGTGAGTGGGTCAGTGTGACAGTGACACAGTAGGTGTGATTGGGTCAGGGTGACAGTGAAACAGTAAGTGTGAAGGGGGTCAGGATGATAGTGATGCAGGAACCATAGAGGGGGTCAGGATGATGGTGACTCAGGAACAGTGAGCGGGTCAGGATGATAGTAATGCAGTAAGTGTGACAGGGTCAGGGTGACAGTGACAAAGTAATTGGGAGGGGGTCAGAGTGATAGTGTCGCAGTAACTGTGAGGGGCTAAGTGTGATAGTGACGCAGTAAGGGTGAGGGGTTCAGGGTGATAGTGACACAGTAAGTGATGGGGCGAGCGTGATAGTGATACAGTAAGTGTGAGGAGGTCAGGCTGGTATTGACACAGTAAGTGTGAGTGTGTCAGGGTGTGAGAGACGCAGTAAGTGTGAGTGGGTCAGGGTGACAGTGACAAAGTAATGGTGGGGGGTCAGGATGATAGTGATGTAGTAATTGTGAGGGAGTCAGGGTTATAGTGATGCAGGAGGTGTGAGGGGGTCAGTGTGATAGTGAGCAGTAAGTGTGAGGGGTCATGGTGACAGTGACGTAGTAATTGTGAGGGTTCAGAGTGATAGTGACGCAGTGAATTTGAGGGGTTCAGGGTGACAGTGACGCAGTAAGTGTGAGGGGATCAGGGTGATAGTGACGCAATAAGTGCGAGGTGGTCAGAGTAATTGTGATGCAGGAAGTGTGAGGGTGACAGTGACGCAGTAAGTGTGAGGTTGTCAGGGTGAGAGCGACACAGTAAGTGTGAGGGGGTCAGGTTGCCAGGGACAAAGTAAGTTTGAGGAGGTCAGGCTGGTAGTGACAAAGTAAGTGTGATTGTGCCAGCATGATAGTGACACAGTGAATGTGAGGGTCTAAGTATGATAGCGACGCAGTGATTTTGAGGGGGTCAGAGTGACAGTGACGCAGTAACTGTGAGGGGCTCAGGGTGATAGTGACGCCGTAAGTGTGAGTGGCTCTTGGTGATAGTGACGCCGTAAGTGTGAGGGGGTCAGGCTGGTTTTGACACAGTAAGTGTTAGTGTGTCAGGGTGACAGTGATATACTAATGGTGAGGGGGTCAGGATGATAGTGACGTAGTAATTGTGAGGGAGTCAGGATGATAGTGATGCAGTAAGTGTGAGGATGTCAGGGTGATGTTGAGCAGTAAGTGTGAGGGGCCATGGTGACAGTGTCGTAGTAATTGTGAGGGTTCAGGATGATAGTGACGCAATGAATGTGGGGGGGGGGGTCAGGGTGACAGTGATGCAGTAAGTGTGAGTGGGCCAGTGTGACAGTGACGCAGTAAGTGTGAGTGGGTCAGGGTGACAGTGAATCAGCAAGTGCGAGGGGGTCAGGGTGACATTGACGCAGTAAATGTGATGGGATCAGGTTGACAGTGAAACTGGAAGTGCGAGGGGGTCAGGATGACAGTGACGCAGTCAGTGTGAGTGGCTCAGGGTGGCAGTGACACAGTAAGTGTGAAGGGCTCAGGGGGACAGTGACGCAGTAAGTGTTGGGGGTTCAGGCTGGTATTGACACAGTAAGTCTGAGGGGGTTAGGGTGACAGTGACATAGTTAGTGTGAGGTGTTCAGGGTGACAGTGACGCAGTCAGTGTGATTGTGCCAGGTTGATAGTGATGCAATATGTGTTGGTGGAGGGGCTGGTAGTGATGCAGTAAGTGTAATGGGCTCTATCTGATAGTGACGCAGTAGGTGTGAGTGTGTCCAGTTCATAGTGAAGCTGTAAGTGTGAGGTGGTCAGGGTGATAATGATGCAGCAAGTGTGAGGGGGCCAGAATGACAGTGACGCAGTAAGTGTGAGGGGGTCAGGGTGACAGTGGCACAGTAAGTGTGAGGGGTTCAGACTGGTTTTGACACAGTAAGTGTGAGGGGGTCAGGGTGACAGTGATGTAGTTTGTGTGAGGGGGTCAGAGTAACAGTGACGCGGTCAGTGTGATTGTGCCAGGATGATAGTGAAGCAGTAAGTGTGAGGGGTAGAGGCTGGTAGTGATACAGTAAGTGTAAGGGGCTCTATCTGATAATGATGCAGTAGGTGTGAGTGTGTCCAGCATGTAGTGAAGCTCGAACTATGAGGAGGTCAGTGTGACAGTTACGCAGTAAGTGTGATGGGGGCCAGGGTGACAGTGGCGCAGTAAGTGTGAGGGGTTCAGGGTGATAGTGACGCAGTAAGTGTGAGGGGGTCAGGGTGACAGTGACGTAGTTTGTGTGAGGGGATCAGGGTGACAGTGACACAATCAGTGTAATTGTGCCAGCGTAATAGTGATGCAGTAAGTGTGAAGGGGAGAGGCTGGTAATGATGTAGTATGTGTAAGGGGCTCTATATGATCGTGATACAGTAGGTGCGAGTGTGTCCAGCTTGTAGTGAAGTTGTAGGTGTGAGGGAGTCAGGGTGATATTGTTGCAGACAGTGTGGGTGTGTAAGGGGACAGTGACGTAGTAATTGTGAGGAGGCAGAATGATGTTGGTGCAGTAAGTGTGAGGGTGTATGGGTGATAGTGATGCAGGAACTCAGGGATCAGGCTGATGGTGACACAATAAGTGTGATAGTGTCAGGGTGATAGTGGCCCAATAAGTGTGAGGGGGTCCTATTGATAGTAAAGCTGTAAGTCTTAGGTTTCTCTCTGACTGAATATCTCTCCCTCCTGTCCCTCCCTACCTCTCTGACACACTCTGTCTCCCTGGTCCTTCCATCTCCCTCTGACCCAGAGACTGGGGGTGGGGTTCATGGTGAGGCTGCATGTGGGGGGGTTGGGGTGAGATGTGGGAGGAAGGGAAAATGGGGTAGAGACTGAATTGTGGGAGGGAGACAGCGATGGCAGGACAGTGAGAGTGAGAGTGAGCGGGGGGAGAGGAAAGTGTGGAGGCAAGTGGAGAAACCAGGGTTGGGGGTGTGTGTGAGAGGGGGAGCGATGAAAATTGAAAGGAAGAGATGGTGAGAAAGAGTGAGTCCGCAGAGAGAGAGGGAAAGAAACGTGGAGAAAGAGTGGGGGAGAGGAAATGGGGAGTCCAGGTTGGAGTGGGGGAACAGAGGGAGTTAAACCCAGCTCCTGAGCTCAGGGCGTGGTGCCTTCCCATTCCCTGAGGACCAGGACGTGGGGCTGAGCCTGTCTCTCTTCAGCTCAGCTTCTCCAACTCAAAGACACACAACAACATCAGTCACTTTGCTGTTTGGTACGCTTTAATGAACATTTTTATTGTTTACAAATGGAAGTGATGGATACAGTCAGTGGGATGGTGCCTTTTCTCACTGGCCACTGAATTGTGAGAAACATTGAAATGTTTCCCTGTTACAAACCTGTGGGATAAGGATGGACAAACCAGCGCTACCCTCAGTCTGTTACCATAGCGACAGGCTACTCCATCACTGAAACACTGAACTGACATGAGAAAATCCAGGATGGATTGATTAATGAGGGAATTTGATTGATGGATGGATTTGGGTGAAGGGATATTTCAGCACATTCTTCAGCTGCTGCCTGAACTTAGTCTGGGTCACGGCATAAATCGTGGTGTTTGTGCAGCAACTGAGGAGCTGCAGCATGAAGCCCAATTCCTTCACAAAGGGATGGAGATACACAGAGTAATACCCAACATCCATCATCCGGGCCCATATAGAATATAGCATGAACGTTGACCATAACAGGATGAAATTGGCCGAGATCACAAACAGCAAAATGATGGATTTTTTTCGGTTTCTCATTTCAGTGTCAGACTGAGCGTCCCCATCGGTGTGAGCGTGGAGCCTCCTGCGGGCTCTGCTGGTCACTAAAATGTGTCTGACGGTGAGAACATTGAGCAGCAGAATCAGGAGAAATGGGACACACGGGGTTAGAATGTAGTGGAGGAGCTCGATTGTGACCCAGACAATGGAGGATTCAACAGCGTCTGTTACATCACAAAACCAGGGGACGTTCCGCAGCCGATACTGAGCCATGACCATAAAATACCAGGAAATGTTCTTTAAACAGCACAGCACAGTCACTGCTCCCAGAACCACAGCCGCCGTTTTCTCACTGCAAAATTTACTTTTCAGCTTCTGGCAACAAATGGCTACAAACCGATCAAAGGTGAAAGTGACGGTGAACCAGACAGAGCAGTCAGTGGCTGCATAAACCAGGACGGCGTGGATATTACACACGGGGACGGAGTACCTCAGGAAATAAAACTTTTCCCGAAAAACAATGGGAATGTGTCTCAGGATCAGGTCGAGGATAATGACAAGGAGATCTGCTGCTGCCATGGCCCCCAGGTAACGTCTGACACATGGAGACAATCCACAATCTTTATAAAGCAGGACGTAGATGGTCACTACATTAACTGTGAGGAAGGAAAACAAACCCATTATCCATCAGCCTGGAGGCAAAGGGACCCGTTTGATCAGGGACCCAGTGAGATTTCCAAATGTGTCCCTGTATTCAGGGATTTATTAAAATAATTGTAGCTGGAATAAAAAATGGGAAGGTCGGAATTACTGATAAAAATGTGACATAAACCACAAGAAACCCTTCTCCCCCCAAAAAAGAGACACATCCATAAGGACAGTTTGTTTCTAGAACATTCCCACACACTCACTCACTCGAGAGCAGACATAGGTCACTCCTTCCCAGTTCCTAATACGGAGGGTGGAAACGTTGCTGTCCTGAAGGATTCTCTCCCAGTTTCCTGAAGACAAACGGAGTTTTAGAATTTCTGCAGTTTGGTCTAAATTGTGGTCGATCCTGTGTCGTGGAGAAATGTAAACGCAGGGAAAATGTATTCACCCCTTTAACTCCCTGAGGGGCCTTCGGAACAGTGTCTCATTCTCCCTGGAACGGGATCTCTTCCCTCGGGATCTTATCGTTTGTTCAATTCACTGACGTCCGGCCGTTCACAAACAATGTCAGGGACAGAACCTTCCGGGAAATGTCAGTTATAGAATGTCAAGGACAGAACGTTCCGGGGAATGGCAGTTATAGAATGTCAGGGACAGAATGTTCCGGGGAATGGCAGTTATAGAATGTTGGGGACAGAACGTTCCGGGGAATGTCAGTTATAGAATGTCGGGGACAGAACATTCCGGAGAATGGCAGTTATGGAATGTCAGGGACAGAACGTTCCTGGGAACTCCTTGACCTTCCATGACCTTCCCCCATCCTCTCTGACCTATCACCTCTCCCCCACCTCCGTCTCCCGATCACATTCCCAGCTCCCTTACCCCAGCCCCACCTCCTGCACCAGCCCCAGCCCCCTCCCATTTATCTCTCAGCTCCCCGGCCCACAAGCCTCATTCCTGATGAAGGGATTACGCCTGAACCATTCATTCCCCTGCTCCCCGGATGCAGCCTGACCTGCTGTGCTTTTCCAGCACCACACTCCCATTCAGGAAACAGTCCGACCCCGTTATACTCACAAACTCAGGCCTGATGGGTAATTTAGATTAGATTAGATTACCTACAGTGTGGAAACAGGCCCTTCAGCCCAACAAGTCCACACTGACCCGCTGAAGTGCAACTCACCTAGACCCATTCCCCCTACATTTACCCCTTCACCGAACACTACGAACAATTTCCCATAGCCAGTTCACCTAACCTGCATATCTTTGGACTGTGGGAGGAAACCGGAGCACCTAGACGAAACCCACGCAGACACGGGGATAATGTGCAAACTCCACACAATCAGTCGCCCGAGGCTGGAATTGAACCCGGGTCTCTGGCGCTGTGAGGCAACAGTGCTAACCACTGAACCACCGTGCTCACCCATAATGTTTCATGAAGCCCCATCACCATCCCTGAGTATATCCTGTCCCACCACCTGGACAGACTCTCCCGTGGTGGGGACACCCTGGGATACAGTCAGGGAAGGAGTTACCCTGCAAATCCCCAACATTGATTCCAGAACCCAGGAAATCTCAAGGTAACAGATCATGGTCAAGGAAATCGCCTGAGGATGGTTATCTCCTGCCCCCCACCACTCCTCTTGGAAACAAATCAGAGGAAGCACTGAGGGTGATAAGGACTCAGACCATCCTCTGTGTGTGGGACTTCAATGTCCATCACTAAGAGTATCCCCACAGGCCAACTGCTGCCTGAGCAGGGACAGGCTTCAACACACAACAGCCAGACTCGGGGAAACGTTCTCACCAAACTCCATGTCCTAGATGGATCTGTCCCTGACAGTATCTGTAGGAGCAGCCAGCACACAGTCCTGGTGGAGGCACAGTGTCAGCCTCATATTTGACACTCTCATGATTAGTGTGTTCCTGGAAAAGCACAGCAGATCAGGAAGCATCCCAGGGGCAGGAAAATCACCGTTTCGGGCAGCAGACCTTCATCACGAATGAGACTGCGAGCCTCCGGGATGGTGAGATAAATCATATTCGACGTACTGCTCACTGTGTGATGTGGCACACCCTCCTGTGAAGGAGGACATACTTCTAAAGGACTGAGCACATGGAAACTGGCCATCCATGAGGCACTGTGGGATAGTAACAGCTGCAGTATCAATGGCCTTCCCTCCATCATAAAGTCAGAAGGGGCCTATTCACTGATGGTTTCAAAATATTCAGCACCATTCACAACTGCACCGATACTGAAGCAGGCTATTCAGACCAACAAGAGTTTTAAACAGGAACAGAATGAGGTCATTCAGCCATTGAAGGCTGTTACTCAGCGATTGGAAAAGAACTTTTAATCTCTCATACCAGTTCCACAGGAAATGGAATGGAACATTCAGCATTTCAAAGCTGATACACGGGAATACGGGGAGCTGTGCAGACCACAGCAGTGCATTGATCTATAAACCCAGACTAGATATCTGTCCAGCACCGGAAGCAGTGCAGAATTCCGCAGTGCACTAATGTGTGAACCTGAAAAAAATATCCTTCCAGTATGTGGAGCTTCACGGACACTGTCTATAAACCTCAACTAGTTAGTCTGAACAGCACAGGGAACAGTACAGTAATCACCGTGAATTAATCTGTAAAAGAGGAGTATTTACTCTCACCGCATGTACGACTGTGAACACCACCCTAGTACATTGATCTGTAAACCAGGAGCAGTTACCCTCCCAGCATGTAGGACTTTGTACACCACCCCAGTGCATTGATCTGTAAACCAGGAGCAGTCACCCTCCCAGCATGTAGGACTTTGTACACCACCCCAGTGCATTGATCTGTAACCCAGGAGCAGTTACCCTCCCAGCATGTAGGACTGTGTACACCACCCCAGTGCATTGCTCTGTAACACTGTGTTAGATCCCTGCCCAGTGTGGGGAAACTTGCAGCCCATGCTGGAAGTGACAGGATGTGCAGCTCCCACCCATTTACAGATCCATATCTCCATTGGGCCATGAAGAGGGGATGCTGTGAGTGTGAACATCATTGCCAGAGAGAGATGGCGAGGGAGTCAGTTTAAACAATAACAAATAAGAGGGGTTTGGGAAATAGACAGAGAGGGGGAGACTGAGAGACAATGTTATGGAAGGATGTGTTCCCAGGTTTCAGAATGCTGAAATGAAAACATTTTAACAGCATCCTGTAACATAAGCCAGTGTTTCCAGGAATGGTAGGTGAACAGGATATCGGTGGGTGTACAGATGATGCAGAGTTTTGGATGAGTATTTGTTCTGCAGCTTTGTATCTGGGTGTAGGGTCAGCAGAGTCTTTGACTCATTGGGCTAAATCTAACAATAATTTGTCTCAGTGCCATTTTCATTGACTGTGACAGAGAGATCATCCACACTAGGCCGAGCTAGTTTCCTGGTGCTATCATATCGAACTCACCTCATCCCATGGTGTCCCTCTCATTCAATACCAGCCCGGTTCTTCCACCCATCATGACTGGAGGTACTCTGTCTATCTCTGTCTCTCTGTCTCTCTCCCCCTCCCTCCGCTTTACCTCCCCTAAACTAATAACATTGCATGGATACAACACTGTGGACTGACTCCCCTCAGACCCCTCACCATGACCATGTCCCCCGCCTCTTCCAACACTAACAGCAGGACCACACACCCCGACCCTCCCTCCCTCCCCTTCTCCCATTCCAGGAGAAACAGCCTGAAATAGGACAGAAAGGGCCTATCCGGGTGATGGAGTGTCCGATATCCGTTCCCTCACACGCCCCTCCCCCCGCCATGTGGGGAGGACCCTGGTACGAGTCGGAGAGGACAGGGAACCTCGTGTGGAGATTCTGAAACATCCACGTCCCACCGACCGAGTAAGGAGCAATGTTCACTGAAGGGCAATTCTCACTTTAAACCCACTGGCAGCTCCGTTCCCCCTGGCACAACTTAGAAGCCGTGGCCCTGATGCCATCTCCCTTTTGTGTCGAGCTGGTACAAATGGAATCCCCACGGTCTCGGTGGGCAGGAGGGTGGGCTCACAACACATCGTCACCACTACCTCCCAGGAAGGGAGCACCGAGACTGCCTCCTACACCTCCCCCTATAAACAGCTCAGATACTGAAACTGATCTGTGATAGTTACTGATCTTCTCACTTGCCCTGACATCTTCAACAAACTATGATCATATACACCCAGCGCTCTCTGCTCGTGAACTCCCTTTATAACGGTGTGACCTGTATTAAACTGCCTTTCATTGTCTTTCCTACCACAGTCCATCACCTCACACTGCTCTGCACTGATCCCCATCTGCCTTACACCTGAACACTACTCCAACGTGTGATTGTGATTGTCCTGTTAGAGTTCCACACTGACCTCCATAGACTTCAGAGTTCTTCCAGTTTCGGTGCCACCTACAAACATTGAGATTGTTATAGCGTCACAGTCCCCATGAAAGAACTGAAATCCTGCCACACTCAAGAGTGTGAGCATGTTAACTACTGATATGTTCCCACGGACATAGTCGAATAATGACATACTGTCAATGGAGCAACAAAACTCCTGACACATACAAGACAGAGTAGATGAAATATTGACAAACCACAGAGCAAGAGAAATCGGATAGGTTCCAGTTATCTATATTCATCAGAGTATAATGTGATGAAGTTGAAAGTGTGGACTGTACCTTTAAGAGAGGGTGAATGCTTTTCTGAACTGAGAGCTTACAAGCACCTGTGATATGAGAGGATGGCAGACCCAGAAACAATATATTGCTATAGAGCTGGAGTCGGGTAATAAGCAGTTAAGAGAAAGAGAGTCCCACAGTTGTGAATAGTTAATGTAAAATGTTCACTTTCAGCATGAAAAAATAAATTGATGTTATTATTTAAATAGTAGAATTTGGTCGGTCTGTCACTCATATTTTAACAGTTTACGAGGCGAACTTATGTTTAGTTTAAATTACCAGATGAGCTTCATGCAGTGTCCTAACAATTCCCGTGTGTGAATCTGGCAGTCTCTGTGGTGCTTAAAGTGATGCAATGCCACCCTCTGCTGGCCTCCCCACGCCACTGCACAGGCATTGGCAGAGGGTGAAAACCAACAAGGATTCATTCAGAGATTGGGAGGGAGAGGGCAGCTGCTCACAGCACCATCCAAACTGAAGTCTTATCCATGTACTGATCTAAATGTCCTTTAAACGTTGTAACTGTCCCTGCTTTCATCACTTCCTCTGGAAGTTCATTCCACACACAAGACAGACTCTGTCTAAAATAATTACCTCTCATGACATTTGTGAATCATTTTTTCTCGCATCTTCCTCAGTTTTGAATCCCCAACTCTAGGGAAAAGACATCAGCCCTTCTGCTTATCTGTACCCCTCACGATTTTGTAAACTTCTGTGAAGTTACCCCTTAATCTCATACTCTCCAGTGAAAAAAAGTCCCATCCTATCCAGCCTCTCCTTATAGCTCACTCCCTCCATTCCCAGCAACATCCAGGTTAATCTCTTCTGAACCCTCTCCAGCTTAATAATATCAAGGTCAATAATATCAAAGTGAATAATCAAGGTGTTTTCTAAGGGCACTGGGGTCCAAAACTAGAGGACATAGGTTTAAGGTGAGAGGGGAAACATTTAAAAGTGACCTAAGGGGCAACTTTTTCACCCAGAGGGTGGTGTTCCTATGGAATGAGCGGGCAGGATGACCAGACTGGACACAGTATTCCAGAAGGGGTCTCACCAATGTCCTGTACAACGACAACATGACATCCCAATTCCGATACTCAAAGGTCTGACCAATGAGGAGAAGTGTGTTAAACACTTTCTTAACCACAAGATCTATATGAAGTGCAAATTTTAAAGAATTATACCTGACGGCCTAGGTTTCTGCAATACAGCACTGCCAAAGGCTCTACTTTTAATTGTATAGGTCTTTCTGTTGTTTGATTTACCAAATCCAATTGCTCGCATTAATCCAAACTAAACTCCACCTGCCACCCCTCAGCCCAGTGTGTGATATTAATGCCACCTCACTATCCCCCTTCAATTTTAAAGTGCCCATCCCTCTCCAGGAGGCCTGCACACTCCGGCCTTGAGTTTCACAAAGACCCTGAGCTTGGGTAGCCTTTTGTGGATTGGGGGAGGAGGGACGAATTGCAGACATAGTCAGTGGGGAGGAGAGTCTGGACAGTTATCACTGGCCTGGTATCATTTCATGGTTTTAAGAAGTGGGCAGTCGCATGTTAGAGGTGGGTAATACCGCTCGGTGCTTTGGGGCCAGAAATTAAGCTCTTCCTTCGTCTCTGGTGTTCAGTAATAAATATCCATTTGAGACCCTTCATTGGGCAGAGTGTGTCTGCAGGATTTCCTTCCCTAATATTGCAGACGACAGATCATAGCAATTAAAGCTGTTCATAGTTAATTTCGATGGCACAGCACGTGCACTCAATATACTAGTTAAGACAAATATTTTGCATTTGTTTAACAATACAAGGTGTTTTCTTGTAACTCAGTCATGGCAACCTCAATATAATAAATAGGAGAAAGTGAGGATGGCAGATGCTGGAGATCAGAGCTGAAAAATGTGTTGCTGGAAAAGCGCAGCAGGTCAGGCAGCATCCAAGGAGCAGGAGAATCGACGTTTCGAGCATAAGCCCGTCTTCAGGAATGAGGCTGGTGTGCCAAGCAGGCTAAGAGAAAAGGTAGGGAGGAGGGACTTGGGGGAGCGGCATTGGGAATGTGATAGCTGGAAGGAGGTCAAGGTGAGGGTATTAGGCCAGACATTGGCCTATCACAGCTACACTGGCACCACCCCCCACCTTTTCCTCCGCTACATCGATAACTGTATCGGCGCTACCTCGTGCTCCCACGAGGCGGTTGAACAGTTCATCCACTTTACTCACACCTTCCACCTCAAATTCACCTGGACCGTCTCAGAATCCTCCCTCCCCTTCCTAGACCTCTCCATTTCTATCTCAGGCGACTGATTCAACACGGACATTTTCTATAAACTGACCAACTGTCACAGCTACCTAGATTACACCTCCTCCCACCCTGGCCCCTGTAAAAACGCCATCCCATATTCCTAATTCCTTCGCCTGTGCTGCAACTGCTCCCAGGAGGACCAATACCGAACAACCCAGATGGCTCCTTCTTCAAAGACCGCAACTTCCCCTCAGCCATGGTTGACGATGCTCTCCACCACATCTCCTCCACTTCCCACTCCTCCGCCCTTGAGCCCCGCCCCTCCAATCACCACCAGAACAGAACCCCATTGGTCCTCACTTACCACCCCACCAACCACCGGATCATCCTTCGTCATTTCCGCCATCTCCAACAGACCCCACCACCAAGGATATATTTCCTTCCCCACCCCTATCAGCGTTCCGGAAAGACCACTCCCTCCGCCACTCCCTCGTCAGGTCCACACTCCCCACCAACCCAACCTCCACTCCCGGCACCATCCCCTGCAAACACAAGAAATGCAAAATTTGCGCCCACACTTCCCCCCTCACTTCCCTCCAAGACCCCAAGGGATCCTTCCATATCTGCCACAAATGCACCTGCACCACCACACACATCATTTACTGCATCCACTATACCCGATGTGGCCTCCTCTATGTTGGGGAGACAGGTCGCCTACTTGAGGAACGTTTCAGAGAACACCTCTGGGACACCCGGACTAACCAAACCAACCGCCCCGCGGCTGAACACTTCAACTCCCCCTCCCACTCCACCAAGGACATGCAGGTCCTTGGACTCCTTCATCGCCAGACCATGGCAAGAAGACGCCTGTAGGAAGAGCACCTCATCTTCCGCCTCAGAACCCTCCAACCACAAGGGATGAATGCAGATTTCTCCAGCTTCCTCATTTCTCCTCCACCCACCTTATCTCAATCCCAACCCTCAGATTCACCACCACCTTCTTGACCTGCAATCTTCTTCCCGACCTCTCCACCCCCAACCCCTCTCCGCCCTATCACCCTTACCTTAACCTCCTACCACCTATCACATTCCCAGCGCCCCTCACCAAGTCCCTCCTCCCTACCTGTTATCTTAGCCTGCTTGGCACACCAGCCTCATTCCTGAAGAAGGGCTTATGCAGGAAACGTCGATTCTCCTGCTCCTTGGATGCTGCCTGACCTGCTGTGCTTCACCAGCAACACATTTTTCAGTTCTGATTATAATAAATCCACACCGAGCTGAAAGCGGGCACTAAAATATGTCCCAAAATCTGGGTATGGTAGTGTAGTGGGTAGTGTCCCTGCCTCTCAGTCAATGCTCTGAATTTAATCCAATTCCTGAACTTGTGTGGTAGTGTTCCTAGCTCTGGACGAGAAGGCCTGGATTCAAGTCCTGCCTATTCCAGAGCTATGTCACATCATGTCAGAACAGGCTGATGAGCAAACACACAGGAGAATAATGTAACAGCTTTATGGGTGTTGCTGAGTGATGCTAGCGTCCCTACCTCCGGGCACAAAGGTCTAGGTGTAAAGCCCACAGAAGTGTCTCAGGATACATCTGAACAAACGGATTAAAATGGATTTAGAATTGTGACTTGATGGAGAAGGAAGAGGTGTCAGTATTGAATTTCAGAATTTAGGCCCAGGATGACTGAAAGTACAACCATTCGTGTTGATTGAAGTTACATTTCGCAGCAGTAAAGGTTTATAAAATCAAAATGGTCATGGATAGGGTGAGTAGTCAGGGTGTTTTTTCCCCAGGTTCGGGGTGTCAAGAACGATAGAGGATTGGTTGAAAGTGAGAGGGGAAAAGTTTTGATGAGGCCTAAAGGGCATCATTTCACACAGAGGGTGGTGTGTGTATGGAATGAGCTGCCAGAGGAAGTGGTGGAAGCTGGTACAACTACAGCATGTAAAAGGCATCTGGATGCTGACAGACCTGGCGAGCTTTTCCAGCAATTTCTGTATTTCTTTTAAAAATGCATTCATTTTAACACAGGTATTTTGAATAAATTAAACATTTTATTTTTTAATGACGCAGGGCCATGTAAACATATTTCAAATCAAAAGAGACCATTTTCTGCTAAGGGTATGGCTCTGTGTATGACAGCAACAATGATTCACCTACATGGAACAGGGAAAGTGATGGAGACATAGTTTTGACAATATACAAAGAGACCTCATATGGTCCAGTTTGGGAGAGGATGACATTACTGTGTGATTCAACTCAGAGAGGTAGAAAATGCAATCTGCCTGAGAAGGAATGGCCTATTGCACTCTCTCTCCTTCAGTGTTCCTCATCACAGCAATGTGTGCGAGCTAAAAAAACCCTCCACAGTCATCGTTACCATTCTTATTTTTATGGAATCCCTGCAGTGTTGACACAGGCCCTTCGACCCAACAAGTCCATACCAACCTTCCCAACCCATTTCCTTGTATTTACCCCTGACTAATTCACCTAACCTAGAAATTCCTGAACACTACAGACAATTTAGCATGACCAATCCTCCGAACCTACACAGTTTGTGGTAGGAAACTGGTCCACCCATTAGAAGCTCACACAGAAAAGTGGAGAATGTGCAAACTCCACACATGCAGTCACCCAAGGCTGGAATCGACCCCAAGTCCCTGGTGCTGTGAGGCAGCAGTGCTCACCACTGTGCTGCCCTTTGGTTGATCACTGACCAGAATTCACTGGAATCTCCTCTCTGCCTAAAGCAAAGGGAATTAAGCCAAATCCAACTGTCCCAGGATGGAATCCCATTGCTAGCAGCTGTGTGAGTACAATATCTTCAGAAACAGAATAGCGTTTTGGACAATCTCACAATTTTCCCTTTCATCATGAGTTCCAATAATATCTGAACAGAGTTCTTTCAAGTTAAAAGTGTGTGTGTGTGTGTGTGTGTGTGTGTGTGTGCAATACCCAAACGTTTACCATTCATCTTTCCATCATAGTTTGAGTAACATTGCTCTGGATCATAAATGTGCTATTTGAGCAGATGAAAGAAACTAGCCTGACTTGTTTCTAAAACTGACCCTGACCCAGTCTGAGACCGATATGATCAGCCATATCACAAACCTGGTGACATTAAACATTTGTTGGGAGCAGTGCAGGAGTGGGACTAGAAAAGGAAACAGTGACCCAAAAACCCGTGAACTACAGACCGGTGAGCCTGATGTCAGCGGTGGGAAAGTTGTTGGAGGGGATTCTGAGGGATAGCATTTACATACATTTGGGAAGGCAAGGGCTGATCGGGGTAGACAACGTGGCTTTCTGCATGGGAAATCATGTCTCATTAATTTGGTTGAGTTTTTTGAAGAGATAACAAAGAAGATTGATGAAGACAGTTTGGTGGACATTGTCTATATGGACTTCAGCAATGTGATCATTTAAAGAACAAAGAGCAAAGAAAATCTACAGCCCAGAAACAGGCCCTTCGCCCTCCAAGCCTGAGCCGATCCAAATGTACTGTCTAAACCTGTCGCCCAATTCCTAAGTATCTGCATCCCTCTGCTCCCCACCTACTCATGCATCTGTCCAGACGCATCTTAAATGAATCGACCGTGCCTGCCTCTACCACCTCTGCTCGCAACGTCTTCCAAACGCCCACCACCCTCTATGTGAAGTACTTACCGCGTGTATCCTCCTTAAACATTCCACTTGTCACATTGAAAGCACGACCTCTCGCTATTGAATCCTTCAACCTGGGAAAAAGTTTGTCTCGATCCACACTGATTCCTGAAGAAGGGCTTATGCCCGAAACGTTGATTCTCTTGCTCATCGGATTCTGCCTGGCCTGCTGTGTTTTTCCAGCACCACATTTTTCAATTCTGTCCACCCTGTCTATACCCTTCATGATTTTGCAAACCTCAATCAGGTCCCCCCTCAATGTCCTTTTTTCTAGTGAAAGTAAACCTAACCTACTCAGCCTCACTTCATAGCGAGTATTTCATTTTGATTGGTAGACAGATGAGTAAGGTTCGGTCACATGGGATACAGAGGAAGCTAGTCACAATTGGCTTGAAGGAAGAGGGGTATTTTTCAGACTAGAGGCTTGTGAGCAGCAGTGTGCTGTAAGAATCAGTACTGAGTTCACTGCATTTCATCATTTATGTCAGGGTTTTAGATGTGAATATTGGGGCCATAGTTAGTAAATTTACAGATTACATCGGAAAGGTGGTGTAGGAGATTATCTCAGAGTATAACGAGACCACAATTAAATGGAACAAAGGGGCAAGGAGTGACAGATGAAGTTTAATTTAGATAAATACGAGGTTTTGCAGTTTGGGAAGGCAAATCATGTCAGAAATTATACACTAATGTTAAGGTCCTGGAGAGTGTTGTGGAACAAAGGGACAGAGGACTGCAGGTACATTGTTCCTTGAAAGTGGAGTCGCAGGTGGACAATGTGGGACAGAACACATTTGGCACATTTGCCTTAATCAATCGGAGCATTGAGTATAGGGGTTGTGGTTACATGTTGTATCTGTACAGGATGTTGGTGAGGCAACTTTAAGAATACTACATACAACTCATTGTCTGCAGAAATGATTTCGACACCGATGTTCCAGGACTGGAAGTTTGAGCTTCGTGGAGAGGTTAATTAGGTTGAGGTGCTTTCTCCTGGAGTGTCAGAGGCTAAGGGGTGATTTTTTAGAGGTTCACAAAACCAGCAGTGGCATGGATATTCTAAACAGCCACGTTCTTCTCCCCAGGGTAGGGGAATCTAGAACAAGAGGGCATAGGTTGGAGGAGAAAGGGCGAATGATTTCGAAGGGACCTGAAGATAAATGTTTCACACAGAAAGCGGTGTGTACAGAAAGTGCAGTCAGAGGAAGTGGTGAAGGCGGTTACAATCGCACATTTAAAAAGTATCTGAAAGAAGAGGGATATTGGTCAAATGCTGGCAAATGGGACTGGATCAGATTTGATATCTGATCGGAGTGAACAGGTTGGACTAACGGGTCTGTTTCCGTTCTGCATGATTCTCTGAATCAATAAGTAGGATGACGAATAATTCTGAAAGGCCCTTTCAAGTCGGAATCCTCTTCACTGGAAGTTTATCGTGCCTCTATGTTCACATTGATTGAAAGCTGCATTAGTTAAATATTTGACAGAAGTGTGAGTCATGCATAATGGGATATAGACAGGGAAGTGGGGCTGAGACCCCAACCTGATCAGCCAAATCTTAGTGCCTGGTGGAGAAGGCTCAAAGTATCTAATGACCCACTCCTACTCCGCAGTCCCATGTTTCTGTGATCCATTCAGCCCATCAAACCTGCTAGACAGGAGAACTTAGATGCTACTTACTGCTATAAACTGGTGCACAGAAACACAGACAATTCAGCCCTTCAAAACTGTCCCACACGCTTTGAGGTGATTTGGGAAGTGTAATTGGAAAATCCAGGCACGGGTATGAAAGAGGCCCCTCACCTCTCTTTACAGAGCTTCCCCTCTCTGCAACTTGTGCTTCATTTGTTGGTCATGTTTCGACCCAAGTTCACTGAAAATACAAGCCCCATACCTCACCCAGAGATGGCTCACAGTATCCTCTGGTCTCCCTGACTGCAATATTCAATAACAGTACATCCATGAAAAAAACACCCAATAAAATTCCAATAACAGAATGTGAGAACATCAGAAACAGGGGCAGGTCGCTCACTCCCCAAGCCTGCCTTGCCCTTCACTAAGATCATGACTGATCTGCTCTTGGTCTCAAATCCTCTTTCATACCCAATTCTTCATAGCCCTCAACTCTCCGAAAAGTCAATATCCATCTAGCTCCTCTTCAAATACTTTCAGTCATCGAGCTCCCCAACACTCTTGAGAAGAGAAATCCTGACATTCGATACCACCTGTTTGAAGAAAACACTTGCTGCTCCTATATCATGGCTTATTGATGTGAACAAAAGAGGTTGAGACAAGGGTTCAGGTATAAATGATTGAACCTGATATCAAGGCAGTGGTTAACTTCTGTTGACGTAAAGGAGCTGAACTTAATGGGAATCAGAGTAAACTCTCCAGTGTTTGGTGTCAAACATGGCACAAAGGAAGATGTTCATCATCTCAGTCCTGGGTCAGCTCTGTGGGAGATCCTCAGGGTAGCTTCGTCTCCACAAACATCTTCAACTGCTTCATCAATGTCTCCCCTCCCCACCATATGATCAGAAGTGGGGATGGTCACTGAAGATTCCACAATGTTCAGAACATTTTGTCCCCCCTCAGCTCCTGAACTGGTCTGTGTCCATGTGCAGCAAGATCCAGACAACACTCAGGCTTGTGCTGTGAATGTGTCGGTAACATTCATGTAACAGCACTGCCTGACACTGCACATTGCCACAGTAAAACAAGAGTTCATTCAGCACCTCACGCTAGCTTCACAGGAATATGAGGATGCCATTCAGCACATTGATATTATTGGAGTAGAACAGGGACAGCCCACTCAGTACCTCCGGTCTATTACTCAGGAAGAGAAGGAGTCTAATGTGATGGACGACCAGAGCCCCTCGAAAATATTTGAAGGCAGTAGCGTAGACTGTAATGTTTTCTTATTTTAAAGGGAATGTAAAGTGTGTATTCCAGGTGCAATGTGACAGCATCAAGAGAAAATTCAGAGAGAGGAGCAGTCAGGAGACATTCCTCAAAGCTTCCAACTCTGTGGAGACCCCAATAGTTTCTGATATTACTGAGAAACCAAAACCTAGAGATCCTAATCTGTGAGAGCTGGCCACACCCATTCAGGCTGCATTAAAATTAACCTAAGGCCTCCCTCGCTGTTTACTCAAGTGTCTTAACTAACCAGCTTGGACTATCCAGGACAAAATAACCTCTTATAGCTACATCATCATCAGACTTGTCAGTACATCGACCTGACAAACAGGAACCAGGGGTAACCCAGTCAGCCCATGGCCTTGTCCCATCGGACGAGGAAGATGCCAATCAGCCCCTTGACTGACTTACACAGGAACAGCAGGAGGCCATTCCCACCTCAATGCACTTACACGGGGGCAGAATGTGGTAATTGATGCTGATTCCTGATGAATGTCGATTCTCCTGCTTCTCCGATGCTGCCTGACCTGCTGTGTTTTTCCAGCAATCAACGCTCTACTCTGATCTCCAGCATCGGCAGTCTTAAGTGTCTCCTAAATGATGCTCTAACATGATGAACAATTGGAGCAGAGGCTGCACAGACAGATTGCTCCACGTTGTTCCTCCTGGCTCCGTTTCTCATGATACACATGTAGGACTTTAACATGGTGAGGAGGGAAGCCATATGTCTTGTGTGAAGTCTCAAGAAGGCACCTTCCATCTCCGAGAAGCCAGCCTGGTGTTCTCTATGTAGGGTGGAAGCTGGTTGGAATGGCTACCTGTTTCAGACGGAAGGTATTGTGGCTGCTGTTGGGGATTGTGAGCAACCTGATGTTCAGTACAGGGTTCACATGCCGACTGCACAATAACGTGGGGAGAGTTAGTAAAGGCATGTTAGATTGATGAATGGACTCTCTAAGTTCAAATAATGGTGATCTTGTTCATGTTGACCTTGTCTAGTGCACGTCCTGTGCAGTGTAACCTGTATGCCTTACTCTTCCAAGTCTATTTCCACCCTATGATCTGTCTGGCCATGCTTAATATGACCTGCCCCCACTGCTCATAAATAAAGTGTTTCCCTGTACTGAGGTACACGTGACAATAAATCAAACCAATCAATCCTGGGTATCGTATGGAATTTCTCTCACTACCAACGTTCGACAATATATTCTGATTCCTTTTCTGTGTGTGTGCATGTGTATGTGTGTGTAAGTGTGTGTGTATATATCTGTTGTAAGTCTATTAGCCTTTCAGGACTAAACACCTCTGCCTGACCCTCTGCCTGTTCAGGTTTTTCCTGCACCATGACATCAAACAGGGTGTCAGTTCACTGCAGATCAACTCCTTTGGCTTTTTATTACGGTTTTCCTTCCTGCTCTAACTTATGACAGTGGAATCTTGTCACTACACAGTCTGGAAGAAATCCTGGGTATTTTTCTTTTAACTCCCCAATTCCCTAGTTTCCCTTTTGCCTTCTCCAATACAAGGGGTGCCACTCCCACCTTGGATCCTGTTAAATCGTTCACAAGAATAAACTGTATTTCTGGAAATGACGCTCTGTTACTCACTGTCACTGTTACTTCCCCAACCTTGATTTGGCATTCCATCCTGATGTTACACAAGGGAATACTTAATTTCTAACCCCATTCCACAAATTGTTACGATCTTGATTAATATGTCAGAAAGAGTGAAATACTTTCATCTCTCACGATTAGAGGCCGAGAGAAAGTGAGGGCTGCAGATGCTGGAGATGAGAGTTGAAAAGTGTGAGGCTGGAAAAGCATAGCCAACCAGGCAGCATCTGAGGGGCAGAAGAGTTGACGTTTCAGGCATATATTCTTCATCATGAAAGTGGGAGGTGGGGTAAGGGAGGGGGAAGGGGCCGAGAAATAAATAGGAGAGTGGGAGTGGAGCTGGGTGTAAGATAGTTTGGAAGGCAATAGGTAGACGCAGGTGGGGTGTGATGGTGATAGGTCGGAGAGGAGGGTGTTGTGGATAGGTCGTTGGACAACTAGAACCCTCAAACTAGAACCATCATCAACGTTGACTTCACCAAATTCCAAATCTCCCCTCCCCCAACCTCTGCCAGTTTGAACCATTCAATCTAGCACTGCCCTCTTGAACTGCCCGAACTGGCCAGCTTCCTTCCCACCTACCGACTCCACCCTCCAAACCGACATATCACTATTACTCCCACCTACATCTTCTTATCGCCTTCCCAGTGACCCTCCCACCAGCCCAGCTACTACCCTCGTATTTATCTTTCAGCCCCATTGTCCCCCCACCACACTCCTGACAATCGGTTTCTGACTGATATTCGAGTGTCCTGCTGTTTGGATGCTGCCAGATCTTTTGTGCTTTTCCGGCATCTCACTTCTCAACTATTAGAGACTGAGCAGATCCCATATCTCACAAAATTATAACTTCTTGTCCTTCTCCCCCGATCTTTCTAAGTAAACTTTATTTACTGAGGCGATTTCTTTCAGAGATCAGGTACCGACTCCATACCCAGACCCTGCCTAGGCTGTGCACTCTCCTGCAGTTCCTTGGCTCCACTTGGGGTCTCCTTTACCAGTTTCACTAATGCCACTGGCTTAGCCTCTTCTACCGCATCTTTCCCCAAAGTGCCTTCCTTCAACGCCCATCACAGTGTGTCCCAGCTTACTTCAATGAAAACACCTTTTCCCAGTGCCCTTCTTAAACCATCAGCACTGTCATTTTATGTGTTCCACTCCCTTATACTGAGAACACCTGAGGCCTTTCACCTCCTTTCAAACCCATTGGGCTTCTTTTTTCACCTGTGGTAAACTATTGTGCGCTACTGTTCGCTTTGTAATGTGTGATCTTCCCTTCTCCCAATTTCTATTCCTCATAGCATGAAAATACTCCTGGAAGCTAAATTTCATCTCATGCACCAATGCATATTTACCTGCCATTTCTGCCGCGCTTCTCACTTCTTGAAATTTCTGTTCGTGCAAATGAATTCTTACGGTCTCTGGAAGTGAGTCTTTCAACTTCTCCAGCATAATAATCTCCCTTCGAGCCTCACAGGTCTTTTCTATTTTTAAGTCCAGCACCCATCTATCAAAATGACTGTAGTTAATTCTTTCAAACTTAACGTAAGTCTGACCTGGTTCCGTCTCTATTTTTATGAACCTCTGTCTATATGCTTCTGGTACCAATTCATAACCAATCAAAATAACCAATTTAACATCTTGATAATCTCTTGATCCCTCATCTGACAGCGCTGCACATGCCTCACCAGCTGTGCCCACCAGCTTAGTCTGAACGAGCATTACCCACAAGTTCATTGGACACGTCATCTGCCGAGTCATTTTTTTTCAAATGAAATAAAAAATGTTTTGACATTTTTCTCACCGAAATATGGCAAGGCACTAACATAGTTGTGTACATCCTGACGTTCTCCCTTCATCTCCATCCTGTTAATTTAACTTTCTTGTCTAATTCCCAACTTCTGAATCTCAAATTCTCTTTCTCTTTCTTTTTCCTCTCCTTCACTTTTTTTCTCTCTCTGTTTCCGTCTCTTTTTTTATCTTCTAACTTCAGTTGCCATAGTTGCAATTTAAGTTTTATCTAACTCGACTGCACTTGCCTGTTTCTCTAATACATCAAAGTGCTTTACCAACTCCATTACAATTTCAGCTTTCCTTTTGTCCCTGGTTAAACCCAGTTCCAACCCATTTGCTAATTCTAAAAAATGTCCTCCTTTTGTCTTTCTAAACTTTCTTGGCAAATTTGGGAACCTCTTTAGTAATGTTAAAAGCCTTTTCCCTCACTTTTAATTTAAACAACCACCAGTAAACAAAATTAAGCAGATTTTCCGACCGGTTTTATTTGAAGATCTAGGTCACTAATTGCAATGTGTTGGAATTTGCTGGGACATTTTGTACCCGGAATCTGTTCAAATCTGTCCAAGTCCCATACGGCAGGGCCCCAAACTGTGAAGACATCTATGTCGAGCACTTCTGTTAATTAAAACCACAAACCCAAAACGCTCACCTCACCTCGTAATCTGTTAATACATGAGTGACAAACAACTCCCAAATTCCACTAATAAAAGAAGAATAACAGTTTGTGTGTATGCAAGTATGCTCGCTGTGCTTGAAGGTTTGTTTTCTGATGATTCGACACTATGACTAGGTAACATCATCAGTGAGAGTCTCTGCTGAAGTGCTGGTGGTATGTTGCGCCTCTCTATTTATAGGTCTTGGGTTCTTAAGATGGGTGATGTCATTTCCAGTTCTTTTGTTTTACAAGGGAAGGTAGATAGGATCTAAATTGATGTGTTTATTGACAGACATCTGGTCAGAATGCCATTCCTCTAAGAACGTCCTTGCGTGTCTGATTATGTGTGTGTGTTGTCCCAATTAAAGTGGTGCCCTTCTTTGCCTGTATGTATGGAACATAGTGATAATGGGTCATGTCTTTTGGTGGCCAGCTGGTGTTCATGTATCCTGGTAACACAACAACAGGACCAATTCAATGGCAGAAGAATGATTTTATATACGCTGTTTAAATAATGTGTGTGTGCAGATAAGTAACATTTTTCATATATGCACAACACATTCTAAATGAACAACGGAGACACAGTTGACAAAAAGTGATGCATATGATGTATAAAATTTATAAAACATTAAAACATCATTTGATTCTCATCTAAAATGATATGTTCCCCTTCCCTCAACGTTCCCTGTTTTTCTGGAATTCTCCACTCCAATCTCTAATTCTTATCAGGATGTGTTCTAAATTCTTGCTTCTGGTCCCAACTTATTTCAGTTAATCACCTTTCTACCAGAATTCAATATATTGGCCTATTGGATACTTTCCAAAGCTAGTGTCTGTCATATTATTGGAGATCAAACTTCTGGCATCAGAGCCAGCATTTGAACACATTGCTCTGTTGTCCATGCCCTATACAAAGGACCACAGTACACACGAATTGCCAAAACATTGAGGGATGTGCATCTACTTCTTTCGATGATCTAGTTTTCTCATTTTTCACATTTCCTCATCTATGTTGTCTCGCTCTTTCTCTTTGTATCTAGTTAAGAAATTTACCAATTATTCTTTGCGTCTCCTCTCTCAAAGCTCCTTCTTTCGGTTTATATCTATTGGTCTCTTCTTGATGTAGTGTGATTGTAATTGAACAATGTAACTACAATGACATGTGGGAGGAGCTGGCCAGAGTTAATTGGAAGGGGAGCCGAGCAGGGCAGACCATGGAACAGCAAAAGCAGGAATTTCTGGGGATATTTCGGAGGATATCAGAAATTCTCCCAAAGGTGATGAAACATTCTCATGGCAGGACAAGGCAACCAATAGTAATAAGGCATCAAACCAAAAGAGAAAACATACAATGTGGTGAAGATGATTGGGAATACAGAGAATTCATTGGCTCGGAAACTACATAAGGCTGGCATCACTGTCACTGCAGAGCTCTTAATCATGGTCAGGGAGAGAAACAGAGGAAACCCATTCACTTTAAACACAGAAAATGGTATTACTCAAGGAAAAAGATTCAGATATGAAACAATTGATTAAAAACAGTTAACTGGTTTTGCAGAATGTGTCAGATTGAAAGCATGACCCGGGAAGAGACCCTCAGCAGAATGACAGTATGAAAATGGAAGTATTTCCATATCAGAAACCACAGTAGGTCACTGAGTAGATGACTGATGGGTGAATGGGTCTCGATGTGAACTAAGGGATAGACAGCAGAATTGCATTTCAGATATTGCAGCTCAAAACTGCGTATTTATGTGGTGCTGTAGACTACAGCAGCAGGAGAAGCAGAACAGCATTCAACCACAACCTGTAACTTTTGGCCTCGAATAATTTCCTCAGTCTGCCATTACCATCAATACGATCTATGTTTCAGTAATGACTGTGAGTGAACATGACTGGGTCAGAACCACGTGAACCTAAACCTGATGCTAACCCATTAATGCTACCACACTTGACCAACAGATCTGATTGAAACTTCGCAATCCTATCACATTCAGTCATAAATGGTGATGGATGATTAAACAAATGACGGAGGAAAGGGCTCCACGAATATCCCCATCCTAAATAATTGAACAGTCCTGTACATCAGTGTAAAAGACCAGGATGTGGTATCTGCACCACCCTCAGCCAGAAGTGTAGAGTTAATGATCCACCTCACCCTCGCCATGATAGTCACAGAATCACAGATGCCCGTCTTCAACCAATTCGATTTGCTGTTCGTGACATGAAGAAACAGCTGAACACAGTACGTACGAAAAAGGCAATTGTCCCTGACCCCATTCCTGTAATAGGACTGAAGACTTGTGCTGCACAACAAGCCGTGTCCCTGGGGAAGCTCTTTCATTCCAGATCCAACTCTGACATCTCCCTGGTAATGTGGAAAATTACTCAACTATGTCCAATTCATAAAAGGATTATAATTACAATCTGGCCAGTTACCTCCGCCTCAGTCCCACCTCGACAGTCAAACTGGTGGGAGTTCTTTATGACAGAAATAACCCGCTCAGTATGATTTCAGATAGGTCCCCATGTAGAGATGGTGCTGCTGTGGAAAGGTCACTGGATTACTAATCCAGACCAGGCTAATGCTCTGGCAGCTGGTGTAAGTTAAACACAATTGACAAAATATTAGGATGCAAAATCTGGTGTCCGTAAATAGTGACCTTCAAGCCAATGTCGATTGTACACACCAATTTGCTTCACAAATGTCCTTTCAGAAAGTGAATCTCCCGTGCATTCCTGGTCTGGCCTAAACGTGACTTCAGACACACAGACATGTGATACACTTTGCAATGGTCTCTGAATCCGCCAAACAAGACATTCTATTGTATCAAACTGTTCCAAGGTCTAAAGGATAAAACCAGACAGGACACCCGGCCCCAGCCTCAGTATCGGAAAAAGGGAATGAGAAACACAGTCCTGTTGACCCTGCAGAGACCTCCTTCCTAATATCTGAGAGCTTGTGACGAACCTTGGGAAGCTATAAAGTAGGAAGTGCAGTAGTCCATTTGGTCTGTCGAGTTTGCTACCCAATTCAATATAATGATAACTGGCTCTATATTTCAATATCGTCCTCCTCCTCTCCCACCATTACTTTACTGTCTCTAAATCCTTATTTATATTCAGTGTCTTAGCTTCCAGCTTCGAGTGCATTCCCCAGGTTCACCAGTCTCTGAGAGCAGACATTTATTGTCATCTCATTGCAGAATGGCCTGTCTGTACCTAATACTGTTGACCCTTGTTTTAGACACCACAGCCAGGGGAATTATTATCCCTGCTTCCAATCCGTCTCAACCTGTCAGAGCTTTATATATCTCACTGAGATCTCCAAACATTTTCCTAAACCCCATGGAATACAGGCCCAGTCGCCCCAAACTCTGCTCCCACAACAAGCCTGTCATCACAAAGATCGGTCTGGTCATCCTTCACTGCTCCCCCTCAATGTCAGGTTTGTCCTTTATTATGTACTGAGACCAAAGCTGCAGATTACTGCACAGTGTTTGAGATAGGGTCTCACCAAAGCTCTCTACAGCTGCAGTAAGACACGCTTATTCCTGGACTCAAATCCCCCTGAAATGAAGGTCAGCACATCATTGATCTTCCTATCTGGTTTTTGCTCCTGCAATATTGCTTTCACTGACTGGTCTACAGGGAGATCCAGATCCATTGCAATGTTAGCTGCTCCCCACTTGGTAGGTCTATGTACACTGGGCAGCGTGTGAATGCCATTCCCAGTATTGCCTTGTGGGTTCAGACCTCACTGTGCTGCAGGGACCTCAGAGGGCCGCGCAGAAGGAAACAACAAAAAGGCCCATACGTCGCTTTTCAGATAAACATGTTTCAAACAATCCCTTTTCAAACGAAAAGCTATCAATCTCTTGTTCCCACCAATGGGCACACTGTCACCTCAACCCACCTTGATCTCCATCTGCCACGTATTTGCCCATTCACTCCACTTGTCTTAGTCACCTTGAAGCTTTTTTACAACCTCCTCACCCACTCGCAATCCAACATCCTTTAGTTCTATCAGCAGGTTGGGATATATTGTATTTGATTCCTGCAACCAAATGTTTAATGGGTATTGTGAACAGCTGGGGCCTGAGCACCGATCTCTGTGATATCCCAGAAACCTTCCTCTATTATTTTTTTAAAATAATATTTATTTCCTGAATCTGGGTGTGACTGGCTGGGCCAGCATTTGTTGCCTGTCCCTGGTTGCCCGTTGAGAAGGTGGTGGTGAGCTGCCTTGTTGAACCGCTGCAGCCCACTGTGGATTCAGTGACAGTAACACCATTGAATGCCAAGGGGCAGGTTGGATTGTATTTTAGTGGTGATGTTCACAGTCTGGCATTTGTGTGAGTGACTATTACTTGCCACTTGTCAGCCTGGATACTGTCCAGATCTTGTTGTATTTGAACATGGACTGCTTCAGTATCTGAGGAGCCACAAATGTTACTGAATATTGTGCAATCATTGGCAAACATCTCCGCTTCTGACCTTAAAATAGAGGGAAGGTCATTGATGAAGCAGCCCTGAAGATGTATGGGCCTAGGCCACTGCCCGAGGGACTCCTACAGATTTATCCTGGTGCTGAGTTGACTGACCTTTATCAACCATGACCATCTTCCCACGTGTCAGGTATGATTCTAACCAGCGGGGAGTTTGCCCCTGATACCCATTGATTCCAGTTTTGCTAAGGCCCCTTGATAACACACTTGGGTGAAGGCAGTCTTGATTCAAAGGGCTATCACTCTCACCCCACCTCTGGAATTCAGCTCTTTTGTCCGTGTTTGAACTACGGTAATGAGGCCAGGAGCTGAGTGGCCTTGGTGGAGCCCAAACTGGGCGACATTGACCAGGTTATTGCTGAGCAAGTGCTGCTTAAACGCACTGACACCTTCCACCACTTTACTGATGATCGAGAGTAGACTGATGAAGTGGTATTGGCCGGATTGAATTTGGTCTGCTCTTTATATATAGGAGATACCTGGGGTAATTTTCCATTAATTTTCTGTTAATTTCCAACTTGCCTTATGTTTTGTGAGTTTTATAAGTTCACAGTGACCCACCGCTGATTCATTGAAACTCGAGAGAACATAGGCCGAGTTTCCTTATCACGCAATCTCGCCATCTGAGGGATTTATCTGGATAATGTCCAATACACTTCCTCTGTGGTCAGTATATTCTTTCTTAGATTTGGTCACCAAAACTGTTCTCAATACTCCAGGTACAGTCTCACCAACACTCTGTAAAACTGCTTCAACGTGTCTTTACATCTATATTCTGACTCCCTTAAAGGAAGGCAAACCAAACTTTAAGTTTCCACTTACATATATTCCTCCAAATACCCTTCACATCACTGTGTGAGTTCTTTTAGAAAGCCTTCTGATCATCTAAAATATACCAATTCTACTGGATCCCCATTATCTATGCTGTAAGAATCAACTTCAAACAATTACAAAGTTTTTCAAGTATGATTTCCCTTTCAGAAATGCATACTGAGTATCTCAAATTTTGCTGTTAATGTCTAAGTATCCAATATCACATCCTATATAATAGATTCCAACAGTTTCCCGACAAATGTCAAGTTAATTTGTCAGCAGTTCTCCACACTGTCTCTTCTTCCCTTTGTAGATGCTTGGATTCCTACCATTCATCTATAGTGCTTGGATCACGTTTACTAATGTTCATTTATCTACACCAGCTTCCAGACTCTGCAGAATGTACAGGAAAATAGAACGCAGTCATCGACAATGCAATCAATACTTCTATTTGTGATTTATTTCTGAAGATTTTGGTATGAAGTACATCTGTTTTTTTCAAGGTTAGTAATGCTCAATCCAGCTGCATGTTCAATATTGCCTTGTTACTGATATGAATTGACTTTATGTCTTTACTTCCACAAGTCCTATACGATCACTTCGTATTTCTGGGTGATTTTCTGGATCTTACTCCATTAAGACAGATGTAAAATAACTGGTCATTTGCTTTGCAATTTACCTGTTATCCACCATAAACTCGTCTCTCCCGATTGCAAATTTCCACATTTGACTATGTTTATTTTCTTTTGAAATATAGATCATAGATTTTTGCAGTCTTTGTGTTCCTGTTTGTTTGCATGCATGTTCGCTTTTTGATTTCCTGATCAGTTTCATGGCCCTCCTTTTCTGGATTGCAATTTTCTGAGATTTCTTAGGATTCCACAATGTCTGGAATTCTTCTGAAGTCACTTCCTGTGATTAACACATTCTTTAATTTGTTATGTTAATCATTATTGATTCACTTACTCACTCTTTGGTGTTTTCACCTGAAATAAGTAGACATATCTTTCAGACTATGCAGTATTTCTAAAAGTCTCCTGGTCCTGACCAGATATATTCAGGAACACTGCAGGAAGACAGAGAAGTAATAGTGGGGGCCCTGGTTGGTACGTTTGTATCATCAGTAGCCAACGGGTGAGGTCGCGGAGGACTGGAGGGTAGTGAATGCTGTGCCCTTATTCAAGAAGAGCTACAAAGAAAAACCTGGGAATTATAGACCAGTAAACCTAACATCTCTAGTAGCTAAGTTTCTTGAGAAGACTCTGAGACAGACGATATACACTCATTTGGCAAGTCAGAGTGTGATTATGTGTATGGGGGAATCATGGCTCAAACATTTGTGAGACTGCTATGGTGAAATGACCAGTAACATTGACAAGTGCATGGTGGTGTACATAGTGTATATGGATTTCAGTAAAGCCTTCCATAAGGTTCCACATGGTAGGCTGCTCTGGAAGTTTAGATCATATGGAATTGAGGGGGAGCTGGTAAATCAGATCCAAAATTTGCTTGATGGTAGGAAACATAGAGTAATAGTGGAAGCATGCTTATCGGACTGAAGGCCTGTGATGAGTGGAATGCCTCAGGAGTTGGTTCTGGGACCATTAATGTTGGTTTTATGCATGTATATTGTATATATATTTACATATTACACACATCTATGATTTAGATGATAATGTACAGGCATGAATTATAAGTTTCAAGGTGACACTAAAATAGGCGGTATCGTGGACAGTGAGGAAGATTATCAGAAATTTCAGAAATTACAGCAGTGCTTTGATCAGGTGGGGAATTGGGCCGAGAAATAGCAAATGGAGATTAATACAGATAAGTGTCAGCTCTTGCATTTTAGAAAGTCAAATCAAGGTAGGAGTTTCATGGTGAATGACAGGGTCTTAAGGAGTGTATTGAGACAAAGGGACCTTTGAATTCAGGGTCAAGGTTCTCTGAAAGTGGAGTCATGTGAATGGACATTTTGTTTGGAATGGACCAGTTTGGGCTGAAGGGCCTTTCTCCATGCTGCCAGACTCTATGACGCTCACAATCATTGCTTCTCCCATTGAATGTTATATTATACTTCCCCAATTCATTGGAGCGAACTTGACCCTCTAGCCTCCGGGTTTCCATGATGTTTGACCAGAATGTTCAAACATTCGATATTGTGTTCAGATGCCGTGTAAAAATGCAACATATTGATATCACTATTCCTCCAAAGCAGCTTCGGAGCAAGGTTATTAATTAGTCCTCCTGACAACACAACACCAAATCTGAAATAACCTGCTCTCTAGTTTGGTTCACAATATACTGTTCAACCTACCTAATAGACATTTACGGAAGTTATTCTTCACAGTATTAGTAGTCACTGCAGTTTCGGTGCAACTTGAGACCATCCATTATTACTGCAGCACCCACGAATATTTGTTACTCATTCACAGGATGAGGGTGTCGCTGGATAACCAGTATTTATTGCCCATGCCAGAGGGCAGTTAACAGTCGGTAGTGTTGTCTTGAGTCTGTAGTCACATGCAGGCCACACCAGGTAAGGACAGCAGTATCCTTCCCTCAAAGACATCAGTGAACCAGATGAGGTTTTCCAACAATCGACAATGGATTCCTGATCATCATAAACCCTTGATTCCAGATACTTATTGAATTCAAATTCCACCATCTGCCATGGCAGGATTTGAATTCATGTCCCCAGAATATTATCTGGGTCTCTGGTTTAAGAGATCAGTGATAATATCACTGTGTCATTGCTCCCCCTTGCATATACTTGCATACCTAATTTCCAGAACATATCTTGTAAAGTATTTACGTGACAGATTTGGTTTTGATACATAACACACTAATGTTTGCTTCACCTTGCTATTTGTAAGATCCACCCAAACTGATTCTGTGGGAAGTGATGGAAAGAGTCTGTGGCGTTATTACCGATAGACTTGGACAAGACATTCAGGGAGACTCACTTCAACGCTGAGATGATCTGAAGAATTGGTCAGCAATACAGGACAAGCATCATTATTCTTTCCCCCCACTTTGCCAGGATAAGTGTCACCATATTCTTCTGCTCCCCCACACTCACTGTATATCTGTTATAAATCCTACCCCCGAACGAGGCTCACACTCTATCTCCAAATAAGGCTCAAGCACGACCACACTCACTGTTGAATTCAGTACCTTCCTTCCCCCACTTTTTCTGTCACTGACGCAATAGCCCCGCACACTAATACCACTGCATGGATACAACACTGTGGTCAGATTCCCTCCGGACATCTCACCCTTGTCCCTTCCCCTTTCCCAGCATTAACAGCAGGGACACCCACTCCCACCCTCACTCCGTCCCTCCTCTTCTCCCATTGCAGGAGAAACATCCTGGAAAAGGACATAAAGGGCTAAGACGAGTGTTAGAGTGCCCGACATCCGTTCCCTGACTCTCCATCTCGACATGTGGGGAGGATCCTGGAAAGAGCCAGAGAGGACCAGGACACCTTGTGTGGAGATTCTGAAACATCAATGTCCCACCTACCAAGTAAGCAGCAATGTTCAGTAAAGAGGAATTTTCAATTTAAACTCGCTGGGAGTTCCAATCTCATCTCTCTCACTTTTCAGGCTTAGTTAAAAGCATTAATGAAAGACTAAAAATAAAAAATAATGTTTATTCTCTTCAGTAAAAATGTTAAAAAGAAAAAATAAACGATATAAGTTCATTAAGAAAAAATCTAAAACATGATGTTCATTCAAAATGATGGGCAATCCTCACAAGAACTCGACATCATATCTCTCACTAAATATTCTTACGAGTATTCAAGCACCTGCTTCTTTAATTTCAACGGAATATCGTGCCCTGCTATCAGATGCTCATAGTAAATGTCCCTTCCTCTCTGAACTTTTCGTAAACTGTCAATATATTTCCAAACAACTGGACGTTCCACTCCAAGTTCGCATTGTCTTCTCCTGTGGGCAGCTTCTGCATTATTGTCTGTTTTGTCCTCATTGATTAAAGTTCTTTCATATAAATTTCACATTCCAACTGGAAAAAGCGGTGGACGCTGACCATTTCCTCTGCGTGATCTTCTACTTCCACAGTTATCCTCGAACCAGTCCAGCAGCGGTTGCAGTTCATCTGGAAGCGCATCAGACAAATGTTCAATAGCTTCATGAATGTTTTCAATGTGAATAAATACAAGACCAATTATTATTTTAGCTCTGAAAGTAAACTCTGAGTCAATGTTACACTTACTCAAGTGTCTTTTTAACATTTTTACTGATGGGAATAAACATTATTTACGTTTTTATTGCTTTGATTCATGCTTTTATCGAAGCCTGAAAAGGAATAAATATGCGCTGCACTGAAATTTGTTCTGCGCCTAAATGGGTCTGCGGCAAAATGGGCTGCACCAAACAGGCCGCACCAAACAGAATGAAGTACTCAGTAAATTACACAGCACATGAGGACGCCATATAACCATCCCAGGCTGTTATGCAGAAGCAGGGACACCCTGGGTAGCTGTCAGGAAATACAGAGTATAGATCATTACTCATTTTGTCTTTGGAAAGCTGTAACGAGTCAAATTCTTCAGGGATCTGTATGAAGTCATCAACAAATTACAATCTATTGTAATGAACCGGATGAAGGAGATGGGGCTCAGTTTGCTCATGCACCAGGATTGTCATTCAATAAGATGTCAAATGGAGACAGAGCATCTGCAATGGGATACAGACAGGGGGAGGGTAGAACGTCTACAAAGGAATACATCCAGGGGGGAGGGCAGAGCATCTGAAATGGGATACAGACAGTGGAGGAAGACTGACTGCAGTGGGATACAGACGGGGGAGAGCAGAGCGTCTGCAATGGTACAGATGGGGATGGCAGGGCATCTGCAATGGGATTCAGACAGAGGGTGGACATTGCGTCTGCAATGGGATAGGGACAGGAGGAGGGCAGAGCGTCTGCAATGGGAGACAGACAGGGGAGGGGAGAGCATCTACAATGTGATACAGACAGGAGGAGGTCAGAGCGTCTGCAATGGGATACAGACAGGGAGAGGGTCTGTATCCCATTGCAGAGAATAAATGAGATTAATGGATAGAATTGAGGAATTGAAGAGGAGAGGGCATCAGTTTAAGCTGAGAGGGGAATGAATAAAAGGGAAACTGATGGAAAATGTTTTACACAGAGAGTGGTACACAAAGGGAATGAGCTGCCAACGGAAGTGGTTGAAGCATTTATATTAACGATATTTAACCGGCATTTGGGCAAGTACATGGATAGGAAAGGACGAGAATGCTATGGGCTAAGTGCTGGGAAATGAGGTTAGTGTCGTTGGATATTTGGGTCAGCATGGACGAGTTTGGGCCAAAGGGCCTCTCTGCCTCTCTCCGTGCTGTAGGACTTGATGACCCTACAAATAGAACAGTATTTGGGTCAAACTCTCATCTTTCCTTTGGTCATGAGTTCGAATCATATTTGGACAATGTTCTTTCAAGTTAACTTTGCAGATATTTTGCTTTTCAGTTTGCTATGAACAATACGTGTGTGTGTGTGTGTGTGTGTGTGTGTGCGCGCGCGCGTGCGTTTCTCAGTATTTTTCAAAGGGAAATATCAATGTACATATTTGCAATATCCTCTGGTCATTCTCTTTCCATCATAGTTTGAGCAATTTTGTTTTGGTCATAAACGTGTTGGTTTAGTAGGTTAAAGAAATCTGCTTAACTTGTTCCTAACACTGATCCTGACACACTCTGAGAACTATATCATTGGCCATATGACCAACCTAGTTATAAATATTTTTTTTGGCCAGTGGAAGATTGGGGCTAGAAAAGGGACCAGTAAGCCAAAAAATCACAGGGAGTTATCGACTCAATCAGCCAGTGTCAGTGTCGAGGAGTTCGTTGGAGGGGATTCTGAGGGATAGGATTTACATCTATTTAGAAAGACAAGGACTGATTAGGATCAGTCAATATGGATTTGTATGATGGAAATCATGTCTAATTAATGTGATTGAGTATTATGAAGAGGGGACAAAGAAGATTGAAGAAGACACTGTGGTATACATTGTCTATACAGACTCCAGCAAGGCATTTAATACGGTACCTCATCGTAGATAGATTACTAAGATTAGGTTATATGTAATCTAGGAAAACCTAACCAATTGGATACAAAATTGGATTGAAGGTAATAGATTGTTTTCCAGACTGGAGACCTATGGCCAGCGGTGTGCTGAAAGAATCAGTGCTGAGCTCACTGCTTTTCTTCATGGATATGAACAAATTTGATGTGATTATCAGAGGCATGGTTAGTAAGTTTACAAATAACATCACCAACGTGGTTCAGTGGACAGTGAAGAAGATTATCTCAGAATGTAACGGGATCCTTGACCAACAATGAGCCAAGGACTGGCAGATGGAGTTCAATTTAGATATTTGTGAGGTTTGGCATTTTGGTAAGTTAATGCAGGGCAGTTTCCTGGGGAATGTTGCTGAACAAAGAGATCTACGTGTGAAGATTCATAGTTACTTGAAAGTAGAGTTTAGTTCGGTAGAGTGGTGAGGAACGTAGTTGGCATGCTTGCCTTCATCGGTCAGAACATTGAGTATAGGAGTAGGGGTAGCGAGTTGTGCTTGTATGTAGGTGAGCCACTTTAAGAATACTGCATACATGTCAGTTGCCTCTGCTAGAAGATGAATGTTGCTAAGCTTGAAAGGGTGCAGAAAAGATTTACAAGGATTTTCTGGAAGCTGAGGGTTTGAGCTACAGGGAAATAATGAACAGGTTGAGGCTTTTCCCCCTGGACTGTCAGAGGCTGAATGGTGACATGACAGAGGTTTAAAAAAGTCCCGAGGGACATGGATAGTCTGAATGGGCAAGATCGTTTTCCCAGTGTAGGGGCACCCAGAACTAGACGGCATAGTGTGAAGGTGACAGGGCAAAGACTTAAAAGGGACCTGAGGGGAAACTATTTCATACGGAGGCTGGTGGGTGTACTGTCAGAGGAACTGGTGAAAGGGTGTACAATTACACATTTAAAATGTATCTGGATAGGTACATAAATAGGAATGGTTAAGACGGATGTATGGCAAATGCTGGCAAGTGGGAAGAGATCTGTTTAAGATGCCAGATTGGCGTGGACAATTTGGACAAAAGGATCTGTTTCCACTCTGTATGACTCTTTTTCTCACAGTGGGATGAGGAAAAATTCTAAAAGGGCCATTCGAATGGGAATTCTCTTCCTCGGAAGTTTGTGGTGCCTCTCTGATCACAAGTATTCACAGCTGAGTTAGTTAAAGATTTGACAGAGAAGTGAGTCACAGATAATGGGACACAGGAAAATGCGGCTGAGACCACAATCTGATCAGCCACAATCTTAATGCCTGGTGGAGAAGGCTCAAATTCTCTAATGACCCACTCCTGCTCCTCAGTCCCATGTTTCTGTGTTCCATTCAACCCCTCAAACCTGCTAGACAGGAGCAGTTGGAGTCTATTTACTGTTATAGCATGGTGCACAGAAACAGAGGAGACCATTTCGTCCCTCAGGACTGTCCCACTCGGTTTGGGAGATTAGGAAAATGTAATTGGAAGACCTAGGCTAGATAGGAAAGAGGTCGGTCATCTCTCTTTACAGAGCTTCCCTTCTCTGTAACTTGTGCTTCATTTGTTGAACATGTTGTCGACCCAGATTCAGTGTGAATACAGCCCCCAAATCTCATCCAGCGATGGCTCACAAAAATCAGCTGGTCTCCCTGATTGCAACATTCCATAAAAAGACCTTCCAGAAAAATAACACCTGCCATCTTTCCAATAACAGAATGGGAGAACGTCAGAAACAGGGGCAGGTCATTCACATCCCAAGCCTGCCTTGCCCTTCACTAAGATCAAGGCTGACCTGTTCCAAGTCTCAAATCCTCCTTAGTATCCAAGTCTTCTTGAGCACTTCCATAGAATACAGAACAAAGAACAGTACTGATGTGGAGATGCTGGTGTTGGACTGGGGTGTACAAAGTTAAAAATCACACAACGCCAGGTTATAGTCCAACAGGTTTAATTGGATGCACACTAGCTTTCGGAGCGTCGCTCATTCATCAGGTGATAGTGGAGGGCTCAATCCTCACACAGAATTTATAGCAGAAATTTACAGTGTGATGTAACTAAAATTATACATTGAAAAATTGATTGTTAAGCCTTTTATCTGTTAGAATACAGTGATAGTTTCACTTCTTTCATCTGTAAATCACAAAACCTTTTTTTAAAAGTTGCATTCTCAGGTTAGCTGTAAACAATGGTGATAGCTAGACAATTTTTTGAAGGTGTTGGCCCCCTGTGTTCTCTGTCTATGCCATGATGTTTAGTTTGATTCTAATCTAAAAAGTTAGATAACGGAGTTTTATATGAATTCATGCAGTTTTTGAGCTCAGAATTCTACATGCATGCACTTAGGACCTTCAGCCCTCGACGTTGTGCTGTTTATCCTACTCTAAGATCAGACTAACCTACATGCTTCCATTCACCTTGTTCCTTTTGCCTATCCATGAGTGTCTTAAAGGGTATGGGTGGGTTGCATTTCGGCGAGTCGTTGTGGACTTGTTGGGCCGAAGGGCCTGTTTCCACACTTTAAGTAATCTAAATCTAAATATTTGACTCTACTACCACTGCTGGCTGTGCATTCGATACACCCACCACCCTTTGTGTAAAGCATCTACCCCGATATTTCCCCTAAACCTTCCTCCAATTAACATAAAATTATGCCACCTACTGATAGACATTTCTGCCCTGGGAAAATGTTTCTGGCTGTCACTCTCTCTATGCCTCTCATCATGTTTAAAACCTCTAGTGAGAAAAGCCCTCACTCCCTCATGGTTTCTTCATAAGACCTGCTCTCCAGTCCAGGTAGCATCCTGTTAAATCTCCTCTTTACCCTCTCTAAAGCTTTCTTATCCTTCTTATAATGAGGAGACCAGAACTGAACACAATATTCCCTGTGCGGTCTGAGCAGGGCTCTATCGAGCTGCAGCATAACCTCACGGCTCTTAAACTCAATGCCCCTGCAACTGATAGCCAACACACATACGCTTTATTAACAACCCGATCAACTTGGGTCGCAACTTTGTGGGACCTGTGGACACGGATCCCAAGATACTTCTGTTCCTCCACACTGCCAAGAATCCTTCCTTTTACCATGTATTCTACAATCACATTCGAGCTTGCAAGGTGAATCATTTCAGTTTGAACTCCATCTGCCGCTTTTCAGCCAAGCTCTGCATTATATCGATGTCCCGTTGCAACCTACAATAGCCCTCCACATTCTGTACCACTCCAACCACCTTTGCGTTATCGGCAGACTTACTAGCCCACTCTTCAACACCCGTATCCAAGTCATTTATAAAGGTAACAAAGATCAGAAGTCCCAGAACTGATCCCTGCCGGACACCACTGGTCTCTCTCCGTGATGTAGCTCTCTGTGTAAGAGAATTCCTGACTTTCACTACCCTCTGTTTGAAGAAAACGTTCTCTGCTTCAGCACCATGACCTATTGATATGAACAAAAGAGGTAACGCAGGGGCTCAGGTAAGAGAGACTGGCCCTGAACTCAAGGCAGTATTTGACTGAGAATGATATCAAGGAACCTGAACAAGATCGCACTTAATGAGAATTAATTATGATGTCTACACTTTTTGGAGTCATTCACGGCACAAGGGAAGATGATTATCATTGGTGGGCATCAATCATCTCAGCCGTGGGACACAATCTGCAGGAGATCCTCAGCGTAGGTTACTCAGCCCAAGTATCTCCAGTTTGTCATCATAGAATCCCTACAGTGTGTGGAAGGAGACTATTAAGCCCATTGAGTCCAAACTGAGCAGTTTCGATTCCCTACAGTGTGGAAACAGACACTCCGGCCCAACTAGTCCACACCGACCCTCCGAAGAGTAATCCACCCAGACACATTTCCCTCTGACTAATGCACCTAACATAATGGACAATTTAGCATGGCTAATTCACCTGGCGTGCACATCTTTGGATGATGGGAGGAAACCGGAGCACCCAGAAGAAACTCATGCAGACAAGTGAGGAATGTGCAAACTCCACACAGACAGTTTCCCAAGGCTGGAATCGAACCTGGGACCCTGGTGCTGTGAGGCAGCAGTGTTAGCTACTGAGCCACCGTGCCAGCAGAAGAGGGGGCATTCACTGAAGTCTACAAAATTTTCAGAACAAATTGTCCCTCTTCAGGTCTTGAAACCATGTGCAGCAAGACTTGGACAACATTCAAGATCGCGCTGTTAAAGTCTGGGTAACATTTATGTAACAGAACTGTACATTTCCACAGTAAAAGGAGTTCATTCAGCACCTCAATCTGGTTTCAAAAGAAAGTGATGAAGCCATTCATCCCATCAAAACTACTGGGCAAGAAGAAGGATAGACCATTCAGCCCCTCCTGCCTGTTGCACAGGAACGTGGAAGTCTGCTCTCTCCCAAATGTCACGTACATGGGAACAGAAAGAACCATTTCACACCCGGAGTCACTTACAAAGGAACAGGAAGAGGTTATTCAGCTTGTCAAGCCACTAACGCAGGAACAGGAAAGTGTCAGAGATGCTCCAACGCCACAAACAAATGGAGCAGGTGCTGTACAGACAGACTGCTCCAAATTGATCCACATGACTTAATTACTCATGGTACATATGTGTTACTTATCATGGTTTTCTTGGCAGTCGGAATGAAGCCAACATTTTTTAGCCATTCTCCAAGTTACCTGCCATCTCCAAGAAGTCAGACCCATGGTCTCCGTGGAGGTCAGAAGCCGTTGGGGAATAACTAACTGTTTCAGAATGAAGGTATTGTGGCTACTGACAGGATTGTGTACAAAGTGTCACACAGTAACTGTGCATACAAGTTTTCAGAGTTCATTCAGAGCCTGTACCTCTCTGTCAACCGACATGGGGGCTCTGCAGATGCGTGTAAACTGTCGTGAATCAAACATTTAATGAAAAATATGAAATTTTCACCCTATTCAGCTGTTTGGGAAATAATGAGTTTCTGTCCATGCCCATCAAACTTCTTCTCTCACAGCGCTACTGATTAAGCACATAGTTACTGTACTCTCTCCTCATGGTAACATCATGCCAGTGTTTAGTCTGGTCAAACTATTTTGCACTCTCTCAGTGACAAAGAGATCATTGATTATAAAGCAGACCAAATCTTTACGCAATGCACCAAATACTCTCTCAACAAAACACAATCAGTGGGAAAGATATTCTAATTTTTATACTTCAATCATTTTGCATGAAGAGCCACATATCATTTAATTCCTGTCCCTGTATGAATTCTGTCAGTGACTTATGACCAAGGACATCCAGGTCTTTTTCAACAAAAGCACTCGCCAACCTCTCTACCACTTAATAAATATAAATGTAGATGATGATATTTGTTGTTCACAACTGAACCATTTTTATACCTTATGAACAGCTATTGCCCAAACACGGCTCCTGCCGCCACCCATCGATCATTCAGTCCAGAGAAAAACACTATTCTTCTCGTATCTCCATTACCCAATTTTTAATCCATGTAGTATATATTCCACCCCTACCTACCCATGGACTCGAACATTCCCCTTTCTCCTGTATTCAAACATGTCAAGCGTCTTCCAAGATTACAAATACTCCACTCCCATTGGTTCTCAACTGTCGATGTCACAACGGATCATCTCCACAAACAGGTTTATCAAAGATCATTTCCCTTTCCTGAATCTAGGCCGAATGTACCAAATCACGTCATTATTCTCCAACTGTGCAGTTGTTACGTTCTTTATAAAAGGTTCCAAAATTTTTTCTCACAGCTGACATCAAACTATTTATTTTTCTGTTTTCCCTCTCCATCCTGTTTCAAATATTTAGGTTGAGAATAGCTGCTTTCCAGCCTGCAGGATCCTTTCCAGAATTTCACTAGCTTTGAAGAATAATCAGTAATTCTTTCACTAGCTCTTTTCTCATCTCAATCGCTCTGGGATGTAGCTCATCAGATGCAGCAACTTATAAAACTTCAAATCAATTAGATTTTCAATGACTTACTCTTCGTTAATTTTGATTTCCTGCAGTTTCCAATTTTTACCAGTCACTCTGTTCTGGAAATTGGTTTCTGTACCTTCCCCTGTGGAGATGGAACCAATCCTTTCCTCTCAGCAGGCAGATGGTTTCAGTCAGCTTGTGAATACATTGGAGGACTGCACTTCAGAGATGGTGGATATATTACCCACTGCTGCCTGCATAGTTCCAGAATCAATCCAGTTTAATTCATCTTGAGTGTCAGCATAGTCCTGTCCCTGGTGTGAGGCAACAGGTTATACTGAAGGAGGGGATACAGCTCAGTGCCCACCTCAATTTTGAGACAAGCTGGTTTTACACTTTACACCTGAATGGGTGCAGCTTAGACAAATGTTCCTGGAAATCCCAGAAAGAAAAATACAGTGCCTCGCGTCTCTCAGTTTACACAGCTTCCCTTTTTGTAGTCTCAGCTCCATTTGTTTATCATGGGCCAAGACACACTGTAAATGCAGTATTCAGAGTGGGGTCCCCAGAACCTCGGGGCTCCCTGAATGAACCCAGTAGCTGACATTACAATCCTGAGAACACCATCCACAGAACCTCCACTGACTTTCTAGATGACAGCAGCAAGTCAATTCCCCACACCCACAGTGCATTCACTCAGTGTCGAAAATGCCTTGGTCTCCTCAGTTTCTCTTCCTGGCTGAGAAAGCTCTTACATATCTACACAGTCGCACAGTAACAGTTCCTCTCTCCAAAGAAGCAGTTGACAATGGAACATTACATTTCTCTACATCTCAGCGACTATACGAATTGCTGATGGAGTTGATCACCACACTCAGAGACGAGAGATAGAGGGAACATAACTCACGGTAAGCAAGGACATCCCGTAATAAATATGATATTCAGGAATATGTGAAAAGGTAGAACAACTTCCCATTCTGTTTTCCTTTCAGTCCATCATAAGCAATCTCTTTGCTTGCTTTTCCTTTCTCAGTCTCTTTCTCTCTCTCTCTCTCTCCCTCTCTCTCTCCCTCTCTCTCTCTTTCTCTGTCACTATCTCTCTCTCTTGCTGGATATCACCCACTCAACACAAACCTCCCGCTCACCCTACCATCCATCCCTGATATAATAATATTATTTCTCAGTTGCATTCAGTTTTGATAGGTTCACTGAACTAGAAATATTATTTGTGTTTTTTTTTCGACAGACTGCCATACCAGCTGAGATTCTCCAACATTCTTTCAGACGGTGGAGAATTTTATTTCAGATCACCAACATTCACATTTCCTTGGTTATTTCACCTTTAATGTTGTTGTTTTGCGGGATGCCAGCATCACTGGCAAGACTAGCATTTGCTGTCCATTCTAACTGCCCTTGACCATTCGGCCATTTGTCAAGGCAAATGGAGGCAACCACATTGTTGTGGAACTGAGGTGACACTTAGTTCAGACAGGGCACTCATGTTAGGTTTCTTTACCAAAGGTTATCAATAAAATAAGAAAATAAATCCTGATGGTTTATGGGTGCCATGCGTGAAATTAGGCTTCATTCCAATTTTTGGTATTGGAGTTTAAATTTAATCATTGGCTGTGGTAGGATTTCAGACAATGCTTTTAGATTCATAACCTGTGCCTCTGAATTACACAGTCAGTTACATTATTACTCTGTTTAAGAGTCCCTGTTATGAAGTTACTGTAGAGACAAGAACAAGTTTGTGGTCAAACTATTTGTAATTGGAAGAGAGGTCAGAAGAGAACTGGAACCATATAATCTGTTGTTAACGAAGGGGTAGGTGATGGCGAAGTCAGCAACAGAACTCAGGTGGAGTTGGAGATTGGAGATATTGTGTAGGTGGGTGTCGGTAGGTTTGATCACAGAGAGAATATGGAGGCATAAAACAGTTCACGGTAGAAAGGAGACTCAAGGTTCTGAACTGTCTTATTCCTTCTCAGATATTTATGATTATGTATTTTGGAAATGCATGAGAAGGAAGTGGCATTGGTGACTGAAAGTTTATGTAGTTGTTAAATATAATCAACCAAAATAGCAATAACATTCAGCATCATTTATAGAATTGACAGAGATAGACTTACCAGGAACACCAATAATAGCGAGGATGGGATAGCACCCAGCTTGAATTATCATCAGTACGGCTAGTATCCGCAACTGTAACCGTGGCCAATCCTGAGAAAGCCAGTAAAGACTCCAAGATAAACCCCTGTCCATTGTTGTGACATTCAAGTCTAATGTTCTCAGATTCGGATCCATTGTTGGAACATTCTAATGTACTCAGATTCTGATTCCTCTCTCTTCCTCTGTAGCTACTGATCACAATCTTGTTGAGGTTGACGCTGCGCCGAATACTATGGCATAACAAGTTGAAAGAAGTCTCTAATTATGGAAGAGGAAAATCCTCTCGTGACCAAGTTAGATCCAGGAAGACTGATATTAATCACAGTCACTGAACAAACAGCTCCAGTTAACCCCATTTCACGGCAACTCTGATATATCATAATAATACTTGGTGTGGGTGGGATTTTGATATCGATGATTATTGGGTTAATGGCACATCTCCAGTTGTAAACATAGAGGTGAGGAAGCGAGATAATTCTTTCTCTTCACAAGCTCGATGCTTATGCTGTGTTTTGGCAGTATAGGAATTGCTGGGCTCCCGATGCCGTCTGTGTCTGATCACCAGGCCCGCTGCATCTTTTCATTTTATTTATTTATGTTTAACTTTGACTTCTGTCTGTCCAGCATTTAACGGCTTAGGTGGGTTTAGGCATTTTTGAGAGACACCTACAGAGCCATAGACGATGTAGATACAGTCCATTCCTTATGTTCTTGCAGCCGCGGCCTGGTACTGTGGAGTGATGGTCAAACTCTTACAGAACCAGGATTCTTAATTTTACCTTTTGCCAGTTATTTCTGGGGTCTAAGCAGGGTTGGAAGGCAGTAAATCTCTCCCGGGTGCTACACATTGTCTCTGTGATTTCTCTCGGAACTGTCTTTTGATGTTCTTTCCTCCCGGATTGGAGAACTGCATGTCAGCTAATCTGTTTCCTGCATTTGTTTTTTGACATTTGTGTGTTTATTGGATGATACCATATTGAAGCAATTACTGTATAGTAGATAAATAAACTATTATTCTGCTAAGTGTACCGACAGAATTAAGTTATTGCAAGTTCCTCTTCCTTTTGTTGTCTTTTATTGACAGTCTTCAAATAAATTGTGTTTGGCTTAATGTCGAATATTTTGACAAAGTAAATTCTATCTCAAACACCGTATCTCACATGTATCAGCGGAATGGACTGAGCTGGAGGAGTGATAATGTTGTCAGGAATTATATCGGATACTCAATCCACCTCTCAGATCCAGCCCGGACACGCATTAGCCCAGTTGATGTACCTGCTCAGCATGAAGCACTGCGTAGACCAGGCTACTGCACCGCTCAGCAATCCGTCCAGGATCGAATACTGTTTAGGGCTCACAAGTTCACTACTTATGAGTCCAACAGTGCAGTGATTTATAAACTTGGACTAGATGATCTGTTCAGCACAGGGTGCTGTGAAGAACACACAAAGGCATTGCTCGATACACACAGACTGGATATCTGTGCAGCATGGGGAGCTGTGCAGTGAATAGCAGTGAATTTATCTATTAATTTGGAGCAGTTACCATCCCAGCATACGCAGCTGTGTACACCAATCGCTGCATTGCTGTGTAACACTGTGTTAAATCACTGTCCAGCGTGGGGAAACTTGTAGCTCATGCTGGAAGTGACAGGATGTGCAGCACCTCTTCAGTTATAGCTCCATATCTCCACTCTTGCATGACATAGGAGTGATGTGGGAGTGAAACTCACTGCCAGAGAGAGATGGCGGGGGAATCGGTTTAAATATCAACAAATGGGAGGAGGTTGGTGAAAAGAGAGGGGGAGATTGAAAGAGAATTTCAGAGAAGGATCTGATAGTCGGTTTAAAAATTGTGAAATGAAACCATTTCGATAGCATCTTGCAATATAAGCCACTGTTTCTAGGAATGATGAGGGAGCAGGATATTGGTGTAAGTTAAGATGATTGAGAGTCTTGGATAAGCAGTTATCCTGCAGCATTGTAACTGGGAGTAGGATCAGCAGAATCTTCGACTCATTGGGCTGAATCGAACAATAATTTGTCTCAGTGCCATTTTCATTGAATGTCACAGAAGGAATGTCTGCACTAGGCAGAGCTAGTTTCCTGGTGTTGTCTTATCGAACTCACCTCATTAACTACCCACCGCACCCAATGGTCTCCCTGTCATTCAACGCCAGCCTGATTTTCCCACCCATCATGGCTGGAGGTGCTCACCATCACCCAGATGCCCCTGGATATTCAGTGATCCCTAGTACTGCTGCCATCATTAAAAGGCCAGTGGGCACACGGTTGAGTTTCTCAGTTTGGAGTTGCCCTGCATAGTTTTCCCGATGTTGTGGTTCTGTAAGCCAACATGGGAATTTGTGTTGCAGACGTTTCGTCCCCTGTCTAGGTGACATTCTCAGTCCTTGGGAGCCTCCTGTGAAGCGCTTCTGTGATGTTTCCTCCGGCATGGCAGTTTACCCGAGCATGGCAGATAAGGGTAAATTACACCACAGCTTGTCGACAGGGGCACGGAGGTCCTGGAGAATAGTCTAGTACAGAGGGGCACCATTCTTTTTCCAGAGCATGGTCTGAGCACACCACCCAGCTCAGCGTAGTATCTGTGGTCCGACGAAAAGTCCAGCAATACAGGAAAAGCATCAATATCCTTCTCCACTTTGTCAGGATAAGGGTCACCGTATTCTCTCTACTCTCTCACACTCACGCTCTCACCACTGCAATGCAGCACCTTCTCTCTGTCTCTCTCTCTCTCTCTGTCTCTCTCTCTCTCTCACCGACGCAATACCCCCACATGGTTATAAAATGTTCTTATGAGTGCAGTTTCTAGAATACTCTGGATGATGTCGTTTGTACAATGTTCCAGATAATTTTCAAAATAATTCAACTTCAGCAAAATGTTCATCCCCCAGTATGTAACGAATCAGAGGAAGGAGCAGAGTTTACTTTTTTAAAAATCACTCAGGATGAAAGTGCATCATGAGGCTATTAAGCGTCTCAAATATGCTCCACGATTCAGACAAAGGGAGCACCTAAACACTTGAACTCACTCTCTTCTTAAAGACAGGCGCCACTTTGGAGTTTCGCCAGTTTCACTGGAACACTCCTGTAATCCCGAGAGTGATGGAATATTTCACACAGTGTCACCAGTCACTCTGTAACCACTCCTATTAAAACAAGCTGTGAATTGCTGATGAGTTGTTTACCCTTGGACTTTTCTGTTTGCTTTGTTCGAGACAGGGCAAAACTTTCATCTGACTACAATTTTGTTTATAATATTGAAACTCTTCGTGCGTTCCCCTGCGAGGAACGATGTAAAATACTGTTTTAAATTCTCTGCCTCTTTCTTGAAACCAGTTCCCCAGTCACATCCTCCAGTGAGTTGTCCCAAGTATTCTTTCCTGCCTTCCTTCCAAGGGTCACACACACATCATAAACGATTTTTATTCAATATGGGAAAACACCTGTGGTTAGTTTCTTTTCATATTTCTTGCCAGTTTTGGAATGTTTTTCTTTGTATTTTGGTTTATGCAATCTGCTTCTTGTTCCAAAAGTAAACTTCCCAAATGTGGCCAACGCTACAGCTCACTAATCTGAATTCTTTAGTTTGTGATTGATTAGCATACTTCACAGCCTTTGTGCACCATGGGTGGTTCATCTTCACATCTTCATATCATCTTCTTTTTCACCAGAGCCAAACATTACTGAGAATTGTTAATCAGTACCTGCTTAAATGACTCCTCCCCCCAACACACACACACACACACACACACACACACACACACACACATCTGCTGACCTTCATCTGTGTCTATTTTCACGCTCCAGATATATGACATAAATCTGCATTTGAAATGCCTGGCTCTTTTCAATCATTCAAGGGGAACCTACGTATGTGGTTGAACACATGATCAGCTGAGGATGACTCCACTCTCCCAGTTTCCCTGGCTCTGTCATTTCTGTTTGACAATGCCACATTCCTTTGAGAAGCTTCCTACATGACATCCTTTTCTCTCAAACCAGAAATCCCCTCACTCTGATGTACTGAGCCTTCAGCTGTGTGTGTCCCATGTCCCTCGTGTTTGCCCTCACTCCGTCCCCTCCTTCCCAGAACAATGATAGATCTCCCCTTGTCCTCACTTCCTACTGCACTAGAATCTGCATTCAGAGAATCATCCTCCCCCACTTCCACCACCTCCAGCAGGACCACACCATCAAACACGACTTTCTCTCCATCCAACTGTCAAATATTCACAGAGACCACTCCTTCTGTGGCACGCTCCATTACCCCGAACACTTCCCCACACCCCCATGGCACCTTCCCATGTAAATGCAGAAGCTGGAGCATTTGCTCATTCATCTCTTCCCTCTTCAGTGTCAAGGCTCTAAACACACCTTCCAGGTGAAGCAATATTTCACTTGTACACTTTCAATCCATCTCCTGTCATTGCTGCTCACAATGCAGTCTCCTTTACATTAGTGTGCGAAATAGAAACTGCTTTGAGGAACATCTCCACTCTGTCTGTTGGAATGACCCTGACCTTCTTATTGCTCCCCATTTTAATAACCTACATTGCTCTCAAGATAATGAGAATTATTTGAGGAGGTAAGGAAGGGTTGGACCAAAGACAGTTACCTATTTCAACTTCCAGAAGGCCTCTGATATGGTACCGCACAGGAGGCTGCAGAGTAAGATAAGGACTCATGGTGTCAGAGGACAGGTACTAGCATGGATAAAAGGTTGGGTCTCTTACAGGATGCAGAGTGAGGATAAAATTGTCCCTCTAATGATGGTAGCCGGTGACTAGCAGTGTTCCACAAGAGTCAGTGTTGGGGACCACATTTCACTTTATAGGTTAATGATCTGAGTGGCGGGACAGAAGGCATTCTTGCTACGTTTGCAGATGAAGCAATGACAGGTGGAGAGGCATGTAATATTGAGGAGGCAGGGAGTCTGCAGAAAGATTTCGACAGTTAGTTTGGGAGAGTGGGAAATGGTTTCAGGAGATGGAATATAATGTGGGAGAGTGTGAGGTCATGCACTTTGGTAAGAAGAATACAGGCATGGACTATTTACTAAATGGGTAAAAAATCAGAAATCTGAGTAACAAATGGACTTGGGATTCCAAGCGCAGGATTCACCTTAGATAAACTTGCTGGTTGAGTCAGTAGTTAAGAATGCAGGTACAATGTTGTCATTCATCTTGAGAGGAGGATATAATGCTGGGGATTCTGAGGCTTTCTAAGGCTCTGGTCAGAAGACATTTCCAGTATTTTGTGCCTCATACCTCAGGAAGGATGTATTAGCCTTGGTGTGTGTCAAGAGAAGGTTCACCAATGAAAGGTTTAACACATGAGGAACGCTGGAGAGCTCTGGGTTTATATTCGATAGAGATTAGAAGGATCAGGGTTGATCCAATTGAAGTTTACAGAATACTAAATGACCTGGATACAGACAAAACTGGGAGGCCGTTTGCACTAGCAGGAGGACACAGGCTTAGAGCAAAAGAAAAATCCATTAGAACGGGGATACGATGAAACGACTTTAGCCAGAGAGTGGTGAAATTGTGGAATTCCTTACCACAGAAGGCTGTGGAAACCAGATCATTTGGCTCCAATGATATAGCCAGGAAAGGGACTGTGGATCTGAAAAGTGACTACAGAGAGTTAGTTTGGAAGCTGAAGGGTAGGACGAGTAGAGTAGTTATTTCAGGTTTGCTACCAGTGGCATGAGCTCGTGAGATGAGGAACAGTCAGCGAATGCAGCTTTACACTTGGCTGCGAGGCTGGTGCAGGGGGGATGGCTTCAGATACCTAGACCATCGGGATACATTCTGGGTAAGGTGGGACCTGTACATGAAGGATGGGTTGCACCTGAATTGAAGGGGCACAAATGACCTGTTTGGGAGGTTTGCTCGTGTGATTCGGGCGGGTTTAAACTAGTTTGACAGCGGGGTAGGAATCAGACCACATGTCTGAGAGGGGGTTAGTTGCAGACGGGACAGTGACAGGGATATATTGAATCTATCAGGAAGGTTTCTCACGCGATGAAACAAAGGGATAATTTAAAGTGCGTCTGCTTTAATGCAAGGAATGTCCGAAATAAGAGTGACAAACTTAGAGCATGTATCAGTACTTGGGGCTACGATGTTGTGGCAATAACAGAGACATGGGTTTCACAGGAGCAGGGATGGTTGCTTGATGCTCCAGGGTTTAGAAAGTTTAAAAATCTTTCGGGGCGGCGCGGTGGCGCAGTGCTTAGCACTGCTGCCTCACAGCGCCAGAGATCCACGTTCAATTCCCACCTCAGGAAACTGTCTGTGTGGAGTTTGCAAATTTTCCCCTTGTGTTTCCTCCGGGGGGTCCGGTTTCCCTCCATAATCCAAAAATGTGCAGGTTAGGTGAATTGACCATGCTAAATTGTTAAAAGGAGGGGTAAATGTAGGGGAATGGTTCTGGGTGGGTTGCTCTATGGAGTGTTGGTGTGGACTTGTTGGGCCGAAGGGCCTGTTTCCACACTATAAGTAATCTAAAAAAGAACAGGGTGGATGCAAAACGAGGAGGGGGTAGTAGCATTGCTAATCAGAGAGTGCGTCACAGCTACAGAAATGAAGGTTGTTGAGGAAGGCTTGTCCACTGAGTCAGTACGGGTGGTAGATAGGAACAGCAAGAGAACAGTCACCGCATTGGAGGTTTTCTACAGACCACCTCATAGCAGTAGCGAGATTGAAGATCTCATAGGCGGGCAGATTCTGGAAAAATGCAAAAGTAGCAGGGTTATTGCTATGGATGATTTTAACTTTTCCAATATCGACTGGAACCTCCTCAGTGCAGATGGTGTGAATGAATCCGTTTTTGTCAGATGTTTTCAAGAGGGTTTCCTTGCTCAGTATGTAAACAGACCGACGAGGGGAGAGGCTATTTTGGATTTGGTGCTCGGCAACGAGCCAGGATAGGTGTCAGAACTCACGTTGGGAGAGCACTTTGGTGAAAGTGATCACAAATGCCTCACATGTAGCATAGTCTGTGAGAGTGAAAGGAGCAGTTTCCCAGGGAAGATATTTAATTGTGGAAAAGGAAATGATGATGCTATCAGACAGGAGTTGGGAAGTCCAGACTGGGAGCAATTGTTCCAGAGAAAGGGCACAGCAGGAGACTTGTTAAGGAGCAGTTTTGCGAGTGATACACAAATTTGTTCCTCTGAGACGGTAAGAAAGGGTAAGATTAAGGAACCTTGGATGACAAGAACAGAGGAACGTCTCGTAAAAAGGAAGCAGGCAGCTTACTTAAAATGGAGGAAGCAAGGATCTAGCACAGCTTTAGAGGATTACAGGCTTGCGAGAAAGGAGCTCATAAATGGACTGAGGAGAGCTATGATCGGGCACAAAAATAGGCTTGGCAAGAAGGATTAGGGAGAATCCAAATGCATTTTTCTCATACGTAAGGAATAAGAGAATAATCGGGGAGAAGTTAGGGCCGATCAAGGATAGCGTAGGGAACTTATGCATGGAGTCTGAGCAGAGAGGGGAAGTCCTAAATGAGTTTTTTGCTTCGATTTTCACCAAGCAAAGGAAACTTGTTGCAAATGAAAACGTAGAGGAGTTGGGCCAGATCAGTCTTGACCAGATCAAGATTGCTGAAGTTGATGTGCTAGCAATTTTGGAAAACATTAAGATTGATAAGTCACCAGGGCTAGACCAGATTTATCCAAGGCTGCAACGGGAAGCGAGAAAGGCGGTTGCTAAGCCGCTGGCGAGGATATTTGCCTCCTCACTCTCCATAGGAGTCGTACCAGAGGATTGGAAGGAGGCGAATGCTCTTCCTTCTTTCAAGAATGGTAATAGGGACATCCCTGGCAATTAGAGACCAGCCAGTCTTACGTCTGTTGCCAGCAGCGTTTGGAAAAAGTTCCGAGGAATCGGATTTATGATTATTTGGCAAAGCATTGTGTGATTATAGCAGTCAGCGTGGCTTTGTAAGGGGCAGGTCATGCCTCACAAATCTTATTGATTTCTTTGAGGAGGTGTCAAGACAGGTCGACGACGGTCGAGCAGTGGATGTGGTGCATGTGGACTTCAGTAAGGCATTTGAGAGGGTTCCCCATTGATGGCTCATTCATAAAGTCAGGAAGTATTGGATACAGGGAGATGTGGGTATCTGGATTCAGAATTGGCTGGCTGGCTGAAGGCAGGCAGTAGTTGTAGATGGAAAGTATTCTGCTTGGAGGACAGTGTTGAGAGAGATCCACAGGGCTGTGTTCTTGAGCCTCTGCTCTTTGTAGTTTTTATAAATGACTTGGATGAGGAGGTTATGGGTGGGTTAGTAACTTTGCTGATGACACAATGGTTGGAGGTGCCGTCGATAGTATTGAGGGCTTGTGTAGGCTGCAGCGCGAAATAGACAGGATGCAGAGCTGGGCTAAAAAATGGCAGATGTAGTTCAAACTGGATAAATGCGAAGCGATGCATTTTGGAAGGTTAAATTCGAATCCTGAATATAACATTAAATACAGGATTCTTGGCAGTGTGGAGGAACAGAGGGACCTGGGTGCGCAAATGCACAGATCCCTCAAAGTTGCCACCCACGTGGATAGGGTGTCAAGAAAGTATATGGTGTTTTGGTTTTCATTAACAAGGGTATCAAGTTTAAGAGCCACGAAGTTTTGCTGCAGCTCGACAAGTCCCTGGTGAGACCACACTTGGAATATTGTGTCCAGTTGTGGTCGCCCTACGATAGGAAAGATACAGAGGCTTGAGAGAGGGTGCAAAGAAGGTTTACCAGGATGCTGCCTGGACTGGAGGGCTTGCTTTATGAAGAAAGGTTGAACGAGCTTGGACCTTTCTTTCTGGAGACAAGGAGGAGAGAGGAGATCTGATCGAGGTGTACTAAATAATGAGAGGAATAGATAGAGTCAATACCCAGAGACGTTTGCCCCAGGGCAGGATTGACTAGTACGAGAAGTCATAGTTTGAAGATATGAGGAGGAAGGTAAAAGGGAGACGTCAGAGGTAGGTTCTTTATGCAGAGAGTTGTGAATGTATGGAATGCATTGCCAGCTCTGGTGGTGGAAGCAGAGTCATTGGGGACATTTAAGTGACTGCTGGACATACACGTGGATAGCATTTCAAATCTTCCCTCTTTCACCTTAAAGCTATGCTTTCTCTGGTTGAACTCCCCCATCCCGTGGAAAAGACTTTGACTGGTCACTCTATTCATACATCTCATGATTTTATAATCTTCTGCAATGTCATCCTTCAACCTCTTGCACATTATCTGACACGAACTTCACGAACGAGCACTTAAAGATAAGCACTGCAAATTTGAAACAGTATTCAAATGACAGGTAAATAACACTCAGCCCAAGCTTCATACTGAGATTTGTCTTTCTCCATGTTACAATACTAAGGCAGCAGGAAACTGTTACGAGTACCAGTAAGAGGTCAAACACCTGAATTGCTTTGTCCAAATCGTGTGATGATCTCTACAGTGAAAGCGCATCTCTGGCCTGAACTATATAAGAAGGGGAATTCTTGTACCACACGGTCAGCGTCTACCTTTAGCAGAGTGAGATGAAGGCTGAGTATACTTCTTGAAATTTGGATCACAGTGTGAATTCAGTGCAAAGAGGGAGAGGTGTTTTCAATAAGGTTTACGCCAGGAAACTTTCCGGGGTGAGATGTGAGTGGGAGGAGTAAAACAGCTTGAATGAAGAAGCCGAGCCACACTGAGACCAGAGCAAAGTGGTAGCACGAAACGCAGCTTGATGCTACAGCAGAGTAGGTATACCTTATCAAAGAGTTTCAGGTGAAGTGGGGAGGGATCATAATGTGAGAAAATGTGCTCTGTAATTTGAGAGGAAGGACCTGGAATCAGGAAGGGGAGACGAGCAGGGAAGAGGATGGAGCAGAAATGGCAGTGTTTTCTGGGGGTTAAATCAGGAAGCACCGCTGAAATTCATGCCTCACATCAACTTATGGCCCTGAAATAAACATTATAAATCTGGCCATCAAGAGTATCCTTGAGAGCTTTTGTCAACCATGTGTGGTTCCTCTGCTTACCGAGTTCTTCTTCTGAACAGAAACAATAATTACTGAGCGGTTTGGGATATCTGCTTGAATGTTTGCTCATGTATACTCACTGACCTTCCTCTGGGTCTGTTTTCACATTCCGCTTCAGACCAGATTTGAGGCAGAAATCCTCAAATTAGATGCCTGGTTCTTTTCAATCATTCGGGGGCAACTTCTGCATGTGGCTGAACACATGATCAGCGGAGGCTGACTCCATTCTCCAAGTTTCTACATCTCTATTATTTCTGTTTGATGATGCCACATTCCTGTGAATTGCGTCTAACGTGACCTCCTTTTCAATCAAACCAGAAAACCCGAACTCTTGTGGACAGGGCCTTCAGCTATGACTGTCCCATCTCCCACAGTGTTGCCCTCAATCCGCCCACTCTGTCCCAGAACAGTGATAGATTCCTCCTTGTCCACACTTCTTCCTGCACTAGAATGCACATTCACATAATCATCTTACGCCATTTCCACCATCTCCAGCAGGACAGCACCATCAAACACATCTTCCCCTCCCGCCCACTGTCAGTATTTCGCAGGAACCATTCCCTCTCTGTCACCTCCATCACCTAGAACACTTCCCCCATTCTACCTTCCCATGCAATTGCAGAAGCTGCAACACTTGCTCATTCACCTCTTCACTCCTCACTGTCCAAGGAACCAAGCATACCTTCCACGTGAAGCAAACTTTCACTTGTAAACTTTCAATCTGGTCTCCTATCGTTGCTGCTCACAATGCAGTCTCCCTATATTGGCGAGAGCAAACAGATTGCTTTGTGGAACACTCCCACTCTGTCTGTGGAAATAATCTTGATCTTCTCATTGCTTCCCATTTCAATAACCTACCTTGCTCTCATGCTAACATTTCGGCCATGGGCTGCTGCAATGTTCCAAGGAAGCACAACCCAAGCTTGAGTAACAACTCACTTTACACTTTTGTATGTTATATCCTGTAGGAGCTAATGTACAATTTCACAACTTCACAGTCTGACCCCATTATAACTGTTCTGCAGTTTCCGTACATTCTCCCTCCTGGCCTCCCTTTGACCTTGTGTGGTTGAATCTTCTTTATCGTTCACTCAATACAGAGAACCCCTTTTCCCCATTCACATTTTAATTATTAGGCTACTTCACATGATCTTCTCGTTCTTCACGACTAAAACCATGTTTGTGTTTTGCCACACTCTCTTTTACCCGTCAACCCACTCCCCACATCTGTCAATGGATTATAAAGCTCATTTTTCAATCCTTTTCAGTTCTGAAGAAGTGTCATACTGGACTTGAAACGCTAACTCTGTTTCTCTGTCTCTGCAGATGATACCAGACCTGTTGAGTCTCTCTAGAAATGAATAGGCTCAGAACAAGTTTTCAATTAAACAAATGACTATGGATACTGGAAATGAAAATGCAAAAATGGCTGGCGAAAATGGGAGCTTTGTGGGCTGCACGGTGGCACAGTGGTTAGCACTGCTGCCTCACAGCACCAGAGACCTGTGTTCAATTCCTGCCTCAGGCGACTGACTGTGTGGAGTTTGCACATTCTTCCTGTGTCTGCGTGGGTTTCCCCAGGGTGCTCCAGGTTCCTCCCACAGTCCAAAAATGTGCAAGTTAGGTGAATTGGCCGAGCTAAATTGCTCGTAGTGTTAGGTGTAGGGTAAATGTAGGAGAATGGGGTCTGGGTGGGTTGTTCTTCGGCGGGTCAGTGTGGACTTGTTGTGCCGAAGGGACTGTTTCCACACTGTAAGTAATCTAACCTAATGTAGAAGGTTCACTGGCCCCTGAAAGATTAACTCTGCATTCACTCCACAAGATGCTGACAGACCTGCTGAGTTTCGTCAGCAATATCTGTTTTTGAACAAGTTCCACAGACGTGTGTTAAAGCTGCTCAAACGCCCTGTCCAGCATGGAGCGCCGTGCACTGGGAAGAGACTGACAATGCAAGATGCACAAATTTCTTGGTCTGAAACTACATAAGGCTGGCATCTCTGACACTGCAGGGCTCTTAATCATGGTCAGGGAGAGAAACAGAGGGGAAGACATTCACATCAAACACAGAAGATGGCAATGGGGGAATGAAAAAGATTCAGATGCAAATGTCAAGGGGTTTGAGTAAAGTAGCAAATTGGAGGCGTGACACCAGGGAGAGCAGAATGAGAATAGGAAAATGGAAGTGTTACCACATCAGAAACCAGGTTAAGACACTGAGTACATGACTGATGGATGAATGGGTCTTGGTGTGAACTGGGGGATAGTCAGTAGAATTGAATTGAACATATTGGAGCTCAAAGTGGGCATTCATGTGGTGCGGTAGAATCACAGCAGCATCAGAATTGTAATCAACTACAATCCGTAACATTTTCCCCAGGATAATCCCTTAGCCTACCATTACCATCAAGCTGATCTATGGTTCAGTGATGAGTGTGGGTGAACATGATAGGGTCGGAACCATGTGTACCTAAACCTGATAACAATCCATTAAAGCTACCGCACTTGACTGGTTACATTCAAAACAGCAGGACTAACATCTGATACAGAGGGCGAAATGATCCCAAGACTAACAGATCAGACCGAAATTGTGCAGTGCTGCCACATCCAGACATAAATGTCGATGGACTTTTAAACAACTCACTGGAGGAGAGGACTCCATAAATATCGCCATCCTATATCACGGGACAGCCCTGTACATTAGTGTAAAATACATGGTTGTATTATCTGCATCGTACACAGCCAGAAGTGTTGAGTTGATGATCCACCTCACCCTCGCCATGCTGCCCGCAGAATCACAGATGCCAGTCTGTAATCGATCTGATTCACAGTATGTGACATGAAGAAACAGCTGAACACAGTAAAAACGAGAAAGGCAATGGACCCTGACCCCATTCCTGCAATAGGACTGAAGACTTGTGCTGCACAACAAGCCGTGTCCCTGGAGAAGCTGTTTCATTCCAGGTCCAACTCTGACATCTCCCTGGTAATGTGGAAAATTACTCAGCTATGTCCAATTCCATAACAAGGGAATAACTACAGTCTGACCATTTAGCACACCCTGAGTCCCGTCACGATAGTCACGTTGGTGGGAGTTCTTTATGACTGAGCTGTCAAGCAGCACAGAAATAACCAGCTCAGTGTGGTCCCCATGTGGAGATGGTGTTGTTGTGGAAAAGTCACTGGATTACTAATCCAGACCAGGCTAACGCTCTTGCAGCTGGTGGAGGTTATAATTAATAAAATATCGAGAAGTAAAACCTGGAGTCATTAACAGTGACCTCGAAGCCAATGTCGATTGTAAACACCAATTTCCTTCCTCAATGTCCTTTCAGGAAGTGAATCTCCTGCTTTCCTGGTCTGGCCTAAACGTGACTCCAGACACACAGACATGTGATAAACTCTTCAATGGTCCCGGAAACGGACAAGCAAGACACTCTATTGTATCAAACTGTTCCAGGGTCTTAAAGGATAAAACTGTACAGATCACCTGGCACCAGCGTCAGTATTGGAACAGGAAATACTACTGTTGACCCTGCAGAGATTTCTTTCCTAGCATCTGAGAGCAGGTGGCAGGATTTACAGAGCTTTCCCACAGACTGCACAGAAACATCGGGAAAGGAATAGGTCATTCAACACACTGAGCATCCTCCATTCTAGTTCATGGTGAAAATCTTCTCAATTCAGTTTTCCCCAGACAGTGTTCGTATTCTTTAGTATGGTTAAACATCGGAAAATATAAAATAGGAACTACTGTATTCGCTTTGCTCCATCAATTTTGATCCTTCATTCAATATACAGGCAGTTATCCAGTAAAGGTGTGTTTATTAAACGCAATTTCGCTGCAACACAATTAGTGAATTGTGCCCCTTTCTTTATAAAGCGACCTCCCGTTCATCGTTATGGGAGTCCGTCCCTGGCACCAGCTGAACAGTAAATCCCAGCCTCAGGATTCCTCTGTCTGCCAAATGCACCCTCATTTTGTTCAGCTAAAGCAGGAATATAATCCGCTCTGCAAGCCTTGAAACTGTGCCTGAATGTGGGGTTTGTAGTCTACATTTAGAAGGAAATTAATTTCAAACCGGGAGGCGAATATCTTGGAGAGAACTGGAATCCTGCATCGCCATGACGTGGTCAGTCAGCTCGTGCGCTTTCTGAAGATCTTGGTGAGAGGTGCAGGGCTGTAGTCAGTGACTGTAGTGTTAAAGTGTGATATGTACTCTAAAAATTCATTGCAATATACTGTTTAAAGACTTATGCAGCCTCTGTTTGGATGGAATGGATGAGGGTTGCTGAGGGATAGACTAAAAATCTTTTAATCTTTTTAATCTGTCTTCGCTGTATGTGGGAGTATTGTCGGAACACTGCACTGTTGTTTATGTTTCACCCTCTTTATAAAAGGAGGCAGGAATAAAATAACAGACGGGCTGCATAAAATGTTTGGTGGAGACGTTTCTAGATACCTTTGTGTAATGCTGCTCCAAGTTTGAAATTCCCTGTTATCAAGTCCTTTCTTAACCTTGTGACATCATTCAGAACATTCAAACTGCTGCTCAGGAACAGGGAGAAACAGGAGTTAGTCACTCAACTTCTCGATTCTGAGACACAGGGACAGGAGACAGTCTTTCAACTGTTCGAGATTGGGACGCAGGAACAGGAGGTAGTCACCCAACTGCTCGATACAGGGACACAGGAACAGGAGGTAGTCACTCAACTGCTCGATACAGGGACACAGGAACAGGAGGTAGTCACTCAACTGCTTGAGACTGGGATACAGGGAAATCTGAAGACTAGTGAGGCCCCAGATTTGTGTTTCCCAGGAAGAGGAGGAGGTGACTCACTACCCACACGTCTGGGGAGAAAAAGGAAATCGGCTTGTTACTAAAAGAAATATCTGAATAAGTTGTATGAGCGAGCCATTGAATTCTCCTCCAACATTCTTCAAAACCATGGCTGATCTGATTGTGATTCCCTCATTCCATTTTACAGAGATTCCCCTCTCTGCAGCCTCTGCTCCATTTGTTGGTCATGTTGCAGATCCAGATACTGTAACTACAGTCACCTTGTTTCATCCAGAGTTGGGTCAACAAAGCCTCTGGTCGTCCTGAATTTCCGCAGCAGCTTAAAACACAGCCTCCAGGAAACCATCCCCAGCACTTCCACGAACGTACTATTGTTAAGTCAAACGTCAGTGAAATGCAAGTGAGAAGCCTGGTCTGAATCACTAACAGTTGTGGGGATTCCTCATGTTACTGAGCACATGAGCAGCAGAGAATGATTAACACAGGCGTTCAATGGATAGGCACAGACCAAGTTACAAAGATGTGCCTCAAAACTGCTAAAACCTCACTCTCCAACATGGAGCGCAGGGCAGGACACTGGGTAACACACAGAGACAATACATGCACACAGACCCACACGGCCACACAGGCACATTAGCATCTTTAGGATATAACTAGATAAGTTATACTTAATGATGGGATCAAGGCTTGTTGTGAGAAGGCAGGAGAATTGGCTTGAAAAGCATGTCAGCCATGATCAGTAGCTCAGTAGACTGGATGAGCCAAATGGCCTTTTATTCTGCTCTAATTATTTACGGTCATAAATAATTACGGTCCATCATAATTATATATGGTCTATGGGACATGCATTTGTCTGTGTTTGTGCGCATACTTCTGTGTGTGCCCATGTTTTTGTGTCTGTGTTTTTGTGTGTTTGAGTGTGTCTGTGTGTACATGTCTGTGTGTGTGTGTGTTTGAGTGTGCTTGTCTGTGTATGTATCTGTGTGTGTGTGTCTGTGCATGTTTGTGCTCCTCAGTATTTTCAGAAACAGAAATATCAATGTACATTTTTTAAAATTTCTATTCAGTTTGACATTCATCTTTCTATCATAATTTGAGGAACTTTGTTTTCATCATGAATTTGTTATTTTAACAAATGAAGGAAATCAACCTGACCTCTTCCGAGGATGACCCTGACCCAATGTGAGACCTATAACATTGGCCATATCATCAACCTGGTTACACCGATAATTTGCTGTGACCAATGGAAGAGTGGCAGTAGAAAATAAAACAGTTACCCAACAACCCAAGGAACTCTGGAATAGTGAGTCTGACATCAGTGGTGGGTGAGTTGTTGGAGGGGATTCTGAGGGATAGCCAATTGCATGCATTTTCAAAGGCAAGGATTGATTGGGGATAGTCAACATGGCTTTTTGCATGAGAAATCGTGTTGTACGAATTTGACTGAGTTTGTTAAAGAGATGACAAAGCAGATTGATGAAGTCAGTATTGTAGATGTTTTCCATACTGACTGGAACAAGTTGTTCGACAAGCTTCTGCATAATAGGCAAGTTAGTAAGGTTAGGTTGCATGGGCACCAGCACACCAAAGCCAATTGAATACAAAATTAAATTGAAGGGAGGAGACAGAGGTTGGTAGAGGATTGCTTTTCAGACTGGAGTCCCGTTTTAAGGTACAAGGGGAAATATTTTAGAGGGAGCTTAGACGCAATGTTTTCATACAGAGGGAAGTGTCCATATGGAATTATCTCCCAAAGGAAGTGGTGGAGTCTGGCATCTTGATGGGTATTTGAATAAGGAGGTTTAGAGGAATATGAGCCAAATACTCTCAAATCAGGCTCGATCATAATGGGATATCTGGTCAGGACTTACATATTTGCATGCTTTATAACTCGATAAGAGGGATGAGCAAAAATTCTAAACAGGCATTTCAAGTGGGAATTCTCTTCCCCACAAGTTTGACATGTCTCTTTGTTTATACTTATTCAACACTGAGTTAGTTAAATATTGGACAGAGAAGTGATTCTTGGATAAAAGCACACAGACAGGAAAGTGGAGCTGAGACCACAACTTGATCAGCCACAATCTTAGTCCCTGGTAGAGAAGGCTCGAAGTGTCCAATGACCCACTCCTGCTCCTCAGTCCCATGTTTCTGTGTTCCATTCAGCCCATCAAACCTGCTATCCAGGAGCAATTAGAGGCTATTTACTCCTTTCACAGAAACAAAGGAGACCATTCAGCCCCTCAAAACTGTCCAACTCAGTTTGGGATGGTTTTGAAAGTGTAATTGGAAATCTCTGACAGGGTCCTCATCACTTCTAACTGAGCTTCCCCTTTCTGCAACCTGTGCTTCGTTTGTTGGTCAAGTTGTAGACCAATTTCACTGTGAGTACAGCCCCCATTCCTCACCCAGAGATGGTCCAGACAATCTGGTAATATTCAATAACAGAGTTTCCAGGAAAATAACAGCCTCTACTTCCCAAAAATAGAACGTGAGAAGGCCACAAAAAGGGATATGTCATTCATCCACAGGCCACCCACCTCCCCCAACCCCACCCACAAGCAGGTCTTCTCCCACAATGAGCGAATAAGGTCCAATATCCTCTTTCGTGTCCAATTCGTGTCTGAGCCCTCAACTCTGACTGGTCAAAAAGCACTCCCTGACCCACACTGTGGCCTAATGATATGTGGAAAAGACGTGAACACAAGGGCTCAGGGAAGAGTGACCGGCCCTGACATCAAGGCATCATTTAACTAAGGAGAGTCTCAAGGAGCCTGAGCAGGATCGCACTTAATGGGAATGAGTTGTAAACTTCCCTGGTTAGAGTGATTTAAAGCATAAAGCTCAATGATTGTGGTTTCTGTACAAAAATCCATGCAGTCCTGGACATGTCCGCAAAAAGATCCTCAAGGTAGCTTCCTCAGCACAAACTTCTTCAGCTGCTTCATAAATGTCTTGCTCACACCATAAGATTAGAAGTGGGGGTGTTCACTGAAGATCACACAATATTCAGGAAAAAATGTCCCTTCAGCTCGTGAACTAGTCTGTGTCCATGTGCAGCAAGACCTGGACAACATTCAGGCTTGTGTTGTTGAAAGTATCGGTAACATTCATGTAATAGTGCTGCTGGACTCGGCACATTTCCACTGTTAAAACGAGGAGATTATTCAGCGCCTCATGCTAGCTTCACAGGAATATGAGGAAGTCATTCAGCTCAATGATATTATTGGAGAAGTGTAGAGATAGCCCATTTAATGCCTCCAACCAATTACACAAGAAGAGAAGGAGTCACGTGTTATGGACGACAGCAGAGCTCCTCAAAAATATTTGAAGGCGTTGCCTTAGACTCTTCTAATAATGAAGTGTTCTGATACAGTAATATCCCATCAACATATACTTGGCAGAAGGGAAAGATCAGACACAGATTCTCAGATGCAGATCTCCAATTGAGGAGGGAAAACAAATCAAGAGAAAATTTAGACAGAGTTGCAGCCAGGAGATTTCCACTGAAGCTTCCAACTCTGTGGAGACCCCAATAGCTTCTGATGTTACTGAGAAACCCAAACACTTCCTGTAATGTGGCTGCTAGACTGCACACAGTATTCTATCTATGGCCTAACTAATGGCATGTTTAACTCAAATTATGTCGCCTCGAAGAATGAACACTATGCCTACAGTCCCGTGTGATTTCTTAACTGCTATTACACTGTCCAGTCACATTCAGTGATGTGTGGAGAAAACCCTCTGACCTCCCTAGTGTTCTGCTATTCATTGAAATCTCCCCTGTCTGGTTCCTTCTTCCAAAGTGCATCACCTCATATTTATCAGGGTTCCATTCCATCTGTCATTGATTTGACCATCTGACACTTCTACCAGTATCTTCCTGGAACATAAGGTCTTCCTCCTCACTGCCGACCACCTGGCCAATCTTTGTGTCAAACACGAAATTACATATTACGCTCAGCCCCCACCCCCCACCACCCCCTCCACATTCACATTTACATCATTTATGAATACCACAAATAATTTAATACACTGCATTGCTCGCTGTTGGACTGCTCGGTAAGTAACTTGGGACCACATAGCTGTTCTCCAGTCCTCTAGCACCTCCCTTGTGTGGTCAGATTCGACTGAAACATTTAGGTCAGGACATTTCCTCTCTTGTCTCCAACAACATCCTGCGTTACAACTCATCTGGACTTTACATCATCCAAAACCATCAATCCTAACTTGCATCTTATATCAAACTGTTCGAGAGCTTCCCAGTCCATCTTCTTGAATTCTCTACCTGCATCTTACTTATCCTAACTAAAACAGATGTGAAGCTCTCATGTCACAGTCTATCAATGTTCCCCAGTTTCACATACTGATTACCCCCTTGGTTTCGAAATGGGTCCTAATTTTTTCCTGGTTATTATGTTCAGTATGATGTTTTTTGTAGAACATCTTGGGTTCCCCCTAATTTTCCCTGCTGCACTTCTCCATGCCGTTGTATTAGTTAGTCTGCTGTGGGTGAATTTTCTAAGTTTCCCTCACATCACCTCTTATTCTTTGAAACAGTACAGAACACAAATATAATCTAATCCACACTGCATGCAATCTGTGAAACTCCAGCATGTTATAGAAAATAGGTGCTGGAAGCTTCTCGAGCTCTGCGGAAGGATCCATAAGCTCTGATCTACAAAGGATCTAAGACCTTTCTACGGCTGTGATCCGCAAGAGGCAAGCCTTTGGTAAGGCAAAAAGGAGGCTGAGGGATTTGAATATTCTGTACTTGGTAAGATATCCAGCAACATTACGTTTCTGCCATGGAGGGTCTGTGATTACTTTTCACTCACTAGAAAACGCAACGGACTTCCTGTACACATTAATATAGATTGCTGGTTCAAATAATATGGACAAATGTGTTCTTTTCGTTTTCTCTGGGCTTTGCCTGGTTTACCTCATTTTGGGTTTTTTTTTAGTATGTGGAGGTCCCATTTTTCCTTTTTCACACTCTCCTCCTTTCTTCCTCCCCTCCCATTATCCTTTGTTTTTTTGATTATTTGCTTTTCCTTTCTCTCTCTTAGTATGGAATAGGAAAGGGGGTTGGGGAGGTGGGGTGGTTACATTTTGTTTCATCTGGACGGCCTCGGGTGAAGATATGGATGGGACGGGGTTGAATGCCCACTTTGAATTTTCTTGTTGTAAGACCCGTGTAACGTTTTTCAACTTTGTTTTGTCTTGGTTGGGAGCGGCTTCCGCTAGGAGGAGCCATGGGGGATTAGTGGTAGTATGAGCGTCCCCTGTGGGCAAGGGGGAAAGTCTCTGCTTATTTTTGTTCCATGTTGGTTCTTTGTAGAAGTCGTGGTTAGAGGTTTTGATTTGGTTGTTTTTGTCGTTATATTTTCATGCTTATACGAACTGTTTACAGCATTCACTCGGCGTGCTATAAATGCGGTTCTTCTCCCAGTGGGTCATGGGCTGCTTCGGATGGTTATGGATAACTGCTCGTTTTAATGGTGCACCTGGAATGTTAAAGGGAGCCATTCACTGATTAAGAGAAAAAATATAGAAGTAAATGAAATGGCTGATGTCGCCTTGCTGCAGGAAACACATCTCACCGATAAGGAGCATTTAACGTACCAGCAGGGAAGGTTCAGACGGGTGTTTTTTATCCTTTAATTCAACAAGTTGAGGAGTAGCTATAGTCATTCATAAGAACCTTCCACTTCAGTTGTTTGACCAAATTAAGAATGAATGTGGGTGATCTCCGATCCTTAAAGCTTTCATACATCGAGAGGAATACCGGACCTTGAATAATATTGCCCCCAGCACACCCCCTCAAATTTCACTTAGATGCCCTCACAAGGTCATACAATTAAGGGGAGACTTTCATTGACGTATAGACCCCGAGGTGGATAGGATGTCGAGGGGTCTCGCAGGTATTTCCCCGCCACCCAGGCAGCTGGTGGACCTGAACAGGTGGATGGGTTGGTGGATGTGTGAGATGTCTTCACCCTGAAGATAGGGACTTCACCTTTTTTTTCTAAACCACATAAATGCTATACTAGGATTGACATGTTGTATGCCCCATTGGTCTTTTTAAATTCGGTGCTGTCCTGTAGAATTGGGAACGTAACCATTTCTGATCATGTGGCAGTGTACATGGAGGTCAAAGATGGTGGCGATGGGACAGGCTAACGGCACTGGCACGAGTATCCTTTCCTCCTGAAGGATAGCAAATTCATTGAGTATTTTTCGGGGGAACTTGAATGTTTTTGGAACATTAACTTGTGTACAGCCAGTAATCCGATGGTGCTATGGGAGACTGCCAAAGCCTATACGAGGGATTTGATTATTTCTTATTCGGCGACTCAGTAACGGTAGAAGGGAGAGCAGCAGGGTATGCTTGAGGCTCTGCTGAAGAGAGCTCAGACACCATATTTTGTCAGACCGTCTGTAACTTAATTGCAGTAGGTTACAGCCCTCCGGACTGCTCTGAATTCTGCACTCCCCCAGACAACAAAGAGAGAGATTTTGTTTGCGAAACAGAAGGTATTCGAGCATGGTGATAACCAGGCAGATATTAGGCATACTTGGCCAGAAAGAAGATTGCTGCTATTATCACCCGCAATCACAAAAAAAATTAATGCAGCGTTCAGGAAGTTCTACTCTGGGTTGTTCCAGTCAGCGGGCTGGGAGGACAGATTGGCGATGATGGAGTCCTTTATTAAGACCTTGGACCTCCCAGGTGTAAGTTCAGAGCAGGTGTCTCTTTACATTTCCCCTCTGACAATCCGAAAGATGCAGGAGACAGTGAGGCAGCTCCGGAGTGGTAAAGCCCCGGCCCAGATGGATTTTCGAAGTGAGATTTAGAAGGAGTTCATAGACATGCTGGCTGGGCAAATGTTGGTTATGTACAATTATTCGTACAGTCAGGACTGCCTCTCATCCTCTCTGAGAGAAGGAAATATTTATCTTATTCTCAAGAGAGGGAAAGTCCCAGAGGATTGCACTTTGTATATGTCTATATCATTATTAAATGTGGACTTTAACATTTTGTCGAAAATGCTGGCTTTGAAGATCCATTGTGAAAGAGCTGAAAATGTGTTGCTGGAAAAATGTGGCAGGTCAGGCAGCATCCAAGGAGTAGGAGAAGGGCTCATGCCTGAAACGTCGATTCTCTTGCTCCTTGGATGCTGCCTGACCTGCTGCGCTTTTCCAGCAACACATTTTCAGCTCTGATCTCCAGCATCTGCAGTCCTCACTTTCTCCATTGTGAAAGAGGACCACCCTTTAAGCAGATGGCGTTCCTCTCTTTCGAACAAACCCAATGATATCTGTGTCCTGTTTAATATGAATGATTAATTTATTTCGATCTTTCTTAGGTATTAAATAAATTTTATGAAATCAGAGGCCATTCCTGTTGGGGGTCTTATTGGAGTACCCGACCTTGTGTTGGAATCTGATTCCCTTCCAGACAAGAGGTTTAGGTATTGTTATTATCCAAGCCTTTGATCAATTACATAAAGCTAACTTCGTGCAGTTGCTAGAGAAGATAAGACAGAATCTTCCAAAATCCTGTTTGGGTTAGCTCTGGTTACAATGAATGTCCTTCCTTGTTAATGATACCCCCAGCCAATGCTCCCTTTGACGCTACCCAGACAGGCGCTGTGGAGGCTTAACAGTTGGCTTTGATCTCTCATCTGGTGTCACAGATGGCCTCTTATTAAGCTGGGCAAATTGCAGCTTCCACAGTGAATGGAGGCGTGTTGATTTTCCCGATGTTAAGAAATACCAACGAAGTTCCTTGCTATCCGATGTGGCTGATTGGGCTTGTCAGGACCCATGGTCAATTTGGCTGGACATTGAGGCCTTCCAGGCAAAACGTCCCCTCATTAATCTGTTGTTCATGGACAATGTGAGGACTGTTATGGAGAATTACAGAAACCGATTGTCCTTAACACAGTGAAAGCATGGAGAATGATGTGACAAGTTGAGGGCAATTTACAAAACAAAAACTTTAAGCTTTCACTCCCATTGTAGGATTTGTAGGATTCCAGCTGGGATTGATGCATTCTGGCTTTCGGCTCTGGGAGTCCAGATGAGTTTCCTGTTTGGGAGAACTTTTTGACGGGGAGGTCATGATTAATTTTGAGCAGCTGAGCCAGGAATATGAGGTATCTGAGAGGGACCTCTTTTGTTACTTTCAGCTTCAGGACTTTATACAGAAAAAGTCTATATTAATGGTTCGTCTCTGTACATCAGATGTGGAGACGAGAGTGCTTCAGAGTACGGGCACTCTCTCGGTCAGCGCCTTCTGTCATTTATTAGGAGGTGGTGTCTCGAAGGATATTGACCCTGTTACACCAGAACAGGAAGAGGCTACTCAGCCCCCTGGAGCATATATACAGTTACGGGAGGAGGCCAGTCAGCTCCTAGAGTCGATAACACTGGGCCCAGAGTAGGCCATGCAGCACCAGTGCCCTGTTATGCAGCAATAGGATCAGTCTATTCAGCCTCCTCAAGTCTGTAACATAGGAACTGGAAGAGGGACTGGAGATTGGTGCACTGGGATACCAGGAGGATATTCAGTCCCATCGAACCTGTTGCACGGGAATTGGAGAAGGATGCAACCTATAAGATTTCTTATTGGAAAGGAGAAAGAAGTTTACCTCACGTGTCTCGTGTATGGGAATAGAAGAAGGCCAATCATTCCCTCATTCCTATATCAGGGATGGAGGAGAGACCGTTCAGTATCTCCAGCCTGTGATGGAGGGATATGAGGAGTTTTTTTTCAGCCCCTCAAACTGTGACACTGCAACAGGAACATTGCATACGCCCTCACGACTCTTATGCATCAACAGGAGGAGGACAGGCAGACCATCGAGATGGTGATGTGGAACACCAGAAAGACATCAGCCCACCGACCTTGAGCACAAGGAAGAGAATGAGTCCATTCAGTGACTCCGACCTCTTACAGAGCAATCAGGGCAGGTCATTTCACGTCATGTGCCAATTTTCCAGGATTGGAGCGAACAAAGAGATGATATAGAGAGTTAAGAATTTAGAATGATCACCTTCGTGATGGACTATATAGTAGTGAGAATACTGTTGAAATTTAAGGAATATTGTTAAAGCCGATCATTAAGGAATTAATGACAAGAAATTTGCAAAGTCAAACCACAAATCATCAGAATCAACATGATTTGAATCTTGGGGATCTTAGAGATGAAATATTTGCACTTCCAGAAGGCATTGAATTGCTCTGCACAAATGATTAATCTGCAGAATAAGATCGTTTATGATTAAAAGTAATTTATCAACTTGGATACAGGCTTAGTGAAGCAACAAAATACAGTGAGATGGAAAAAATATGGGTCATTTTCTGTTTGGCAAAATTCAACTTTTAGGAAACCATATGTCTTGGTCTCCAGGCCCCAACTATTTACAATCTATAGTCTTACGTACTTGAGAGGATAGAACATGTTACAACCAAATTAACAGATGACTCTAACTCAGGTGTGAAATTGCAATGAAGACGGAAGAAGTTAGTAAATATATATGGATAGGTTGGGGTAACATTTGACAGAAGAAACTGAACAACGAAAAGTACGAGTGCATCCGTTTGGATCAGTGCAGCAGAAAGGCAAATTATTATCCAAATGGAGAGAGACTTCAGAATGATTAGGTACAGAGGGATCTGGCTGTCCGCGTCCATACTACAGAATACTCCGATGTAGGTACAGCAGATAATGAGAAAGGCAAGTGCAACTTTGGCATTTATTTCGAAAACAATGGATTATAAAGGGAGGGAGGTGTGAAATCGCAACTGAGTACTGTGTGCAGTCGTGGTGTCCTGACTGTAGGAGGGATGTATTTGCAATGGAGGCAGTTCAGAAATGGTTTACTCGATTTACTCCAGAGATGAGGAGATTGTCCTCTGAAGAGAGATTGAGCAGTTCAGGCCAACACTGCCTGGAGTATAGAAAAATGAGAGGAGATGTCGGAGGTCTGGACGATGTTAAAGGTGATTTGAAATGTAGATGTGAAGTGGATATTTCCTCATGTGGGACAATCTCGAACGATCCTAAAACCATAGTTTTAGGATGAGGTGGGGGAGAAATGAAACAGAGGTGAGGAGAAAATACTTCTATCACAGGGTTGGGAATCTGTGTAATTCACCTCCCCAGAGTGCAGTAGGTGCTGGTATATTGAGTAAGTGAAGGAATATGGAGAGCGGACAGGAACGTGGAACTGAGGCCGCAATGACATCAGCTAAGATTGTATTCAATGTTGGAAGAGGACTGAGGGGCTGGATTGCTGAACTGATGCTCCTCGTTCTTATTCAGCGCTTTGAATGTGTTACACATAAATGGGGGAGGGCTGGTTATCGGACGGGAAGCAGGCACTCCGGATAAATCAGTTTGACAGAACGTCACCAGTGGAGTCACACAGTGACCAGTGCTGGGTCCACAGCTCTTTACAATCTGTATCAATGATCAGGAGGAGTGGAACAAATGTACTGTAACTATGCATGCCTATTAAACTAAGATAAACAGGAAACTAAATTATCAAGGGAAGGTGGAGAGTCTGTAATTGGATATGGACAGGTGAAGTCAATGGATAAAAGTTTAGCAAATTGGATTTAAGATAATATATAGTCTGTCATTTCTTTAGGAAGAATGGTATGTTACTGAAGAATGGTATGTTACTGAAACAGAAAAATACTACAGGACTTAGTGATGCAGTGTGTACTGGAGGGTTCATTCTGACCCGATCAGACATGGGAAATGTTGCTCCATCTTGCTGATGTTCCCAGGGATCCCATTGCTCTCAACCACCATATATATCCTCCGTCTCCAAATGGTGATGTTGACGTCGGCATACTGGGAGATGATGGATCTGTCACCCACTCCTGCCTGGAAAGTTGGGATTCATAGAAGCTGAGTGAAACAGTGACCCCGGCAGCACCGTCCTCCCCCTGGTGTGAAGATGCATGTCGTGTGAAAGGAAGTGACACCGCTCTGTGACCAGCTCCTTGTTCAATCAGGGTCCCCTCACACTCTGCTCCTGTGTTAAATGTAACTTGGGAAGCTGTTCCTGGAAAACCCGGTGTGGATACAGCACATCCCTTTCCCCAAGGACACTCACTCCGTGGTTTCAGATCTTCCTCTCTGTGCAGGCTCTGCTCCATTTGGTGTTCATCTTACAGACGCAGGTGTTGTAACCACAGTCCCCATGGTCCATCCAGAGTTGGGTCACCAAATTCTCAGGTCTCCCTGAATGTCTGAGGCAGCTCACAGCGCAACCTCTTGCAAACCATCCCCAGCACCTCCACTAACGTTTCAATAATAGGAGTCAGTCAGAAGCCCCTCAGCTACAAGTTGGAGACCTGCTCTTTTACAATAATACTCGAGAGGTTTCCTCGTGTTACCGACTACACAATCATCTGAGAGGGACAAGCACAGGGGTTCAGTGGACACGCACAGACCAAGGTTCAAAGACATGCCTAAAGGTGCTGGAACCCCTGTCCAACATGGGGCACACCGGGAAGTGAACAGCAGCCAAACACACACACACACCTGTCCAACATGGAGCACTTCATGGGGCACACTGGGAAGTGAACAATAGCCCATCACACACACACCCCTGTCCAATGATCGCCACATGGGCACAACGGGAAGTGAGTTATCTTACCTCACTGCAGGATTTATTGAAGGCTCCAGATCTCCCTGCCCTTTGTCTCTCTGGCTGACCAAACATCTTCAATGTGGTGATGGACGGAACACCCAGCAGCTGGGACTTCCACTGAGTCAGTAACTTCCTGAGTACCTATAGGATACTGAAAGATAGATAGAATAGGAAATTAGACAGAAGCAGTGAGGGTTACACAGGGAGAATGATACTGTGTCCCACAGAGATCTGGAAAATTCCAGTCTCCATCCCTGGCCTGAGCTGCTGTATCCCTCTGGAGTGGACAATTCTGTTGGCTCAGGATGTGGAGTTGCTGCAAGAGTGAGAGATGCTGACAGAGGCAGCAATTAGATCCACACAGTGAGGGATACCACATAGAGAGAGACTGAGTGATATCTCCAGAATTCAGGATGATTTTAGGATCAAACAAGTGTGTAGGAAGAACGGGTTTAGCTTCATGATGTATCAGTGCTCAGGGTTGAGCAACCTGTGAGCAGGTGAAGTGCTGGCCTGGTATTATTGCTAGAGCATGTATGCCAAACCTCAGCGAATGTTCTGTGTAGGCAGGTTTAAATCCCACCATCAGAAATGGAAAAATTTGAAATCAATAACTAAAACAAATGGGAATTAACAATCCATAAATACGTATGAAAACATTGCTGATGTACAAAAAAAAGCCCAAACACTTCTCTTTTAGAGAAGGACATCTGCCCATCCTCATGTGGTCTGCAAGACATACGCACAGCAAAGTGTTTGCCTCTCAATGACCCTCTGAAATGGCCGAGCAAGTTACTCAGCTCAAGGGCAGCTCGGACTGAGCAAGAAAGGCTGGTCAGCCAGAGACACCCACATCCAATACCTGATTTAAAATAATCCATTAGGATGGTCCAACTGGAACCGTGCTGGGACCAGGGTCCTGGCCGATCATGGCAGTAGGTTTATGGACAGGCCTTCAAACTGACAGAGAGGATGCTGGGACAGGGTTCAGGTGAAAGGAGCTTTCCAAATCCAAAGAGAAAAGGTGAAGTATGGGAGTAGCATGGGAATGTGACTGAAGACAAGCAGAAAGGAACAGGATGGGACAGAGTTTAACTAAAACTACATCAGGGAATCGGTTTGTGATAGGAAATTGTGGGAAAGAGTAAATTATGTTTTTTGTTGGAATGGATAATGTCTCTACAATAAGGTAGATTAATTTGTGACACAGAGATAAAAGAGACACCAGAGAGATGTGGTTACAGGGCGAACAAAAGGTCATAAATACTCAAAGGATCACAAACTTGCGGAAACTCAGGCAAAATGGGTAACGCTAACAATAATGGATAACAAAAGCATTACAGAGAAAGCATTTGACCTCAGATCATGTAGGAGAGACTGTCTGAATGTAAATTCTGACTCCTTCTTGCCAAGGACACAAGCAGCAGAACAGTTTTAGCCACCGAACAGCATTTCATTGCTCATCACTGTATTAAACAGGAAGTCATTGGAATTTTTTAACAAACACATTGTGATAATTTTGGGAAACTTCAATAATCCCATAATCTGGGACAGTCACACTGACAACAGTGATATTGGAAGAGGAGTTCAGGGAACTTTTTTCAGTGTTGCTTTGAATAACAAATTGTGCAACTGGCGAGGGACATAACTATCTCAAAACGATCGTTGTGTGATGAAACCTAGTGAATAAGTAATATCACCTGGAGAGATCCTCTGGGAAATTGTGATGAAGTGCAGGTTAAAGAAATATCAAGTTTTAAAGTGAATCACAGAAAGGACACGCTTCAACTAGAAACAAAACAGCCAATTACATGGGTTTGAGAGGAGAACGGACTAAGGTAAACAGGCTAAACAGACTTAAATGTGTGCCTGTAAATGAACAGTGGAAATTATTTGAAGGAACAGTGTAAATCACTCAACGAAAGAACATTCCATTGAAGGAGACAGCACGAAATTCACTCAGGAAAAAATGTATCACATTACATTATCAGGCTGAGAAGATCATTACAAAGTACTTAAAATCTTAAAATGAGAGCGTGTTGAAGGAGTAAGTGTTAAAGGGATTGTAAAGGGTCTGCTAGCAGGGGAAGGCAATGGGAAGGGGATTCTTTGTCAGGGTTTATTGTCACAAAAGGAACAGGGAGAGGTGAAGGTGCTGGAGGTGGTAAGAGTGTTACAGAGAGTGGTCAGGGCATGAACGGTGTTACAAAGCCAGTACGGATTGCTGCAGCTGGAGGGGTTTGCAGAGGTAGGGAGGGACATATGTATTTTTATTTATTCATTCATGGGATGTGGGTGTCACTGATAATTACCCAGTGGACAGCTCAGAGTCAGCTATATTGCAGTGGGTCTGGAGTCACATGTTAGCCAGACCAGGTTAGAATGTTCGATGTCTTCCCGAAAGGAGGTCAGTGAACCAGAATGAGTTCTTCCCACTGATCAACAATGTTTTAATAGTGGCCTGACCAATATCTTGTACAGATACAACATGACGTCCCAACTCCTACTCTTAATGCTCTGCCCAATGAAGGAAACCATCCCAACTGCCTGTTTCACCAGCCTGTCTACCTGTGACATCACTTTCAAAGAACTGTGTACCTGCATTCCTGGGTCACTGATTTACAACACTGCCCAGGGCCCGAACATTAACTGTACAAGTCCCACCCTGGTTTGTTTCACCAAAATGGAGCACTTCACCTTTATCTAATTAAACTCCATCTGCTATTCTTCAGCCCTCTATCCCAGCAATACTGTTAATCCTGTTGTATCACAGATAACCTTCATCACTGTCCACTTTACCAGCAATTCCAGTGTCACACAAAAAACTTAGTTAACGGGAAAACAATATTACTATCCAAACCATTTATCCAAATAACAAACAACAGTGGACCCACTTCACTGCTGGTCACATGCCTCCTGTCAGAAAAACAATATGTCTCCCATCGCCCTCTGTCTCCTACCATCATGCCCAATTTTCTGTCCAGTTGACTAGCTTATCCAGAACGCCATATCCTTTTACACTGATTTGAGCTTATTACCCAGTTTAGGATACTACAGGTAGAATACAGAACAGTTCAGAACAAGACACTTCGGCCATGGTGACATGCCAATCCTTTATCCGACAGTAAGATTAAAAAAGAGTGGCAGATAAAATTTAATTCAGATAAATGCGAGGTGCTCCATTTTAGGAAAGTACATCTTAACAGGACTCAAACACTGAATGGTAAGGTCCTAGGGAGTGTTGCTGAACAAAGAGACCTTGGGGTGCAGGTTCACAGCACCTTGAAAGTGGAATCGCAAGCAGATAGAATAGTGAAGAAGGCGTTTTGTATGCTTTCCTTTATTGGTCAGAGTACCGTGTACAGGAGTTGGGAGGTCATGTTGCGACTGTACAGCACATTAGTTCGGCCATTGTTGGAATATTGCGTGCAATTTTGGTCTCCTTACTATCAGAAATGTATTGGGAAACTTGAAAGGGTTCAGAAAAGATTTGCAAGAATGTTGCCAGGGTTAAAGGATTTGAGCTACAGGGAGAGTGTCAGAGGCTGAGGGGTGACCTTATAGAGGTTTACAAATTTATGAGGGGCATGGATAGGGTAAATAAACAAAGACTTTTCCATGGGGGGGGGGGGAGTCTAGAACTGGAGGGTATAGGTTTAGGGTGAGAGGGGAAAGATATGAAAGAGACCTAAGGGGCAACTTTTTCACGCAGAGGGCGGTACATGTATGGAATGAGCTGCCAGAAGTAGTGGTGGAGGCTGCTACAATGTCAACATTTAAGAGGTATTTGGATGTGTATCTGAATTGGAGGGGTTTGGAGAGATATGGGCCGAGTGCTGGCAGGTGGGACTAGATTGGGTTGGGATATTGGGTCAGCATGGCCGGGTTGGAGCGAAGGGTCTGTTTCCATGCTGTACATCTCTATTACTCTAACTTCCATACCCTTCATTTTATTATCATCCATGTTTCTATCCAGAAGTATATTAAATGTCCCTCATTTATCTAATTTTACTGCCACCGCTGGCAGTGCATTCCACATACACCACTCTATATGTAACGAACCTACCTCTGAAATCACCCCTAAACCGTCCGCTAATCACCCGAAGATTATACCCCTTGTAATAGCTATTTATGTCAGTGTAAAAAAATCTCTCTCTATTCTCTCTATCTATGACTCTCATCACCTTGTTCACCTCTGTCAAGTCACCCATCACCCGTCTTCACTCCATTGAGAAAAGCCTGAGCTCCCTCAACCTTTCTTCATAAGACATACTCTCCAGTACAGGCAGCAACCTGGTAAATCTCCTCTTTACCCTCTCTAAAGCTTTCACATCCTTCCTGTAATGAAGGGACCAGAACTGAACACAATATTCCAAGTGGGGTCTAACCAGGGCTCTATAGAGCTGCAGCATAACCTCACAGCTTTAAAACTCAATTCTGAAACTCATGAAATCCAACACAATCTATTCCTTCTTAACAAGCCTATCAGCCTGGGTGGCAGCCTTGAGGGATCTATGGACTTGGAACCCAAGATCTCTCTGCTCCTCCTCACTGCCAAGGATCCTACCTTTAACCCTGTATCCTGCATTCAAATTCAATCTTCAAAATGAATGACTCCCCACTTTTCCAGATTGAACTCCATCTGCCACTTCTCAGCCCAGCTCTACATCCTGTCAATACCCCATTGCAACCTACAACAGCCCTCCACACTATCCACCACTCCACCAACCTTCGTGTCATTGGCAAACTTACTAACCAACTCTTCCACTCACACATCCAACTTATTCATAAAATCACAAAGAGCAAAGGTCCTGTAACAACTGCCTGCAGAAAACCACAGGTCACTCAGCTCCAGGATGAATTGTTTCTATCTATCATCACCCTCTGTCTTGTGAGGGCCAGTAATCCCGTATCCAGACAGACAGGTTCCCCTGTATCGCATGTCTCCATACTTTCTGAATGAGCCATAAAGGTGTTTCATCACATTCTCAAAAGATTCAATAAGACTTGTAAGGCATGACCTAGCCCTGATAAAACCATGTGACTACCTCTAATCAAACTATGGTTTTGCAAGGAATAATAAATCCTGTCTCTCAGAGTCCTCTCCAATAATCTGCACACCACAGACATAAGACTGACAAGTGTGCAATTCCCACGATTATCCTTATTCCCTTTCCTGAACAAGGGACTAATATTTTCCTGCCTCCAATCATCTGGTAAGACTCCAGTGGACAGTGAGGGCGCAAAGGTCATCACTAGGTGCGCAGCAATCCAATCCCTCGCTTCGTGTACTAACTTTGGACGCATCTCGTCTGCGTCAGAGACGTATCTATCCTTATCTTTTACGAAATTCTCAGCATATCGTCCTTCTTAACATCCACCTGTTCACGTACATCAGCCCATTTCACGCTGTCCTCACAAATGACAAGACCCTTCTCAGCATTGAATACTGAGACATAGTATTCATTAAGGACCTCTCATTAAGGAGCTTCTTTCTCTCAGAATCTCCTCAAACAACTTCCCCATCACTGGGCTCACGGGGCTGTAATTTCCTGACTTTTCCCTGCAGCCCTTAAGTGACGGAACAGCATTAGCAACCCTCCAGTCTTCCGACACCTCACTGTGTCCATTGATAATATAAATATCTCTGTTAGGGATACGGCAATCTCTTCCCGAGTTTCCCACAATATTCTAGCACAGACCTAATGAGCTCCTGAGGATTGATCTACCTTTATTTGTTTTAAGATTCCAACACTTTCTCTTCTCTGGTGAGGATTCTTTCCAAGACATCACTATTTATTTCCCCAAGTTCCCGAGCTTCCATGTCTTTCTCCACAGTAAATACTGACAAGGCTGTTTTGTCTAATATCTCACCCAGCTCTTCTGGTTCCACACTTGGGTGACCTTATTGATCTATAAGGGGCCCTATTCTCTACTAAATTACTCTTTAGCCCTTATTGAAACTTGTGTAAAGGTTTCTGATCATTCAAATACACCATATCCCCTATAACACGACACCCCTCTACACACTTATAATTCTGCCATTTGTATTCACACCAACAAATTAAATCCAACAGGCTCAAAAACAAATTCTCTTTTTTCAAATGTGTTTCTAAGTGGCCAGTTATTGTATATTGACATATCCTTTCTAACTATTTCAGCATGCTGTGTCAGATGCTGGGAAGTTAGAAAACTTAACAGTGCAGCACAGAAACAGACAATTCGGCCCACCACGTCGATGCTGTCTAAGATACTATTCTAACTCATACCATCTGCCTGCACATGGTCCATATCCCTCTATTCTCATGTTCATGTTTCTGTCTAAATCCCACTTGAAACCTTTCCTCACATTTCTGCTTCTACGACCTCCCTCAGTACCATCCACTCTACACAAAAAAAACTTGCTTCACACATCTCGTTTAAACTTCCTCTTTCTCACCTTAAACCTATGCGCTCTAGTATTTGAAACTTACACACTGGAAAAGAGATTCTGATTATCTACGTTATCTAACCCTGTTCCACATGTTATATTCCTGTACCTGGTCACCTGTCAGCCTCTTATACTCTCATTAAACCATCCAACTTTGTTTAATTTCCTCTTACACCAAACACACTCTTAATAAACCCTAACACAGACAACGTGCTGATAAACCCCTTTTGTCCCCTCTCCAAAGCCTCTACATCCTTCCTATTGTGTGGAGATGAGACCTGCACACAGTACTCCAAATGTGGACAAACAAGAATTTGATACAATTACAACATCAGATGCAAACCACTATACCCAACGTTGTGACCGATGAGGTTCAGTGCTCCATTTGCTTTCTATCCCATCTGAAACACTTCTGTTGCCATTTTCTGGGAGTTACTGACTTGCACCAAGATCCTTCTGTATATCAATATCCCTCAGTATGACAACTTTCTACTTGAATTTGTCATCATCTCACACTTGTCAAAATTAACCTCAATTTGCCATTTCTGTCTCTCTCTCCAACTGTTCTGTAACCTCCTGCAGATGTTAATGAATCAGCGAAACAAGGGTTTTGTGGAAAAGGCAGGAAAGTAGAGTTGAACAACCATGATTTGATTGAAGGACAGAGCATACTCAATGGACCAAATGGACTTATTCCCCTCCTAAATCTCATGGTCTGACCAAAAACTCAAAATGTCCTGCATAATATTATGTGGCTCTGCTCACAAAACTCCTTTATCTCGGGATTCTTGGATATTTATTAGTACACAGCATTTGATCTACAAATATGATATGATGTTATAGAAAACTCTCACATACAACCCAGGATTCTATCTGTTACAGCACTGATACCCATTGCTGTATGAGTCGGCATGGAGACCACTGTCACACACAGTTACTGTACTGCCCTTGCTGCCAGTACATTCAGTATCCTGACTGTAACTATATTGATATTCCCATCACTGTCTGGTGCCTACAAAATAATTCATGCTAACGGTTGCTGCTGCTTGCTTATTCTCAGCTCCACTTTTGATATTCAGATCCACATGACTGTCTCATTAATGCATTAACCTCATCCTTCCTTCACTACTTGTTGGCTTTTTGCCTAGTCTGCATATTGGGACGAGATTGGGTTGGAATATCTGCTCAGCATGGATGGGTTGGAGCGAAGAGTCGGTTTCCATGCTGTACATCTCTCTGACTCTATCCCAACAACCCTTCAGTATTCACTTCCCAGCGATGGTCATTATGCAGTTAAACCACCGGAATGACAGTTCCATCATATCTGTTCACTATCATTCCTTCTCCCTTATGGCGAAATCAGGGAGTCATTCCTCGGTAGTGGGAAGTTGAACATATGCGTAGAGGTTACAGAGATAGGGAGGCTTACAGGACTCGAGGATGTTAGAGTTAAACAGAGTTACATCTGGTCAAGAATGTCAGAGGGACAAAGGGGTTTGGGGATTGGAGGAATTTTCAGAGATAGAGGGAGCTGGATTAGATTCTGGAGATAAGGATACGGATGGAGAAAAGAAGAGGTAGGCAGACGAAGAGGCACAGACATGGGGCTGTTTCATCACGGAGATTATTGTGTATACTAACAGAGATATGGAAGGTTGTCCTGACTGAAGACGTTTACAGATATAAGAAGGCTTCTAGGCTCTGAAGGTTACATAGATAGGAAGGCAATGGAGAATGCCAGGTTACTGGGTCGGAGACAGTTACACAAATGTGGAGGGTTGCACAAACTGAAATTGGTTCCTGTGGTCGTGAGGGGTATGGTGTCGGGAATGAGGGTGAAATTTAACAAGATAAAGATCAAAGAATTGGAGAAGGATAAGGAGATTACAAATTTTTCACAGCTAAGGAAGGGTTGTAGGAGCTGGAGAAGATTACATAGATAGGGACCGATGGAGAGGTTAAAGACAAATACATTGACATGGAAGGTGCTATTGATATGAGGAGCTTACAAGGATAGACAAGGCTGTCAGTTTTTACAGGGATGAAGGAATTTAGTATCTACTGGAGAAGTTTAGGAATTAGGGTGTTCGGGACTGGAGAACCTGACAGAGACAAAGACAGAGGTGTGGTGTGGACTAGAGGAGATTCCAAACCAAGGAAGGATTATCGGGACTGGAGGATATTACTGAGATCACGAATACAGCATGGATCAGGATTGCACCCGCACCGTACCACAGCACAGTCTCCATCAATGCACCCACACCGTACCACAGCCTACGATCCCCTGTGCTGTCGCATTGTTGACCAGTACAGCAGAGGTGAAAGCAGGACCCTCACAAGATGGTTAGAATGAAGCCTAGAATGTTGCTTGCTCAGCTCTGTATCGATGTCCTCTCTTCCAGGTCTGAATACAGAAGTCTACTACCTCCACTCTGTGCTGTTTACTGTGAGTGATCTTACCGGCTGTATGATTTGCTGAAGGCTCCAGATCTCCCTCTCTCTGGCTGACCAACCAGCTTCAATGAGGTGATGGATGAGACAGAAGTTAGGAACATCCTGATTACCTGTATGAGACTGGATGGGAAATTAGACTGATGCAATAAGGATAACACATGCAGAGTGGCTCTGAGTCCAGCAGAGATCTTAAAAATCCCAGTGTCCATCCCTTGCCCATGCTGCTGCGTCTCTCTGGAGTGGACAATTCTGTTGATCCAGGATCTCAGACCATCTGTAAGAGGGAGAAATGCTGACAGAGGCAGCAAATAGACCGACACATCGAGGGATACCACATGGAGAGATACTGAGTGATATCACATTATTTGACACTGTATTAACAGGGAATTGTTTGAATTTGTAACAAAGGCACTGGGATAATTGTGAGGGGATTCAACCTTCCTATCACATGACAGAAGAGGCTGACTATCTCCCACTCTGGGTGGCGGGGTGGGAGGCTGGAGTTGGCTATACAAACCGATGTGGCCTTCCACAGACTCTGTTACACTGGTGGCAGAAGGTGGACATGAGAAGGGGGTGGGTTGGGCATTGGTGTGACAGCGCGCTCCTTGTGTTTTTTTTCTCCTGGATTCCCATTTTCCCCACACCAAATCTCGAAGTGTTCGACACCTTCCCAATGCTCATTCCCCACTTCAGACGGTCTTGGCCCAGGACTTAACAGATTTGATTAAGAAATGAAAACAAATGATCAATTCTGAAGAAGCCAACGTTTAGAAATGCGGACACATTTGTTAAAGAGATCGCTAGGGAGTCTCCGAGCAGGAGGAGTGCAGTAGGAAGAGGAATCATTGTCAGCGTTTAATCAGATGATCAGTACAGGGAGAATTGAAGGTGCTGGAGTTGGTGAGAGTGTTACAGAGAGGGGCAAAGGCCTGAACAATGTTATAAAGCCAGTACGAATTGCTGCAGCTAGAGCTGTTTGCAGAGGTAGGGAAAGACATACGTATTTTCATTGATTCATTCATGGCCTGAGGATGTCACCGAATGGACCAGCATACATTGGCCCACTGCTAATTGCCTAGAAGCAGCTCAGAGTCAGCCATATTGCTGTGTGACTGGAGTCACATGTGAGCCAGACCAGGTAAGAATGTCAGATATCCCTCCCTAAAGGACATACGTGAACAAGTTGCTTTTTTCCAGATAATCAACAATGCTTATACAGTGGCCTCACTAATATCCTGTACAGATACACCATGACATCCCAACTCCTACTCTCAATGCTCTGCCCAATGAAGGGTAACCCTCCCAAATGTCTGCTTCACCAGTCTGTCTACCCGTGACGCTACTTTCAAAAGACTGTGTACCTGAATCCCTGGGTCACTGATTGACAACACGACCCAGGGTCCGAACATTAATTGTACAAGTCCAGTCTGGTCTGCTTTACCACAATACAACATCTGGCATTTCTCCACCAGTTATTCCGAACCTCACTGACCCAGCATCGAACCCTATAGCACACCATTGGTCACAGGCCTGCAGTTTGAGCAGTAACCCTCTATGAACATGCTCTGTCTCCTAAAATCAATCTGTTTTGTATCTAGTTAGTGAGCGCTCCCTGGTTATGTGTGATCTAAACTTACTATCCAGTCTGCCATGCAGATCCTTGTCAAAGACCTTGATAAAGTTCATGTGGACATCGTGTTCTGCTCTGCTTTGATCTCTCACTTGTCTATCTCCACACTCACATTTGAGGCATGATTTCCCATGCACAAAGGCATGCTGACAATCGTTAATCTGTCCTTACCTTTCCAAAGGCATGATGATCGTTTCTCTCAGAATCTCCTCCAACAATTTACCACCCCTGCCATCAGTCTCACTGGTCTGTAGTGGCTGTTGATGATGCAAATATCTCTGGGAGGGCTCTGCAATTTTCTCCCTCGCTTCTCACAAGGCGCTGGGATACATCTGATCATGTCCCAAGGTTTTATCTAACTTTTTGCATTTTAAGACATCCAGCACCTCCTGTTCTCCAATGTGAATTCTTTTCAAGACATCACTATGTATTTTCCAAACTTCCCGAGCTTCCATGTCTTTCTCCACAGTAAATCCGAACACAAAATATGTGTTCAGTATCTCACCCATCAGCAGTGATTCCACACAGACAGCCTCATTGACCTTTCAGGGGCCCTATTCTCTCACGAGCTAATTTTTAGCCCTTGTTAAAACTTGTCAAAATGCTTCTGAAATTTCAAATATCCCTCTGCCGCAATGAGCCTCCCCCACCCTTATCTATTCTGCCATTTATGGTCACACCAAAATATAGAATCCAACAGATTTTAAAATATTCCCCTTTTATAAAATCATACAGCTCCCATTGTTTCTAAACATCCAGTTATCATTTATTGTCATATCCTTTAAAACACATTCCAGCACGTTCCCAACTTACTGTCAGGCTAACACCGTTTGGTTTCAGACTGACTGCACAAAGGATTTGGGGAATCCTTGTGTATCAATCTGAAACAGGTAGCTGACAGGATTACCAGGTCATAGAGAAGGCAAATCAAATGTTGCTATTTATTACAAAGGGAATGGAGTCTAAAATTCGGATGGTCTTGCTAAAACGATGCAAGGTACAAGTCAGAAAACACATCGATTAGAATGAACAGTATGAGTGCCCTAAGGAAAGACATTCTTGTGTTAGAGGCAGGCCAGGGAAGGTTCACTCGGCTGATCCTGGAGATGGGAGGATTTTCCAAAGAGAAGAAGTGGAGTAGATTGCCCTTGAACCTATTGGGGTTTTGAAGAATGGCAGATAAATTGCATGAAACATCCAGGATTCGGAGGGGCTTTGACAGGTTAGATGTCGTTCAGTTAGAAAATGGAACAGTACAGCAGAGTAATAGGCCCTTCGGCCCATCATGGCTGTGCTAACCATGATGCTATTCTAAACTAATCCCATCTGCCTGCACATGGCGATATCTCTCTATTCTCTGCCTGTTCATGTTTCTGTCGAAATGCCCTTCAAATGTTTGCTCTTGTTGCCACCTCTCCCACCTCCTGAGCAGCTTCTACCCTCTCGGTAAAGACAACTGGCCTCATTCATCTCACTTAAAACTTCTCACTCTCACCTTAAACCGATGCACCCTAGTCTTTGATATTTCTACATTGGCAGGAGGATTCCAGCTATCCACACTATTCATGCCTCTCCGAATGATATATACCTGTACCAGGTCACCTCTCAGTCTCCGATATTCTCACAAGACAATCCAACTGCGTCCAACCTCCTTACAGTAAACACATTCTCATCCAGGCAATATTCTGCCAACCCTCATTTACACCATCCCCAAAACCTCCACATCCTTCCTGTGGTGTGTCGATGAGAACGACACGCAACCTTCCAAACATGGCCGAACGAAGTTTCATTCAGTCACAACATGACATGCAAACGTCTGTACTCAATACTGTGCCCAATAAAGGTAAGCTAACCATACTCCCCCTCTACCACCACATCCTGTTGTGTTGTTATTTTGAGGGAGCTATGGATTTGCTTCCAATGTCTCTCTGTTTATCAATGTTTCCAACTAGTCAATAAGTGTACTTCTCTCCTTCATTTGACTTTATAAATTCATCACTTCATACCTGTCCCGATGAAAGTCAATTTGCCACATCTCTGCCCAACGTTCCAGCTGATCTACATAGTGCTGCAACCTTGAACACTCTTCCTCACTGTCCAAAATTCCCCTAACTATCCCTAATCATTACATGCCTTTCCAAATGTCGTCTGCAAAATTCCCACTCAAACTGCTGACCTTTTCATCTGAATCACAGATATAAATTACACACAGACATTGCAGCACTGATCCTTGTGAAACATCATTGACCACAGACGTCCAATCAGAAATTCACCACTCCACATACCTCTGTCTACTATCACCAAGAAAATATTGCATCCAACTTAAAAATGAGCATGGATTGTGATTTGATCTTCCACATCCCCCTTGCTATTTGGAAGCTGTCCATTCAAAATGACTCTATATTTTGATTCCCAGATTAAATTGGCTGTCTCACTAATGCACTGACTGCGTCCTTCACAACAAAACGGGACCTTGTTTGGTTTTTTGCTGATCCTGCCTAAATCCCTACAACCCCTCAATAATCACATTGCTGTCATGATCATTCTGCAGCCACACCTCCACAATAACAGTTCGATCATATCTGTTCCCTTCAGTTTATGCTGTCATTCCGTCTGCCCTGTTGCAAATGCATGGCGCGTCTCACCAAGCAGGGCCTTTGAGGGATGGTTAGAGGTCACAGAGTGGGAGAGATGTTTGGGGGCGCGACAATGTTGCAGGGTTAAACATAGTTACAGTTGTGACAGAATGTTCGCAGGAGAAAATATTTTATTGTTTGGAGGAAGATAGAGAGATAAAGCGTCTTTGATTAGATTCCAGAGAAAGGGAAGTGTATAGGGTTGTGGATCGTTATATGGACTATGTTGATCAGGCCGTAGAAACATTCACATATTCCAGGATGTTGTACATTTAACAAGTTGTGGGATCTAGAGAATATCACAGTGATGGGGGGGAGGGGGGTTATGGACTGGAGAATATTACAGGGAAAGGGTGGGTAGTATGGCCTGGAGAATGTTGCAAGCATATGGAAGATAATATAAGCTGGAGAATGCTGCAGCAATAGAGAGGAGTATATGGACTGGAGGATGTTGTACGGACAGGGATGAAGTTGTAGACTGGATACAGTTAGAAGGAGAGATGAATTTATGCACTGGAAGGTATGTCAGAGAGAGTGAGTGGTGTGCATGCTGCAAGATACGACAGGGATAGGAAAGCTTTTAGAGACTGGAGGAGAGAGTGATAGAGCGTCTTGTGAGAGACTAGATTCACTTATGAGCATAGGATGTGCTACAGTGAGTAGAGCCTTTTGCAGATATAAATGAGGATACAATGGCCACAAAGCAGGCACACCTGTACATAGGTATATAGGAACTGAAGGAATTGAAGAGATTACACAGGCTAGGAGTGTTGTATGCAGTGGAGGAGATTAACCTGATAGGGAAGCTTTTAGAGACTCAACAATGTTAGGAAATAATGTGAGTTGCAATGGTGAGAGCAGGTTTGAACAATTCGGAGGATATAGACCTGAAGGAGCTTTGACAGATAGCGATGGTACAGTAAAGGGAATTGTAGTGGCTTCCCTTTCATAAGCAATCCATAAGCATTCAAAACAGCCTGTTTGACATGTGCATTATCTCTCGACCATTCATCAGACAGCGCTGCAAATATTTCACTGGCTCTGCCTACCAGCTTAGACTGAACTAGCATTACCCAGAAGACCTCTGGCCACTCTACCTGTCTATGCAATTATTCAAATGAAATACAGAGTTCCTTGACAGTGGAGTCACAGGTAGTTAGGATAGCGAAGAAGGCGCTTGGTATACATTCCTTTATTGGTCAGAGTATTGAGGACAGGAGTTGGGAGGTCATATTGCAGCTGTACAAGACAGTGGTTAAGCCACTTTTGGAATGCTGCATGCAACTCTGTTCTACTTCCGATCAGAAGGATTTTGTGAAACTTGAAAGGCTCCAGAAAGGATTTACAACAACGTTCCCAGGGATGAGCTATAGGGAGAGTTTGAACAGGTGATGGTTGTTTTTCCTGGAGAATCAGAGGCCGAGGGTGACCTTATAGAGGTTTATAAAATCAAGAGCGGAATGGATAGGGTAAGTAGACAAAGTCTTTCTCCTGGGGTGTGCGAGTCCAGAATTATAGGGCGAGGTTTAGTGTGAGAGTAGAAAGATATAAAAGATAAAAAGGGGCAACTTTTTTCACGCAGAGGATCGTACATATATGGAATGAGCTGCCAGAGGAAGTGGTGGAGGCTAGTACAACTACAACAGTTAAAAGCCATCTGGATGGGGATATGAATAGGAAGGGTTTCGAGGGAGATGGGCCGGGTGCTCGCAGGTGGGACTACATTGGGTTGGGATATCTGATCTGCAGAATGGGACCATGAATGGGTTGTGGAACCTGGAGGATGTTATGATTTGAACCACAGGTAATGTTTGATTGGATCTTTCAGCCAATCTTACAGATGGTACAATTGCAACATTTAAGAAGCATTTGGTTGGGTTGGAATGAAGGGTCTGTTTCCATGCTGTACATCTCTATGACTGTAAGATCGGCTGAATGGTCCAATCAAAAATTACCTGTGGTTCAAAACATAATATCCTCCAGGTTCCACAAGCCATCCCCTGTCCCATCCTGCAGGTTCTTGAATCCTGGAACGTCTAACCTTCTGCAAGTCCCACGTCCCTTCTGACATTTGTACCATCCTCCATGTTCTGCAACCCTTCATACCTCGTAACATGGCCCAGACTCTCCAACTCTTCCTTCCTCTGCAATGTTCCCCAGAAGGGCACTGGAGGATGGTGGGGGTTACAGAGATATGGAGGGACATCAGGACCCGAGGATTTTGCAGACATTAGGAATATATGGACTTGAGAAGGTTTCACAGTTTATGAGTGTTGTAGGGCCTGGAGGAACTTACAAAGGTAGGGATAGTTTTAGATTGGAGGATTCTGCAGAAAACCTTTACGTGGTTAAAGGCAGGATTCTTAGCCGCGTGCCGGAACAAAGGGATCCTGTGTCCCTCAGGTTACCACCCAATTTGACAGGCTGTTAAGAAGGCGAATGGTGTGTTGGCTTTCATTAGCAGGGGGATTGAATTTAAGAGATGTAGATTTTGCTGCAGCCTCTACAGAACCCCAGTTAGACCACACTTCGAATATTGTGAACAGATCTGTTCACTTCATTATAGGGAGGACGTTGAAGCTTTAAAGACAGTGCAGAGGAGATTTAGCAGGATGCTGCCTGGACTGGAGGGCATGCCCATATAAGGTAGGTTGTGGAAGCTCGGGCTTTTCTGATCACAGCGAAGGAGGAAGAATGGTGACTTGATAGAGGTATACAAGGGAATGAGAGGCATAGATAGAGTGGATAACCAGAGACTACTTCCCATGGTAAAATGGCTATCACAAGGGGACCTACGTTTAAGGTAATTGGCAGAAGGTTTAGCTTAGTTATCCGAGGGATATGGGCCAAGTGCTGGCAGGTAGGACTAGATTGGGTTGGGATATCCTGTCGGCATGGAAGGGACTGGTACGTTATTTACACAGAGTATGGTGGGCGCATGGAATGGACTGCCAGCCGTGATAGTAGATTCAGACACATTACAGACATCTGAGCAACTCTTGGATAGGCACACCAATGATTGTAAAATGTAAGGTATTAGGTTCGTTTCATCTTTAGAGTAGGCTAAAAGGTCAGCACAATATTGAGGGCTTAAGGGCTTGTTCTGGAATGTGCTATTCCATGTTCTAAATAGCAAGGGTTATGATGGCAGCAAGAGATTTCGGGAAGCAGGAGAGGATGCGATCTGAATGAAGTGACACAAATAGGAGGCGTTGCTCAAGTTGTATGAGGTAACAGAGACTGCAATGGTCTGATCTGGAGCAGATGACCCAGACTGCGAGAATTGTGGGGATTGGAGGTGCTTTCACAGGGAGGGAGGAGCATAGAGCCACAGGACGTTACACAAATGTGGAGAGCTGTCCGGCTACAGGAGTTCATGGAGATGGGGAGGTTGGGAGGAATGGAGCAGTTTACAGGGATATGGATGTTGGTAGGATGGGGTGTTTTACACAGGCAGGAATGTTTCAGGTGAATGGAGCTGAGTACAGACATAAAGTGGGTTGTACTGATTGGAAAAACAAATAGACGTATGGAGGGTAGTCGTGACTGAAGATGTTTAGAAACACAGGAAGGCTTAGGTTCTGCAGATTATTTAGATAAAGGGAGTGTGGAATCAGACAGATTCTCCAAGTGATAAAGACAGCAATTTCGTTTGGAGACAGTTTCACAGATTAGGGAGCATTAGTAACATCCTCCAGTTTGGTCAGAGTGGGAAGGGTTGTAGGGGAGGGTGATGTTTACACATGGAAGAGCTGGAGAAGATTGTGGAAATGAGTAGATGGATGGAGACACTGGAGGAGCTTACATTGGTGGGTGCTGGCAATGAAAAGATATCACATCGATAGTGGGTCTTGTAGGAACTGTATTGAAAGAGTCACAGGCATTGGAATGACTTCGGCAGATTGGGAGTGTTACAGGGACTGAGAGGATTGCAGGGTCTCCACAGAATGATCGTGTCTTTAAGAATAGAAGAGTTTATGTAGATATGGATAGCTTAAACCAATGCATGCAGTCTTCATGTCAAGACCAGAGCCCTTTTATCCCTCATCAGCCAAGGATCCCTAACACTACCAGCTTTTCCCTTTATCCCAATGGGGCAGACTGGTCCTGGATTCTTGAGATCACACTTTGAAAAGCCTCCCATTTGCCAGTTGTTCCTTTTCCTTCAAACAGACTCACCCAATCGATTAGAATCATAATGTGGAGGTGCTGGTGTCGGACTGGGGATGGACAAAGTTAAAAATCACCCGACGCTCGGTTCCAGTCCAACCAGTTTATATGAAAGCACTAACTTTCAGAACACTGCTTCTTCATCAGGTGGTTTGGGAGCACAATCCTAAGGTACAGAATTTATAGCAAAAGGATGGCAGTGTCATGGAATATAATATCAAACAAATATAGTTTCAGCCTTTCATCTGTTACAGTGATCACCAGCGCTTCCACAGTGAGTTGGATTATAACTGGGCATTGTGCAATTTTAAATTCACAGCATTGACGCTGGCCAGATCCTGCAGAATGGCCCCAAATCTGGCCCTGTTCCAGTTTCCTCTTCAATCTGTGGACCTGCTGATCTTTTTCCATAACTATGTTAAAACGAAGACAGTTGTGGGCACTGGACCCATAGTGCTCTCTGAATGACACTTCAGTCACTTGTCCGACCTCGTTTTCTGAGGGGAGGTCCGGTGGTGCACCTACCTGAGTAGAGTAGGACCCTCTGCATATTGATTTAGGAACCTTCCTTGGACACATTTGAAAAATTGCCCTCCGTCCAGTTTTTTTTTATACTCGAGGTGGCCCAGTCAGTACAGGGAATATTAAAATCTCCAGCCTGCACTTCTCTATTATTCCTATAGTTATCTGAAATCTCTCTACACAGCTGCTCCTCTGGTATCTGTTGGGTCTACAACAGTCTACAATACAGTCCCAACAAAGTGACCACCCCACTTCTTTCTAACTTCTAACCATGTGGAATTTTAAATGAATATATGTTTTAAAAATTGGAATTAACAATCCATAAATAAGTATTGATAAAAATCCAAACACTTGACCTTCAGAGAAAGACAACAGTTCACTCTCATGTGGTCTGCACGACATACCCACAGCAAAGTGTTTGCCTCTCAATTACCCTGTGAAATGGGTGAGCCAGCTGCTTAGCTCAAGGGCAGCAAGGGATGGGCAATAAAGGCTAGTCAGCCAGAGACACCCACATCCCATACCTGAATTTGTTTAAAAATCCATTCAGATTGGTCCCAGCACAGTTCCAGTGGAACAATGTCCTGGCCAATCACGTTGATAGATTTATGGACAGGACTTTAAACTGACAGAGAGGATGCAGGGACAGGCTTCAGGTGAAAGGAGCTTTCCAAATCCACAGAGAAAAGGTGAAGCATCAGAGCAGCGTGGGAATGTGACCGAAGACCACAGAAAGGAACAGGATGGGACAAAGTTTAACTAAAACTGTAGATCAGCAAATCCATTTGTGACAGGAAACTGTGGGAACGAGTAAATTATGTTTTTTTATTAATGGACAAAGTCTCTGCAACAAGGTAGATGGATTTGTGACACAGAGATAAAAGAGATTGAGACACCAGAGAGATGTGGTTATAGGGCGAACAAAAGGTGGGCATAAATATTCAATGGTTCACAACCTTTTGCAAATTCAGGCAAAATGGACGACGCTAACAATAATGGGTAAGAGAGGCATTACAGAGAAAGCATTTGGCATCAGATCATGAAGTAGAGTCAGTCTGAATGTAATTTCTGGCTACTACTTGCCAAGGATACGAGCAGCAGAACAGTTTTAGACCACCCACCGAACAGCATTTCATGGCTCGTCACTGCAATAAATAGGAATTTATTAGAATGTTTAATACAGGCATGGTGAACATTTAGTGAACCGTCAATATTCGCAAAGTCTGGGACAATCACACTGACAACAGTGATATTGGAAGGGGAGTTCAGAGAATTTTTTTCAGTGTTCCTTGGAATAACACATTGTGCAACTGGCGAGGGACATAACTGTCTCAGAGCGACTGTTGTGTGATAAAACTTAGTGAATGAGTAATGTCACCTGGAGAGATCCTCTGGGAAATTGTGATAAGTTCATTTTAAATAAATATAAAGTTTTAAAGTGAATCGGAGAAAGGACAACTAGAAACAGAAATCGCCAATTACATGGGTATGAGAGGAGAACTAACCAAGATAAACAGGCTAAACAGACTGAAATATGTGCCTGTAAATGAACAGTGTACCTTCAAATGAACCTTTGAAGGAACAGTGTAAAACACTCAACAAAAGGAATTACCCTGAAATAGACAAAAACTCAGCAAGAAATCCCCACCAGTCCCTCACTCAGGACAAAATGGATCATATTAGATTCTGAGGATGAGAAGATCACCACAAAGTACTTAAAATCCTGAAGTGAGAGAGTGTTTTCGGAGTAAGTTTTAAAAGGGATTGCAATGGGTCTGCTCGCAGGATGAGGGCAGTGGGAAGGGGAATCATTGTCAAGGTTTATTGACACGATACGAACATGGAGAGGTGAAGGTGCTGGAGGTAGTGAGAGTGTTACAGAGTGTGGTCAGGGCCTTAACGGTGTTATAAAGCCAGTACGAATTGCTGCAGCTGGAGGGGTTTGCAGAGGGAGGGAGGGACATATGTATTTTTATTTATTCATTCATGGGATGTGGGTGTCACTGCCTGGACCAGCATTCTTTGACCCCATGCTAATTACCCAGAGATTGTTGGGGCCCTGGTAGATAAATATAATACTTTGCTGGACACAGGTGAAGTGCTGAATGACTGGAGGATCGCTAATGTGGTTCCTTTGTTCAAGAAGGGCAGCAGGGGTAGGCCAGGTAATTACAGACCAGATAGTCTGACAGCAGGGGGAGGGACATTATTGGAAACAATTGTGAGGATGAATCAACACTTGTAAAGGTAAGGATCAACTCGGTTTAGTCATCACGGATTTGGCTGAGGGAGATACTGTCTGAGGAATTCAGTGCAGTTTTTTTGAAATTGTGCTTAAGTATATTGATGAGGGCAGTGCAGATGATGTGGTTTACATGGACTTGAATAAGTACTTTGACAAGATGCCAAATGGAAGGCTGGTCCAAAAGAACTGGGTTCCAAGGCAAATTGGCAAATTGGATGCAAAATTGGTGGATAGAATACTTTCACCACCGGGTGTACCACAGGGATCTGTGCAGGAACCATTGAACATTAATAACTCGGATGTGAAAGCAGAAGGTATCATTAGCCGGTTTGCAAATGATATGAAAGGTGAGGGTGTTGTTCACAGTGAGGGGGATGGTCTCCGTCTGCAGTCCGATGTCGATCGGATGATAATCTAAGCAGAGTTTAGTTCTGATTGAAGTGAGGTAATACTCTGTGGGAGGTAAGATAAGAGAAGGACAGACATAATAAACGGTAGGTCCTTGCGGAGTACTGAGGAATACAGGGACGTTGGTGGACAAGTCCATAGATCCCTGAAGGTGTCAGCACAGGGAGACAGGGTGGGAAAGGCACCTCAACTGGGAGCGAGAGAGGGACCCATATCCTGGTGGGGTGAATTGCTAGAGCTGCTCGAGAGGATATAACCTAGTCTGGCAGGGTGTTGGACCTTAAACAGTCGTAAGGCCAGTAAGAAGATTGAGGCTGGTGCACGAGTTCAAGACAGCAATTTCAGCAGACAAGGCAGGCAAGAACATCGCAGGGAATGGGGAAAACTGATGATTAAACTGCATTTATTTCATTGCAAGGGGCCTGACAGCTAAGGAAGATGAACTCAGGGCATGAATTGGAACATGGGACTGGGATATTATAGTTATTACAGAAACACAGCTGAGGGAGGGACAGGACTGACAGTTCATTGTTTCAAGGTCGAGATGCTAGAGGAAGGGGAGGCAAGAGAGGACGTGTGGTGGTGGGTTTTGATTGCATGAATCATCACAGCAGTACTTACAGAGGATATTCCTGTGGGATCGCCCAGTGAAGCTATGTTAGTGGAACAGAGAAATAAGAATGGGTCATCTCTTTAATACGATCGGACTGCTGACTCTGAATAATCTGTGGCAGACTGAGGAACAAATATGTCGGGACATCTTAAATATCAACCATAATAATAGGGCTGTTATGGTAGGGTTTTTGAACTTTCCAAACCTAGACTGGGACTGCCAGTGTTCAGTGTTTGCAAGGGAGAAATTTGGTAATTGTGTTCCAGAAAACTCCCAAACAATATGTAAATGGCCTGAAAAGAGAAAGGGGCAAAACCTGACCTCCCCTTGGGAAACAAGGTCGGGAAGGGGACTGAGATGTGAGTGGGAAAGCATTTTGTCAAAGTGACCACAGTTCTAGTAGTTTGAAAACAGCTTTGGAAAAGGACAGGCCTGGTCCACAAGTGCAAGTTATAAAATGGAGCCTGACCAATCTTGATCGTATTAGCCAGGAACTTTCAAAATGTTATTGGGGAAGGGAATGATTTACAGGGAAAGGGAAGTTTGGCAAGTGAGAATATTTTAAAAGTGAGATAAACTTATTGATCAGCGCCAGCATGTTCCTGTTTCTGTGCAAGTCAATGCTGACAGCATTCAAAACACTGGCTGTGTATTGAGGGTCTGGTCAAGGAATAGGGGGCACATGTTATGTCTAGCCAGCTGGATCAAGGGAATCCCTGAAGATATACAGGGGCTGTAGGAATGCACTTTGAGTACAAAACAGGAATGGAGAAAGGCTAAATGAAATAGCCTCAGCAGAGAAGCAAAGGAGAATCCAAAAGTGATTTTATCAGAATATTAAGAGTGCACAAGTAACTCAGGACAAAATAGTGTCCATTAAAGATCAATGAGGCCATCGATGTGTGGAACTGCAGGATATTTCCTAAGATCCGAAACAGTTTTTTTCACTTCAGAACTTACTGTGGAGAAAGACTGGGGAACTCAGGGAACAAGAGTAATACATTAGACCACAATTGGAGTACTGTGCAATTCAAGTCTCTCTGCTACAGGAAGGATGTTGTGAAACTTGAAAGGGCTTAGAAAAGATTAACAAGATATTGCCCGGGTTGTTGCTGAATAAGCTGGGGTTAATGTCACTGGAGAATCGGAGACTGAGGGATGACCTTACAGAGGTCGTGATATGAACATGAGCGGTATGCATAGGGTAAGCATTCAAGGCCTTTTCCCAGAAGTTGGGGAGTCCAAAACTAGAGGGCATAAGTTTAAGGTTAGAGGTGAATGGTTTACAGAGGGACTGAAGGGACAGCTTCTTCACACACATGGTGATGGGTGTATGGAATGAGCGGAGAGAGAAAGCAATGGAGACTGATACATTTACAACATTTAAAAGGTATCTGGATGGGCATCTGAATAGTAAGGGTGTAGACGTATATGGGCAAAATGCTGGAAAAGGGAATGGACTTATTTAGATCTTCTGGGAAGCCTGGACGAGTTGGGGACTGAAGGGTCTGTTTCTATGCTGTATATCTCTATGACTTGAAAATAATGCATATTATCGAAGAGGTGGTGCTGGAGGCATTAAAACACAAAGCTATGGCAAGTTCCAGAACCTGATTAAGTGTATCACAGGACGCTGTGGGATGCTAGGGAAGAAATTGTGAATCCCCTGGCAAAGGCATGCGTCCTACTGACAGCCATGTGTGATGGGCTGGCAGGCTGGAGGGTGGCATCATGGACAGTGAAGGAGGTTTTCTGAGATTACAAAGGGATCTTGATGAAGGGAGTGAATGGGCTGAAAAACTAGAGATGGAATTCAATCTGAATAAATACGAGGTGCATTTTGTAAAACAAACAAGGGTAGAGCTTATACAATTTATGTTAAGGCTTCGGTTCTTGTTATAGAGAAGAGGGACCTCCGGGTTCAGGTACATAATTCCTGAAGTTTACATCACAGGATGGATAAGACAGTGCTTGGCATGCCTGACTATTGCTCAGTCCATTGAGTGGAGGATTTTGAACGTCATGTTGAGATTGCACAGACATTTGTGAGGCCTGTTCTGCAATACTCTGTCCAGTTCTGGTCGCCCAGTTATAGGGAGGATATTATTAAGCTGCAGGGCATTCAGAAGAGAGTTAACAGGATATTGCTGGGTATGGAAGGCTTGAGTTCGGAAAAATGGCTGGATAGGCTGAGTCTTTTTTCACTGGAGCCTGGAGGTTGAGACATGATGCTATAAAGGTTTATGAAAAAAAATGAGGTATATAGATCAATTTAATGGTAGTTGCCTTTTCCTCAGGATGGGGGAGTCTCAAGAGGAGTGGCCACATTTTTAAGGTTAGAGGAGAGAGATGTTCAAAACAAAAATATGGGGCAATTTGCTACACAGAGGGTGGTTTGAGTGTGGAATGAACTTCCTGAGAAAGGGTTGATGTGGGTACAATTACAATGTTTAAAAGATATTTGGATAAACAGGTGAATAGGGAAGGGTTGGAGTGATATGGGCCAGCAACAGGCAGCTGAGAAGAGTTTAGTTTTAGATTATGGTGGGTATCAACTGAAGGGTCAGTTTCCATGCTGTCCGGCTCTATGACAAGAACATGGTTTGATTCCATTATTGAAGAAAGGATCAGGGCTGGGTCCACTGATGTGCATCATCTACATCAACGATTTGGGTGAAAATATAGGAGTGATTGTGCGAAAGTTTGTTGATGATCAAATGAATGGTGTCGTGGACAGTAAATACGGTTGTCAAAGGGGATCTTGACCAACTGGGCCAGTGGACCAAGGAATGAAAGATGGAGTTTAATTCAGCTGTTGGATTTTGTTAAGACAAACCAGGAAGGACTAATACAGTTAATGGAAGGGCTCTGGCCAGGGTTGTTGAACAGAGAGAGAGAGAGACCAGGGGGTGCAAGTTACATTGTTCCTCGGAAGTGGCATCATAGGTGGACAGGGTGGGGAAAGCGACATTTTGCACATTTGCCGACATTGGCCAGCACTTTGTTGCATACATTGGAGATATTTGTTACATTGTCCTAAATATTTCCCTTGGGCACAGGAGGCCACGGGGTGACCCTAAGAATGGTGAATAACCAAGGGTAGGTGAGTCCAAAACTAAAGGGTATAAACGGGAGGTGAGAGAGAGCAAGGATTTAAAGAGAGAGCTGAGGGGAACATTATCCACAGAGGATGGTGTATAGATGTAACAGACTGCCTCAGGCACATGGGAGAAACAAGAACAATTACAGCATGGAAAAGACAGTTGGGGAGGTATATTGAGAGGAGAAGGTTTGAAGAGATAAGGGCCAAATGCAGTCAAATGAGACTCATTCAGTTTAGGTAACATGGGCAGCATTGAGGAGTTGGATCACAGGTTCTGTTTCCGTGCTGTATGACTCTGTATCCAGTTAAAGAGGATTAGTGTACCAAAATAAGGCATGTTGTAGACACTGAAGCAAGTTACAGCGATAGGGATGGTAGTCTGGAATGCAGTACATTTCAAATGTTGGAGGGACTATCGGGAAGGGAGGAGGTTACAGGGACAGGGACTATTGTAGGAGTTAAAAATGACTGAAGACACTGGTGCACAAGCCATGCCACAGATAGTGTTGCAGAGTAATGAGTCTTAGTACAGTGTTGGAGGGAGAACACAGAACAGAAAGATCCGAGGCAGCATTCACAACCTCTTGTCGGAGGCCTACTCTCCCCTCTGTTGTACTGATGCTCGCTAAGACTGTACAGGACTGGATTGATAACTATGAACTCGCCATGCTGTCTCAGTGCAACATAAGTTAAAGTAGACGTGGTGATTGAGCATGGGGTGTGTCTATTCTGGGCTCCACATCCAGCACTGTATCGTTGTCAAGTCTTGTTAGCGATGTTTGGTGATCTTACCTCACTGCAGGATTTATTGAAGGCTCCAGATCTCCCTTCCCTTTGTCTCTCTGCCTGACCAACCATCTTCAATGAGGTGATTAATGAGACACACAAAAGTTGGGAAGTCTATTGAGTCAGCAACTTTCTGAGTACCTACAGGAGACAGAGAAAAAAACAGAATGGGAAATGAGACTGATGCACTGAGGGTTACACAAGGAGAATGGAAATGAGCCCCACAGATATCTGGAAAATCCCAAATTCCATCCCTGGCCTGTGCTGTTGCGTCTCTCTGGAGTGGAGAATTCTGTTAGCTCAGGATCTGGAGCAGCTGCAAGAGTGAGAGACGCTGACAGAGGCAGCAATTAGATCCACACAGTGAGGGATACCACATGGAGAGAGACTGAGTGATATCAGCAGAGTGCTGGAAGTCTTCAGGATCACACAATCGTGTTAGAAGAATGGGTTTAGTTTCATGTATCAGTGCTCAGGGATGAGCAACCAGTGAGCAGGTGAAGTGGTGGCCTAGTAACATTATTGTTAGGGCATTTGTCCAAAACCTCAGCTAATGTTCAGGGGTGCCAGGTTTGAATCGTAAGATTGGTGGAATTTAAAATCAATAATTTTAAAAATAGCAATTAACAATCCATAAACAAATATGAAACCATTGCTGATGTACAAAAATCACAATCCCTTAGATTAGATTCCCGACAGTGTGGAAACAGGCCTTTTGACCGAACCAGTACATGCCATCCCTCCAAAGAGTAACCCACTCAGACCCATCACCCTCGACCTAATACACCTAACATTATGGGCAACTTAGCATGGCGAATTCACCTGACCTGCACGTCTTTGGATTGTGGGAGAAAACTGGAGCATCCAGAGGCAATTCATGTAGACATGGCGAGAATGTGCAAACTCCACACAGTCGCCCGCGGCTGGAATCGAACCTGGGACCCTGGTGCTGTGAGGCAGGAGTGCTAATCAATGAGCCACCGTGCCGCCCACTTGCCCTTTTGACAACGAGATCTGATCATCCTCACGTGGTCTGCACGACATCCCCACAGCAAAGTGTTTGCCTCTCAATTGCCCCCTGAAATGGCCAAGCAAGCTACTCAGCTCAAGGGCAGCTAGGGATAGGCAATAAAGGCTGGTCATCCAGAGACACCCACATCCCATACCGGATTTATAAAAAAAATCCAATAGGATGGTCCCACTGCAACCGTGCTGGGAGCAGTGTCCTGGCCAATCATGTCAGTAGGTTTATGGACAGGGTTTTAAACTGACAGAGAGGATGCTGGGACAGGGTCCCGGTGAAAGGAGCTTTCCAAATCCAAAGAGAAAAGGTGAAGCAACGGAACAGTATGGGGATGTGGCTGAAGGCAATCAGAAAGTTACAGGATGGGACAGCGATTAACTAAAACTGTACATCAGTGAATAGGTTTGTGACAGTAAATTGTGGGAAAGAGTAAATTATGTATTCTTTTGAATGGACGAAAACTTATCATGAAGGCAGATGGATTTGTGACACCGAGATAAAACAGACTTAGACACCAGAGAGATATGGTTACAGGACGAACAAAAGGTGGACATAAATATTCAATGGTTCACCACCTTGTGCAAACTCAGGCAAAATGGGTGACGCTAACAATAATGGGTAAGAAAGGCATTACAGAGAAATCATTTGATCTCAGATCATAAAGTAGAGTCAGTCTGAATGTAAATTCTGGCTACTACTTGCCAAGGACACAAGCAGCAGAACAGTTTTAGTCACCAAACAGCATTTCATTGCTCATCACTGCATTATCAGGAACTCATTGGAATTTGTTTAACAAACACATTATGATAATTTTGGGAAACATCAATATTCACAAGATGTGGGACAGTCACACTGGCAAGAGTGATATTGGAAGAGGAGTTCAGAGAATTAGTTTTAAGTGTTTCTTTGAACAACAAATTGTGCAACTGGCTAGGGACATAACTATCTCAGAGCGACCATTGTGTGATGAAACTTCGTGAATGAGTAATATCATCTGGAGAGATCCTCTGCGAAATTGTGATAAATTTCAGTTTAAAGAAATATAAAGTTTTAAAGTGAATCACAGAAAGGACAAACTACAACTAGAAACAAAAATAAACAATATCATGAGTTTGAGAGGAGAACTGACCAAGGTAAATAGGCTAAACAGACTGAAATATGTGCCTGTAAATGAACAGTGGAAAACATTTGAAGGAGCAATGTAAAACACTCAACAAAAGGACATTCCATTGAAACAGACAAATCCTCAGCAAGAAATCCCCATCGGTCCCTCACTCACGTAAAAAGGATCATATTAGATTATCGGGCTTAGAGGATCACCAAAAAGTACTTAAAATCCTGAAGTGAGACAATGTTTTAGGAGTAAGTTTTAAAGGGATTTCAAAGGGTCTGCTCGCAGGAGGAGGTCAGACGGAAGAGGGAATAATTGTCAAGGTTTTATGTCCCAAAAGGAACCGGGAGAGCTGAAGGTGCTGGAGGTGGTGAGAGTGTTACACAGAGTGGTCAGGGTCTGAACGGTGTTACAAAGCAGGTACGGATTGCTGCAGCTGGAGGGGTTTGCAGAGGTAGGGAGGGATATATGTATTTTTTATTTATTCATTCATGGGATGAGGATGTCATTGATTGAACCAACATTCTTTGCCCCACTGCTACCCAGAGTATAGCACAGAGTCAGCCATATTGCTGTGAGTCTGGTTTCACGTGCAGGCCAGACCAGGTTAGAATGTCAGATGTTCTTCTCTAAAGGACATAAGTGAACAAGATGAGTACTTCCTACTGGTCAACAATGCTTTTATGGTGGCCTCACCAATGTCCTGTATAGCCACAACATGACATCCCAACTTCTACTCTCAATGCTCTGCCCAAAGAAGGGAACCATCCCAAACGCCTGCTTCACCAACCTGTCTACCTGTGACACCACTTACAAAGAACTGTCTACCTGCATCCCTGGGTCTCTGACTGACAACACTATCCAGTGCCCGAAGATTAACTGTACAGGTCCCAGCCTGGTTTGTTTCACCAAAATGGAACACCTCACATTTATGTAATTAAACTCCATCTGCTATTCATCAGCCCACTATCCCAGTGTCCTATTCGTTCTATTATATCATAGATAACTTTCTTCACTGTCCACTTTACCAACAATTTCAGTGTCACTCAAAAATCCTTACTTACCACAAAACCAATATTCCCATCCAAACTATTTATCCAAATGACAAACAGCAGTGGACCCACTTCACCGCTGGTCACATGTCTCTAGTCAGAAAGACAACATGTCTCCCATCACCCTCTGTCTCCTACCATCAAGCCCAATTTTGTATCCAGTTGACTAGCTCCTCCTGAATGCCATATCCATTTACATTGATCTGAGCCTATTACCCAGTTTACCATACAGAACGTAGAACACTGAACAGTACAGCACAACACCCTTCGGCCATGATGACATGCCCATCTTTTACCCGACTGTGAGATCAAACTAACTTAGATACCCTTCGTTTTGCTATCATCCATGTGCCTATCCAAGAGTCTGTTAAAATGTCCCGTTCCACCCACCCACCACTCTCTGTGTAAAGAACCTACATCTGAAATCTCCCCTTATCCATCCTCCAATCACCTTACAATTATGCCCCCTAGTACCATGTATGCCATGGGATAAAGAGGTCTCTCACTGTTCACTCTATCTTTGCCTCACACCATCTTGTTCACCTTTACCAAATCACACCACACTCTTCTTCACTCCAATGAGAAAAGCCTTAGCTCCCTCAACCTTTCTTCATAAGACATACTCTCCAGTACAGGCAGCATCCTGGTAAATCTCCTCTTTACCCTCTCTAAAGCTTCCACATCCTTCCTGTAATGAAGGTACCAAAACTGAGCACAATATTCTAATTGGGATCGAAACAGGGCTCGAGAGATGCAGCATAACCTCATGGCTTTAAAACTCAATCCCCCAGCTAATGAAAGCCAATACAACATATTCTTTCTTAACAACACTATCAGCTTGGTGGCAAATTTGATGAATCTCTGGTCATGACATACAAGATCCATCTGTTCCTCCACACTATTCAGTATTCTGCCTTTCCCCCTGTATTCTGCATTCAAGTCTCACCTTCCAAAATGCATCACTTCACACTTTTCCAGATTTGACTTCATCTGCCACTTCTCAGCCCAGCTCTACATCCTGTCAATGTCCCATTGCAACCTCCAGCAGACATCCACATTATTCACCACTCCACCAACCTTCGTGTCATTATCAAACTTACTTACCCACTCTTCCACTCACACATCCAAGTCATTCATAAAATCACAAAGAGCAGAGACGTTTTGACTTCTCCCTGCAGCAAACCACTGGTCACTGAGCTCCAGGCTGAATGATTTCCATCTGTCATCACCCTCTGTCTTCTAAGGGCCAGGAATTCTGTATCCAGACAGGCAGTTTTCCCTGTATCCCATGCTCTGTACTTTCTCAATGAGCCATAAATGTGTTTTGGCACATTCTCAAAGGATTCAATAAGATTTGTGAGACATGACCTGTCCCTTACAAAGCCATGATGACTTCCTCTAATCAAACTATGGTTTTCCAAGGAATCATAAATCCTGTCTCTCAGAGTCCTCTCCAATAATCTGAACTTCACAGACAGAAGTCTGACAGGTCTGTGATTCCCAGGATTATCTCTATTCCCTTTCTTGAACAACGCATGGCTGATTCACCTAACCTGCACATCTTTGGGCTGTGGGTGGAAACCGGAGCACCTGTTGGAAACCCACGCAGACATGGAGAGGATGTGCAGACAGTCACCTGGGGCTGGAATTGAAATCGTGTCCCTAGTGCTGTGAGGCAGCAGTGCTAACCACTGAGCCACCGTGCTGCCCCATGTAACTCTCTAGAGCCGTGCTTCTGATCCTTGGTTCCTCAAACTTAAGTTGGCTTCCTGCTTTCTCTTGACTAGATGTTCTACATCCCTTGGAACCTTGTCAAATGCTTTGCTGAAGTTCATGTAGACAACACTGACTGCTCTGCCTTCATCTATCGCTTGGTCAACTCCTCGAAGAGTCAATCCGGTTTGTGAAACACTGTTTTCCACTCACAAAGCCATGCTGACTATCTCTAATCAGCCCTTAGCATAAATAGACAAAGTATTTTCCCTGGGGTCAGTGAGTCCAGAACTCGAGGGCATAGGATTAGGGTGAGAGGGGAAAGATATAAAAGAGAGCTAAGGGGCAACTTTTTCATGCAGAGGGTGGTATGTGTATGGAACGAACTGCCAGAGAATGTGGTGGAGGATGGTACAATTGCAACATTTAAATGGCATTTGGATGGGTATATGAATGGGAAGGGTTTGGAGGAATATGGGCCGGGTGCTGGCAGGTGGGACTAGATTGGGTTGGGATATCTGGTTGACATGGACGGGTTGGACTGAAGGGTCTGTTTCCATACTATACACCTCTATGACTAACACTTCTGGAGGTGAGAGAAATAAACTGTGTGGTCGCGTCTGGAGGAGATTAAAGGTATAAAGGTTTGTAGTTACCGAAGGAAATTCCATCAATCGGGACCAGCAGAGTTTACAGAGACTGAGTGCGTTTTAGAGACAGGAAGAGTTCATAATCATCATTAGAAATGCAGAAACTAATTGATGAGAGAAGCAGGGTCACTCTGCACTGTGCCCAGAGACAAGGAGGAGTCTCACAGCTGGAGGAGGGTACTAAGGTACAGAGCTTTATTGTTGTCGTGACGGGAAGGTTACAGAGATCATGAAGATAGTAGGAGTTCAAAAAAGTCACAAAGACAGTGAGGTTTCTCAGGTCTGGAAAGGACTACACTGACCAGGATGGCTTAAGGAACTGAAGAGTTGTTTTTCTTCAGTTAAGGAGAGATGTGACAGAACCCAGGATTAAAGGCAAAGGCAGAAACTTGGAGAGTTTTACTGACATGAGGAGCTTACAGGGATAAGCAGGATTGTAGGGGCTGATAGAGGTAGGGGAAGTGGTATCGATGAAACAGACAATGGAGAAACTGACAGACATAGGGAGGGTTCTGTGGAACAGATGAATTTACAGACAAGATGGTGATAATGAAGCCTGAGAATTTTCTCATGTTCCTTGCCCAGCATTGTTCCTACATCAAGTCCTCAGGGTCTGAATTAAAGTCCACTAACTCCTCCCTGTGCTGTTTACTGTGAATGATCTTACCGGCTGCAGGATTTACTGAAGGCTCCAGATCTCACTCTCCATCTCTCGCTGGCTGACCAACTGTCTTCAATGTGGTGATGGACGAGACCGGAGTTGGGAAATCTGCTGAGTCAGGGACATCAGGAATACCTACAGGAGACAGGGAAATAGACAGAATGGGAAATTAGACTAATGCAATGAAGGTTACACATGGAGAATGGCACTGAGTCCTACAGAGATCTGGAAATTCCCAGTCTCCAACCATAGCCTGTGCAGTTGCTTCCCTCAGGAGTGGAGAATGCTGTTGGCTCAGGATCTGGAGTAGCTGCAAGAGTGAGAGACACTGACAGAGGCAGCAATTAGACCCACACAGTGAGGGATACCACATGGAGAGAGACTGAGTGATATCACCAGAGTGCAGGTAGGTATCAGGATCACACAATGGTATCATCAGAAGTGGTTCTGACCAGTGAGCACTGCTACCCAGTACTCAGGGAGGACTGACCTATTTTATTGGGATAGGGTCCTCTGGTACCAGGATTATGCAGTGTGCTATAAACAGATAAGGAGGGGGACAGGTCTGAGGTGAATAGAAATTCCCAAGTCCAAAGAGAAAGGTTGAAATATTGGAATATTCCCGCCTCAGGTGACTGAGTGTGTGGAGTTTGCACGTTCTCCCCGTGTCTGCGTGGGTTTCCTCCGGGTGCTCCGGTTTCCTCCCACAGTTCAAAGATGTGCAGGTTAGGTGGATTGGCCATGCTAAATTGCCCGTAGTGTTAGGTAAGGGGTAGATGTAGGGGTATGAGTGTGTTGCGCTTCAGCGGGGCGGTGTGGACATGTTGGGCCGAAGGGCCTGTTTACACACTGTAAGTAATCTAATCTAAAAAAAAAACACCATGGAGATGTGAATGAAGACCAAAAGAAACAGTAAGGGACTGAGTTTAATTAATATACAACATTGTCAAACAGATTTGTGACAGGAAATTATTGGTTAAAATAAAGTAAATGCCATTTCCGCCACTCACAATTCCTCATACATCACAAGTGACATCACTTCCGCCCCTCACATCATCGCTGATGTCACACACTCAGTGATTTCCACGCCCCCGCACTGCCGTGTTTGCAACCACTTCCGCCCCCACCAACGCCACTCACCTGCATTCTGCTGACACCACCCCCAGGTCCCACCGTCACCATCCCTGTCCCCAGAACCCTGAGGGGAACACCACCCCTGCTCATGACTCTATCCCCATTCCCCCTAACACCACACCCACTCCAGTTACAGGCTCCATCGCCTCCCCCAGCTCCACACCTACGCTTGGTCCCAGCTCCCAGTCCTGCCGAGTTTTCACCAATCCCCCTGACCTCCCCCTCACTGAGGACGAATGATCAGTCCTCAGCAAAAGCCTCACCTTTATCCCCCTCTGTCCACACATCAATGAATTTAATACACGCCGTGACATCGAACACTTCTTCCACTGCCTCGGCCTCAGAGCTTACTTTTACAATGAAGACTCCCACCTATTTTCTAAGGACCCCTATGCCGGCCTCCAATGCACTCCATCCACCTGGACACCCCACGCTGGCCTATTACCTGCCTTCGATTTCTTCATTTCCAACTTCCACCGAGACATTAACCGCCTCAACCTATCTCCCCCCTCCCCCACTCCAACCTCTCACCCTCACAACGTGCAGCCCTCCACTTCCTCTGCTCCAATACCGACCTCACCATCAAACCAGCAGATAAAGGGGGTGCAGTGGTAGTCTGGTGCACTGACCTCGGCACCGCTGAAGCCATGATGCCAACTCAAAGACGCCTCCTCCTACCACCCCCTCTACCATGACCCACCTCCCATCCCCAAACCGTCATCTCCCAGAGCAGACAGAACCTCATCACCTCAGGAGGAGATCTCCCACCCACAGATTCCAATCTCATTGTCCGGGATCCCCCACTGCTCGGTTCTATCTCCTTCCCAAGATCCACAAGCCTGACCACCCTGGCCGACCCATTGTCTCAGCATGCTCATACCCCACCCAACTCATGTCTACCTACCTCGACATTGTCTTATCCCCCACATTCATTCGAGACACCACTCACACCCTCCACTCCTCCAAGCCTTCCGTTTCCCCAGCCCCCAACGCCTCATCTTCACAATGGAAATCCAATCCCTCTACGCCTCCATCCACCATGACCAGGACCTCCAAGCCCTCCGTTTCTTCCTCTCCCGACGTCCACAACAGTACCCTTCCACCGATACTCTCATTCGTTTGGCTGAATTTGTCCTCACCCTTAACAATTTTTCCTTCAAATCCTCCCACTTCCTCCAGACCAAAGGGGTAGCCATGGGCACCCGTATGGGCCCCAGCTCTGCCTGTCTCTTTGTTGGCTACGTAGAACAGTCCATCTTCCGTAGTGACAAAGGCACCACTCCCCACGTCTTTCTCCGCAACATTGATAACTGCATTGGCACCACCTCGTGCTCCCTCGAGGAGTTTGAGCAATTCATCAACTTCACCAACATTTTCCACCCTGACCTTAAATTTATCTGGACCATCTCTGACACCTCCCTCCCCTTCCTGGACCTCTCCATCCCCATTAATGACAACCAACTTGACACCGACATTTTTTACAAACCTACCGACTTCCACAGCTACCTAGTTTACACATCTTCCCACCCTACCGCCTGCAAAATTCCCAACTCCTATTCCCAATTCCTCCGCCTCTGCTGTACCTGCTACCAGGAGGGCCAGTTCCACCACAGACCACACCAGATAGCCTCTTTCTTTAGAGATCAGAATTTCCCTTCCCACTTGGTAAAAGATGCCTTCCAACGCATCTCGTCCACATCCCTCACCTCCACACTCAGGCCCCACCCCTCCAACCGTAACAAGGACAGAACGCCATTGGTGCTCACCTTCTACCCTACCAACCTTCGCATAAACCAAATCATTCGCCGCCATTTCTGCCACCTCCAAACGGACCACACCACCAGAGATATATTTCCCTCCCCACCCCTCTCCACTTTCCGCAATGACCATTCCCTCCATGACTACCTGGCCAGTTCCACGCCCCCAAAAATCCCACCCTACCTTCCTGGCACCTTCTCCTGCCACTGCAGGAATTGCAAAACCTGTGCCCACACTTCCTCCCTCACAGCCTTCCACATCCAGTTTTACCTGCACATCCACCAATATCATTTATTGTATCCGTTGCTCCCAATGCGGTCTCCTCTACATTGGGGAGACTGGACACCTCCTAGCAAAACGCTTTAGGGAACATCTCTGGTACACCCGCACCAATCAACCCCACCGCCCTGTGACCCTTCATTTCAACTCCCCCTCCCACTCTGCCGAGGATATGCAGGTTCTGGGCTTCCTCCACCGCCACTTCCTCACCACCCGACGCCTGGAGGAAGAACGCCTCACCTTCCGCCTCGGAACACTTCAACCCCAGGGCATCAATGTGGAATTCACCAGTTTCCTCATTTCCCCTTCCCCCATCTCACCCCACCTCCACCCTTCCAGCTCAACACCGCCCTCATGACCTGTCCTAATGGCTATCTCCCTTCCCACCTATCCATCCCACCCTCGTCTCTGACCAATCACCCCCATCCCTCCCCAATTCACCCATTGTACTCTTTGCGACCTTCCCCCATCCTCCTCTCTGACCTATCACCTTCTTCCCCACCCCATTCACCTATTGTGCTCTATGCTACTTTCTCCCCATCCCACCCCCCTCTCATTTATCTCCCCACTCTGCAGGATCCCCGCCTCTGTTCCTGATGAAGGGCTTTTGCCCGAAACACCGATTTTCCTGCTCCTCTGATGCTGCCTCACCTGCCGTGCTTTTCCAGCACCTCTCTAATCTAGAGTCTGGTTTCCAGCATCTGCAGTCCTTGTTTTTACCTTATTGGAGGAGGAGACTACCAAGATAAGGCATGTTGTAGACACTGAAGCAGGTTACAGGGATAAGGAAGGTAGTCTGGAATGCAGTACATTTCAAATATGTGGAGGGACTATCGGGAAGGGGAGAGGTTACAGCGATAGGATCTGTTATAGGAATTAAAAAATATTGAAGACACTGAACCAAAAGACATGCCATAGATACACCGTTGCAGAGTAGTGAGTTTTAATATAACAGAACTTACATTGGGGTGGTGATTGAGCCTGGGGTGTGTGTGTGTGTACTGTGCTCCCCCTCCAGCACTGTATCTGTGTCATGTTGTGTTAACAGATGTTTGGAGCCGGCTCATTGTCCTTTGCTCTGTGCACTGTGGGTGACCTTACCTCACTACAGGATTTATTGAAGGCTCCAGATCCCCTTTCACTTTGTCTCTCTCTGGCAGACCAACTGCATTCAATGAGGTGATGGACAATCCACCCAGCAGCTGGGAAGGCTATTGAGTCAGGACTTTCCTGAGTACCTACAGGAGACAGAGAAATAGACAGAATGGGAAATTAAACAGATGCAGTGAGGGTTGCACATGGAGAATGCCACTGAGTCCCACAGAGATCTGGAAAATGGAGCGATATTAAGTAATAGTCCCAGATTGCTGGAAGATGTCAGGATCACACAATTGTGTTGGAAGAATGGGTTTAGCTTCATGATGCCCTGGTATCAGTGCTCAGGGATGAGCACCCAGTGAGCAGGTGAAGTAATGGCCTAGTGGTATTATTGCGAGAGAATGGATCCAAAACCTCAGCTAATGTTCAGGGGAGGCAGGATTGAATCTCACCATCTGAAAAGGAGACATTTGAAATCAATAATTTTAAAAATAATAATTAACAATCCACAAATAAGTATGAAACCATTACTGATGTACAACAAATCCAAACACTTGTCCTTTAGAGAAGGACATCTGCCCATCCTCATGTGGTCTGCACGACATCCCCACAGCAAAGGGTTTGCCTCTCAATGACCCTCTGAAATGGCCGAGCAAGTTACTCAGTTCAAGGGCTTCTGGGACTGGGCAAGAAAGGCTGGTCAGCCAGAGACTCACACATCCCATACCTGATTTTTAAAAAAATCTATTAGGATGGTCCCCCTGGAACTGTGCTGGGAGCAGTTTCCTGGCTAATCATGTTGGTAGGTTTATGGACAGGGCTTTAAACTGACAGAGAGGATGCAGGTGAAAGGAGCTTTCCCAATCCAAAGGGAAAAGGTGAAGCAATGGAACAGCATGGGAATGTGACTGAAGACAAGCAGAAAGAAACAGGATGGGATAGAGTTTAACTAAAATTGTACATCAGCAAACAGATTTGTGACAGAAAATTGTGGAAGAGAGTATATTATGTTTTTTTTTGAATGGACAACGTTGCTGCAATAAGGTCGTTGGATTTGTGACACATAGGTAAAAAAGATTTAGACACCAGGGAGACATGGATACAGGGTGAACAAAAATATTCAGTGGTTCATAATCTTGTGCAAGCTCAGGCAAAATGGGCAACGCTAACAATAATGGATACCAAAGGCATTACAGAGAAAGCATTTGGCCGCAGATCATGAAGTAGAGTCAGTCTGAATGTAAATTCTGGCTACTACTTGCCAAGGACACAAGCGGCAGAACAGTTTTAGTCACCGAACAGCATTTCATTGCTCACCACTGCATTTACCAGGAAATCATTGGAATTTTTTAACAAAGGCATTGTGATAATTTTGGAAAACTTCAATATTCGTATAATCTGGGACAATCACACGGACAGCATTGATATTGGAAGAGGAGTTTGGTTAATTTTTTTTTCAGTGTTTCTTTGAAAAACACATTGTGCAACTGTTAAGGGACATAACTAACGCAGAGCGATGGTGTAATGAAACTTAATGAATGAGTAATGTCACCTGGAGACACCCTCTGGGAAATTGTGATAAAGTGCAGTTTAAAGAAATATAAAGTTTTATAGTGAATCACAGAAAGGACAAGCTACAACTAGAAACAAAAATAGCCAATTACATGAGTTTGAGAGGAGAACTGACCAAGGGAAACGGGAGAATCAGACTGAAATATGTGTCTGTAAATGAACAGTAGAAAATATTTGAAGGGACAATGCAAAATACTCAACAAAAAGACATTCGATTGCAACAGTAAAAAACTCAGCAAGAAATTCCCACTGATCCCTCACTCAGGACAAGAGGAATCATACTAGATTATGAGGCTGAGAAGATCACCAAAAAGTACTTAAAATCCTGAAATGAGAGAGTGTTTTAGGAATAAATGTTAATGGATTTCAATGACGGCTGTGGGAAGGGGAATTATTGTCAGGGTTCATTGACACGATAGAAACAGGGAGAGGTGAAGGTGCTGGAGGTGGTGAAAGTGTTACAAAGCCAGGACGGATTGCTGCAGCTGGAGGGGTTTGCAGAGTTACGGAGGGACATAGATATTTTTATATATTCATTCATGGGATGTGGGTGTCACTGCCTGGAACAACGTTCTTTGACCTCTCTGCTAATTACTGAGAGGGAAGCACAGAGTCAGCCATATTGCTGTGGGTCTGGAGTCACATGTCGGCCAGACCAGGTTAGAATATTTGATGTCCTTCCCTAAAGGAGGTTTGTGAACTAGATGAATTCTTCCGACTGATCAATAATGTTTTAATGGTGGTCCCACCAATTTCTTTTACAGCCACAACATGACATTCCAACTCTTACTCTTAATGCTCTCCCGAATGAAGGTAACCATCCCAAACGCCTGCTTCACCAGCCTATCTACCTGTGACACCACATTCAAAGAACTGTGTACCTGGGTCACTGGATCTCTGACTGAAAACCCTACCCAGGGCCCGAACATTAACTGTACAAGTCCCACCCTGGTTTGTTTGACCAACATGGAACACCTCACCTTTATCTAATTAAACTCCATCTGCTGTTCTTCAGCCCACTATCCCAGCAGTACTGTTCATCCTGTTGTATCATAGATAACCTTCTTCACTGTCCACTTTCCCACCAATTTCAGTGTCATACAAAACAATTACTTACCAGGAAACCTATATTTCCATACAAACCATTTATCCAAATGACAAACACCAGGGGACCCACTCCACCGCTGGTCACATGCCTCCAGTCAGAAAGGCAACATGTCTCCCATCACCCTCTGTCTCCTACCATCAAGCTAATTTTGTATCCAGTTCACTAGCTCCTCCTGAATGCCATATCCTTTTACACTGATCTGATCTTATTACCCAGTTTACCAGACAGAACACAGAATGCAGAACAGTTCAGCCCAAAACCCTTCGGCCACGATTTCATGCCAACCTTTTATCCAACTGTAAGATCAAACTAACCTACACACCCTTCATTTTACTATTATCCATGTATCTGTCCAAGAGTCTATTAAATGTCCCAGATGTGTCTAATTTTACGACCACCATTGGCAGTGCATTCCAACCACCTACCATTCTCTATCCTCTTACCAATCCTCCAATCACCTTAAAATTACACCCCCTTGTAATAGCCATTTGTACCATAGGAGGAAACGTCTCTGACTATTCACTCACTCTGTGCCTCTCATCATCTTGTTCACCTCCACAAGGTCGCCCCACCCCTTTCTTCAGTCCAATGAAAAAAGCCTTAGCCCCCTCAACCTTTCTCCGTAAGAACTGCCCTCCATTACAGGCAGCATCTTGGTAAATCTCCTGTGTACACTCTCTAACACGTGCACAGCCTTCCTGTAAACAGGGGACCAGAACTGAACACAATATTCCAAGTGTGGTCTCACCAACGCTATAAAGATTCAGTAAAACCTCACAGCTCTTACAGTCAATCACCTTCTAAGGGGAGCCAACACAACATATGTCTTTTTAACAACCCTACCAACGTGCGTGGCGATTTTGAGAGATCTATGGACACGGACCCCATGATCTCTGTTCCTCCACACTGCCAAGTATTCTGCCTTTCACCCTGTATTCTGTATTCAAATTCGACCTTCCAGAATGAATCACTTCACACTTTTCCGGATTGGACTTTATCTGCCACTTCCAGCCCAGCTCTGCGTCCTGTCAATGTCCCATTGCAACCTACAACAGCCCTCCACATTCCCCACCACTCCAAAAACCTTCATGTTATTGGCAAACTTACTAACCACTCTCCAACATCCACATCCAAGTCATTTACAAAAATCACAGAGAGCAGAGTCCCGGAGCTCATTGATACAGAACCCCACTGGTCACTGAGCTCCAGGCTCAATACTGTCCATCTGCTGCCACCCTCTGTCTTCTCTGGGCCATCCGATCGTGTATCCAGACAGACAGATTTCCCTGTATCCCAATTTTCCTTCTTTTCTGAATGAGCCATCAACATGGTCTGCCATATCCTCAAAGACTTCAATAAGGTTTGTGAGGCATGACCTGACCCCTCACAAACCCATCCTGACTGTCTCTAATTTAACTATGGTTTTCCTAATAGTCATAAATCCTGTCTTTCGAGTCCTCGCTAATATTCTGCACACCACAGACATTCGACCAAATCTGTAATTCCCAGAATTCTACCTCCGTAACATGGTCCAAACTCTACAAACCTTCTCTCCTCTGCCATGTTCCCAAGAAGGGCACTGGAGGGTGGAGGGAGTTACAGAGACAGGGAGGGATATCAGGACAGGAGAATTTTGCAGACATTAGGAGGGTTTCAGTGTCAAAATGAGGTTTCAGTAATTGTGAGGTTTCATGGTGATGAAGGCATTTGAAGAGGGAGGGAGGGAGGATTGTAGGGAAATGAGAGGTTTCATAGTTTGGTGTTTTGTTAAGACTGCAAAAGGTTACTGAGTTGGGGAGGGTGTAAGCACTGGTGGATATTACATAAACATGTGGTTTTGGTTGCAATGCAGGAAGAGGATTCAGGAAGCTGGAGAGTATGGGGTCTGAACGAGGTTACACAAATAGGAAGAGTTGTCAGGAGGGGAGGTGTTTACAGAGACAGCAATGGCCTGATCTGGAGCAGAGGACCCAGATTGGGAGGGATGTGGGGACTGGAGGTGGTTTCACAGGGAAGGAGGACCATAGAGCCATAGGAGGCTACAGAAATGTGGAGAGCTGTAGGGCTGAAGGTTCATGGAGATGGGAAAGTTGGGATGGATGGAGAAGTTTACAGGGATAAGGATGTTTGTAGGCCAGGGCTGGATCACAGACAGGGACTGTTTTAGGGAGCTGAGCAGATTACAGAGATAAAGAGGTTTGTATCGACTGGAAGAACAGACAGAGATATGCAGGGGAGTCATGACTGAAGATGGTTATAGACATAGGAAGGCTTAGGGTCTGGGGGTGATGGAGGCTGTGGAATCTGGATTTCTTTTCAGAGACTGGGATAACAATTTTGGTCAGAAACAGTTTCACAGATAAGGGAGCATAGCACAAACAGGAGGAAGTTGTAGAGGAAGGTGACGTTTAAACAGATAGTGGTGTAAGAGCTGGACAAGGTTATGGAGATGGGTAGATGGTGGAGACACAGGAGGAGCTTACATTGACATGGGGGTGATAGTGACAGGAGGGTGTTAAATAGATAGTGGGTTTTGTAGGGACTGGATTGGGAGAGGCACAGGCATGGAGTGAGTTCGACAGATCAGGAATACTGCAGAGACCTGAGAGGATTACACTGATAGGGATGGTGGTTGGGTCTCCACAGACTGTTGGTGTTTAGGGACTGGAAGAGATTTGGTAGATAGGGAGGGATGTAAGAGCTGCAGGAGCTTATGGAGAGTTGAAGAGTTGGAGCAATTTGCAGAGGTAGGTTTCTCAGACAGGAGTAGGTTATAGATAGTGAGGGGTGTGTGGTCTGAGTAAGTCAAAAAGAGGAGAGTTTTCGCGTCTGGAAGAGGTGACACTGACAGGGACAGTTGAAGAGACTGAAGCAAAAATGCATGCATTAGGTTACACAGATAGGGAGGTGAGTAGGGACTGAAGGTGAATACACAGACATGGAGGGTTGTATTGTTAGACAGAGCTGAGAGGGATAGGGTCCGGTGTAGGGATTTACACAGATAGAGAAAGTTGTGTTTTTGGAGAAGGTTACACTGATACAGACAGTGTTAGGGAGTGTTTAGTGGACTACAGAGGAGCTCAGAGAGAATGTATTATGGGGAGTGGAGGAGATTACAGAACAGTAAGTTTGCCAATAACATGAAGGTTTTTGGAGTGGTGGGGAATGTGGAGGGCTGTTGTAGGTTGCAATGGGACATTGACAGGACGCAGAGCTGGGCTGGAAGTGGCAGATAAAGTCCAATCCGGAAAAGTGTGAAGTGATTCATTCTGGAAGGTCGAATTTGAATACAGAATACAGGGTGAAAGGCAGAATACTTGGCAGTGTGGAGGAACAGAGATCATGGGGTCCGTGTCCATAGATCTCTCAAAATCGCCACGCACGTTGGTAGGGTTGTTAAAAAGACATATGTTGTGTCTTTTCAACGCTGTCGGGTTGAAAAGAGCTTCTACAGATCCTCAGTGCTGTAAGGCTGGAGGGAGATTATAACAGTGAGTGTTGCCAAGACTTAATTACTTCACTGATATAGAGTAGGTCTCAGCACGTAACTGTCAAAGGGAAGTTGAGACAGTCCAGATGAGTTTTCAGAGATACAAATGTTTATGGGAGTTTCAAGAGGGAACAATGATTGGGAGTGCTGTACCAAATGGGAATAGTTATAGGGAGGGTTCGAAAAGCAGGAAGAGGTGACAGACATATCGATCTTTGTAAGGACTGGAGAAGGTTACATCACCAAGGAGTGTTTTAGAGTCTGGGGGAGATTACAGTGTTAAGGAGAATATTGAGGATAAGGCAAGGTATAAGAGACGGGGATGGTTGACAGGGCTGGGCAATAACCTCAATAGAATCGCCATCGTGTGCAACCAGGCCATTCGGCCCAACCAGTCCATTCCAAAACTCTGAAAAGCATCCTACCCAGACCCACCCCTCTACCTATACATTAAATCCTGCATTTCTCGTGGTGAACTTACTTAAACCACACATTCCTGAATACAACAGTCAATTTATGATGGCCGATTCACTGATGGTGCAAATTTTGGACACACACACACACACACACACACACACACACACAGACAGCAAGGGAGCGACATGCAAACACACACAATGAGGGAGATAAACGCAGACACATAGCGAGGGAAGGACATGCACACACACACACACACACAAAGTGAGGGGTATACAGGCGAACACACAGCGAAGGAAGGACATGCACACACACACAGTGCGGGGGATACACGCAGACACGCAGTGCGGGGGATACACGCACACACGCAGCGAGGGGGGGACAGGCACACACGCAGCGAGGGGGGGACAGGCACACACGCAGCGAGGGGGGTACAGGCACACACGCAGCGAGGGGGGGACAGGCACACACGCAGCGAGGGGGGGACAGGCACACACGCAGCGAGGGGGGGACAGGCACACACGCAGCGGGGGGGGACAGGCACACACGCAGCGAGGGGGGGACAGGCACACACGCAGCGAGGGGGGGGACAGGCACACACGCAGCGAGGGGGGGACAGGCACACACGCAGCGAGGGGGGGACAGGCACACACGCAGCGAGGGGGGGACAGGCACACACGCAGCGAGGGGGGGGGACAGGCACACCCGCAGCGAGGGGGGGACAGGCACACCCGCAGCGAGGGGGGGACAGGCACACCCGCAGCGAGGGGGGGACAGGCACACCCGCAGCGAGGGGGGGACAGGCACACCCGCAGCGAGGGGGGGACAGGCACACCCGCAGCGAGGGGGGGACAGGCACACCCGCAGCGAGGGGGGGACAGGCACACACGCAGCGAGGGGGGGACAGGCACACACGCAGCGAGGGGGGGACAGGCACACACGCAGCGAGGGGGGGACAGGCACACACGCAGCGAGGGGGGGGACAGGCACACACGCAGCGAGGGGGGGACAGGCACACACGCAGCGAGGGGGGGACAGGCACACACGCAGCGAGGGGGCCAGTGGGGTACCGCAGGGATCCGTGCTGGGACCGCAGCTTTTTACAATATATGTAAATGATATAGAAGATGGTATCAGCAATAACATTAGCAAATTTGCTGATGACACAAAGCTAGGTGGTAGGGTGAAATGTGATGAGGATGTTAGGGGATTACAGGGTGACCTGGACAAGTTAGGTGAGTGGGCAGATGCATGGCAGATGCAGTTTAATGTGGATAAATGTCTGGTTATCCACTTTGGTGGCAAGAACAGGAAGGCAGATTACTACCTCAATGGTATCAAATTAGGTAAAGGGGCTGTTCAGAGAGATCTGGGTGTTCTTGTCCACCAGTCAATGAAGGCAAGCATGCAGGTACAGCAGGTTGTGAAGAAGGCTAATAGCATGCTGGCCTTCATAACAAGAGGGATTGAGTATAGAAGCAAAGAGGTGCTTCTGCAGCTGTACAGGGCCCTGGTGAGACCACACCTGGAGTACTGTGTACAGTTCTGGTCTCCAAATTTGAGGAAAGACATTCTGGCTATTGAGGGAGTGCAGCGTAGGTTCACGAGGTCAATTCCTGGAATGGCAGGATTGCCTTACACGGAAAGACTGAAGCGACTGGGCTTGTATACCCTTGAGTTTAGAAGACTGAGAGGGGATCTGATTGAAACGTATAGGCTTATGAAAGGACTGGACACTCTGGCAGGAGGGAACATATTTCCGTTGATGGGGGAGTGCCGAACCAGAGGACACAACTTAAAAATACGGGGTAGACCATTTAGGACAGAGATGAGGAGAAACTACTTCACACAGAGAGTGGTGGCTGTGTGGAATGCTCTGCCCCAGAGGGCAGTGGAGGCCCAGTCTCTGGATTCTTTTAAGAAAGAATTGGATAGAGCTCTTAAAGATAGTGGAGTCAAGGGGTATGGAGATAAGGCTGGAACAGGATACTAATTAGGAATGATCAGCCATGATCATATTGAATGGCGGTGCAGGCTCGAAGGGCAGAATGGCCTACTCCTGCATCTATTGTCTATTGTCTATTGTCTATTGGGACAGGCACACACGCAGCGAGGGGGGGACAGGCACACACGCAGCGAGGGGGGGACAGGCACACACGCAGCGAGGGGGGGACAGGCACACACGCAGCGAGGGGGGGACAGGCACACACGCAGCGAGGGGGGGACAGGCACACACGCTGCGAGGGGGGGGACAGGCACACACGCAGCGAGGGGGGGACAGGCACACACGCAGCGAGGGGGGGACAGGCACACACGCTGCGAGGGGGGGACAGGCACACACGCTGCGAGGGGGGGACAGGCACACACGCAGCGAGGGGGGGACAGGCACACACGCAGCGAGGGGGGGACAGGCACACACGCAGCGAGGGGGGACAGGCACACACGCAGCGAGGGGGGGACAGGCACACACGCAGCGAGGAGGGGACAGGCACACACGCAGCGAGGGGGGGACAGGCACACACACAGCGAGGGGGGGACAGGCACACACGCAGCGAGGGGGGGACAGGCACACACGCAGCGAGGGGGGGACAGGCACACACGCAGCGAGGGGGGGACAGGCACACACACAGCGAGGGAGGGACACGCACACACACAGCGAGGGAGGGACACGGATGCACACAGCGAAGGGGGGGAACATGAATACGCACACACACACAGACAAGCGAGGGAGGGACACGCACACACACAGGAGGAGGTACACACACACAGCGAGGGAGGGGCATCCACGCACACGCAGCGAGGGGGGGGACCGGCACACACGCAGCGAGGGGGGGACCGGCACACACGCAGCGAGGGGGGGACAGGCACACACGCAGCGAGGGGGGGACAGGCACACACGCAGCGAGGGGGGGACAGGCACACACGCAGCGAGGGGGGGGACAGGCACACACGCAGCGAGGGGGGGACAGGCACACACGCAGCGAGGGGGGGACAGGCACACACGCAGCGAGAGGGGGACAGGCACACACGCAGCGAGGGGGGGACAGGCACACACGCAGCGAGGGGGGGACAGGCACACACGCAGCGAGGGGGGGACAGGCACACACGCAGCGAGGGGGGGACAGGCACACACGCAGCGAGGGGGGACAGGCACACACGCAGCGAGGGGGGGACAGGCACACACGCAGCGAGGGGGGGACAGGCACACACGCAGCGAGGGGGGGACAGGCACACACACAGCGAGGGGGGGACAGGCACACACGCAGCGAGGGGGGGACAGGCACACACTCAGCGAGGGGGGGACAGGCACACACGCAGCGAGGGGGGACAGGCACACACACAGCGAGGGAGGGACACGCACACACACAGCGAGGGAGGGACACGGATGCACACAGCGAAGGGGGGGAACATGAATACGCACACACACACAGACAAGCGAGGGAGGGACACGCACACACACAGGAGGAGGTACACACACACAGCGAGGGAGGGGCATCCACGCACACGCAGCGAGGGGGGGGACCGGCACACACGCAGCGAGGGGGGGACCGGCACACACGCAGCGAGGGGGGGACAGGCACACACGCAGCGAGGGGGGGACAGGCACACACGCAGCGAGGGGGGGACAGGCACACACGCAGCGAGGGGGGGGACAGGCACACACGCAGCGAGGGGGGGACAGGCACACACGCAGCGAGGGGGGGACAGGCACACACGCAGCGAGAGGGGGACAGGCACACACGCAGCGAGGGGGGGACAGGCACACACGCAGCGAGGGGGGGACAGGCACACACGCAGCGAGGGGGGGACAGGCACACACGCAGCGAGGGGGGGACAGGCACACACGCAGCGAGGGGGGACAGGCACACACGCAGCGAGGGGGGGACAGGCACACACGCAGCGAGGGGGGGACAGGCACACACGCAGCGAGGGGGGGGCAGGCACACACGCAGCGAGGGGGGGACAGGCACACACGCAGCGAGGGGGGGACAGGCACACACGCAGCGAGGGGGGGACAGGCACACACGCAGCGAGGGGGGGACAGGCACACACGCAGCGAGGGGGGGACAGGCACACACGCAGCGAGGGGGGGACAGGCACACACGCAGCGAGGGGGGGACAGGCACACACGCAGCGAGGGGGGGACACGCACACACGCAGCGAGGGGGGGACACGCACACACGCAGCGAGGGGGGGACAGGCACACACGCAGCGAGGGAGGGACACGCACACACGCAGCGTGGGAGGGACAAGCACACAGGCAGCGAGGGAGGGACACGCACACACGCAGCGAGGGAGGGACACGCACACACAGCGAGGGAGGGACACGCACACACACAGCGAGGGAGGGACACGTACACACACAGCGAGGGAGGGACACGGATGCACACAGCGAAGGGGGGGGAACATGAATACGCACACACACACAGACAAGCGATGGAGGGACACGCACACACACAGGAGGAGGTACACACACACAGCGAGGGAGGGGCATCCACGCACACACAGCGAGGGAGGGACACGCGCGTACACAGAGCGAGGGGGACACGCACACACACAGCGATGGAAGGATACGCATACACACAGCGAGCAAGGGACACACACACACACACACACACACACACACACACACACACACACGGATAGGGCATGTGCACACAAATTGAGAGGGGGCACATACACGCAAAGCGAGGGAGGGACACTCACAAATACACACACACAAGGGACGGACACACACACACACACACACACACACACACAGTGAGGGAGGGCCACGCACATATACACAGTGAGGGGGATACACGCAGACAGACAGCAAGGGAGGGACACACACACACAAAGCAAAGGAGGGACATGCGCACACACACACACAAACACAGAGCAAGGGAGAGACGTACACACACAGCGAGGAAGGGACAAACACACACACTTATGGTGAGGGGAGTACACGCAGACACACAGTGAGGGAGGGACACACACATACACTGCAAGGGAGGGACACACACACACCCAAAGCGAAGGAGGGACACGCACACACATGTCGAGGGGAGGGCATGTGCACAGAAATTGAGAGGGGGCACACACACACAGCGAGAGAGGACACACGCAGACAGGGCAAGGGTGGGACACACACACACACATCAAGGTGGTCACACATACAAGGGACGGACACACACACACGTAAAGCGAGGGAGTGACCCGCACACATACATACACACACACAGCAAGGGAGGGACATGCACACACGCACACAAGGGACAGACACACACACACACGCAAAGTGAGGGAGGGACACGGACACACACACACACACACACACACACACACACACAGAGCAAGGAAGGCACGTGCACACATGCACACACAAACACAAGGGACGGACACACACACGCAAAGCAAGGGAGGGACACGCACACATACACACACAAACACAGAGCAAGGGAGGGACACACACACACGTCGAGGGGGAGGGCATGTGCACAGAAATTGAGAGGGAGCACACACACAAAGCGAGAGGGGACACACAGACACGGCAAGGGTGGGACGCGCACACACACACAAGACACAGACACAATCATGCACACACACATACACACACAGAAACACAGAGCAAGGGAGGGACATGCACACACGCACACAAGGGACGGACACACACACACAAAGCGAGGGAGAGACATGCACAGATACACACACACAAACACAGAGCAAGGGAGGGACACATGCACACACAGCGAGCATGGGATACACACAGCGAGGGATCGACACGCAAACACACACAGTGAGGAGGTTACCCGCAGACAGACAGCGAGGAAGGGACACACGCACAGAGCGAGGGATGGACACACACACACACACACACCGAGGAGGGATATACACACACATAGCGAGGGAGGGACACGCATACGCACAGCG